>NC_067160.1:45485290-45822239 GCF_903995435.1 Acomys russatus
TTCGGATTGTCCACAGCAGCTGATTATGAGTTGCCTCATGCTCTAGCAGAGATGTGATTAGGCCAGCTGCAGATAGTTTCTGCAATTGTGTGACATTTGGAATTCTAGGAACTTTTCAGAGGGTATATAAATCTAAGGCCTCGAGAGGCAGGATTGGTGTCTGTTGGTCGTTCAGAGGACTTGATTGTGATTTCTTAGTAGTCATGCTCAAAGAAGAAACAAATGGAAAGAAATTAAATTCCAGGGCGCTCTCTCCCTCCCTCCCCCCCCCCCTCTCATCTAATGATAGGATGTGAAACCAGGGGGATAAAGGGTGAGAAAAAGAAAAACCCACAAAGTGGCAAAAAACACTTTTGTCAAGCCTAATGGCTTTGATATTGATCCCCTTAGCCACATGGTAGAAACAGAAAACCAGGTACCTCCCTATCCTCTGACTTCCAAATGCTCATTTCCCAGATGACTGATATCTCTCTCTCTCTCTCTCTCTCTCTCTCTCTCTCTCTCTCTCTCTCAATGTAATAAAAATTTTAAAATAAATACATAGAAAAAAATAAATGCATAGACCCTAAAGAAAGAACAAGGTGCTTCATATGGGTGTTTGTTTGTTGTTGTGATCCTTGGGTCCCCCAGCGCCCAGGTAAAAGCCAGGCATTCCAGCCGACAACTGTGACCCCAGCACTGTAGAGACAATTGGATCTTCAGGACTTCCTCCAAATTCAGTGAAACCAATGAACCACAGATGCCATTGTTATTATTGTCCCTGTGTCACATGGACCCCACTTATCTCTCCTTATTAGACTATAAAGATCACCTTTGAGGTAGAAATCATATGCAAATGGAGCCCTGTCCAAATTAAGGATGGGACTCCCAATGGTCCTCCATCCTCCCATTGTGTGCCTCTAGGGGAGAGCAAGAAAATGCATGCCCAGGGCCAGTGTGCCTGTCACTGGGAGGCTTCCTTGTGGGTATCTGCCTAGTTCACAAATGACTTTCTTCTCTTCAAATATCCTTCCCACCCAGACTCAAGCCACTATCCCAGGACACAGCTGATGGTGCCACAGGCTCTGCTTGTAGACAGTCCAGTTTCAGCAGAGAACCATCTTGAAAGACATGAAGGACACCATCAATTAGTGATTTCAAGTGAATCTCAGCCTGAATTTTAACTTCAAGATCATGGAGAGGGATCTAGGCTAGAATGCAGAATGACATATCTCCTTAGCCCTTCCCTGGCCCCCAGTCCCTCACAGCTGCCCTGGCCCACCAAATTCCCCATACCCAGCCCCCCTCATCTCATTCTTCCTCCCCAGATGTTTACCCCACAGATCACCTCAGCCCCCTCGCCTCTCCCTCTACTACTTTTCAGCTCATGTCTAATCTTTTTTTTTTTTTTTAAGTTTTGTTTATTTATTTAGATTTTTTTTGAAACCAGGCTTCTCTGTGTAGCTTTGGCTGTCCTGGACTCTCTTTGTAGACCAGGCTGGCCTCGAACTCACAGAGATCCACCTGCTTCTGCCTCCCAAGTGCTGAGATTAAAGGTGTGTGCCACCATGCCCATCTCTCTTTTTTTTTTTTTAGGTTATAATAAAATTACATCATTTCTCCCTTGCTTTTCCTCAAAATCATCCCATATACCCCTCCTTGCTCTCTTTCAAATTCATGGCCTCTTTTTTTTATAAGTGGTTATTACATACAAGTGTGTGTGTGTGTGTGTGTGTGTGTGTGTGTGTGTGTGTGTGTGCGCGCGTGCACGCACACACTCTACCTGTATAACATCACTTGTGTATATGTATGTTTTCAGGGCTGACCATTTGGTACTGGACAACCAATTGGTGTACTCTTCCCTATTATAGGCTATAGCTATAGGCCTTGGTTGTCCCCTGTAAGTAGAAGGGAGGTCTCTGTTGCTGAAGACACTATGCACTTCAGACAGAGGTCCCAGGATCCTTTGAGATGGAACTGACCTGACAGCTCCCTCCCTGAGGACTAGCATTCATGGAACTAGAAGACTCCATGTGAGCTTCCGGAGGAGGGAGGCAATCAACAGTCCCACCCAGCTATGACACCTATAAACCACAACAATGGTAGTACAATAACCCCAAGGTAAGAGTAGTGGCACACATGCCTTGTTGATACCCAGCGGTTCTTAAACTAGACATAAGACCCACTCAAGAAGAGGGAAATCAGGCTTGGTAATAGAAACCTAGGCAACTGCCCAGAGCTAGTGAAGTCATGGACCTTGGAAGAGAGCCTATACCGGCCATTTTATTAAGCCATCATTATTCATAACTACACTCTAAATATTTATATTTGGTAAATATAAATACACCCACAAATGACTATAGTCCTCACCCATCACAAGGAATCTTCTATTTGCAACAGACTGAGACCACTACAGAAAATTACAGAAAACCACAACCAATCAAAATGCAGAGTTATGGAGCCCAGTCCATCTATTCCTTTCTTACTGAGTTTCTTCTTCTTCTTCTTCTTTCTTTCTTTCTGTTTTTGAGACAGGGCTTCTCTGTGTAGCTTTGGCTGTTCTGGACTCACTTTGTAGACCAGGCTGGCCTCGAACTCACAAAGATCCACCTGCCTCTGCTTCCCTGAGTGCTAGGATTACAGGCGTGCGCCACCTCGCCCAGCTCATCCATTCCTTTCTTACTTCATCACAGCTTAAGGTCTCAGAACCAGGCTTGGGATGATGGACAGAGAGTGGGTGGGGTAAGAAACATAGATAACACTGAATGCCTAAATAAGTACAGGTCCTGTGTGTGTGTAGCAGAACCCTGGCCTATCAGCACCAGACCTTCCTTTTGCTATCTCTTTAAGGCCTAGCTTGGTCTTCATGATTTGCATGCCGTTACCATATTCATCCCCAGCTCTTGCCACAATCCCGGAGACATGTGCGCGGGAGCGTATACACCCAAACAAATACACCTGAGTACACGTGTTCACACTCAGACATGGAGTTCCCAGCAATGCATGCCGTGTGCCCTGTTTGAAGAGCTTCATTAAAGCACACGGAGCTAGGGAGTTAGCCTTCCATGGGTAGCCCTCCACAGGCACTGACTGGACTCCAGGACCTCCGGTACTATGAAGCATCCTTGCCTGAGCATCTTACCCCATCCAGAACACTTTTTCTGGGTCCCAAGATCTGCTGGGACCTTGTTCTTTTCACAGCTCTGAGGGCAAACTCCCAGAGCAAAGGGAAGGTTTTGTGAAGAGATTGTGAGCCCCAAGCCATTGCCAGCCCAGCTCCCTAGAGGCAGAGTCCCAGGCTTCACAGAGATGGTGACAATGGTCAGACACGGCCAATCCTGGCTCCCACTAGAGGACTTTCCTGGCAAGCTGCTCCACGACACACTGGCAACTCTCTGTCCCCTTGGGTTAGGGAGAACCTTGGGCTGGCTTTGTTGGGCTCTGTGCCAAAAAAAAAAAAAAAAAAAAAGTTCCTAAACCGTCAGCTCCAGAAAGGGGGTTTTGCTCCAGCAGGTATCATAGGATCAAAGAGCCCAGGTACAGGGGAGAGACAAAGAAGGGTTTAGGGATCAAAGATAAAGGAGGAGAAACAGTGACTGGCTTATCATGAGCAGTGCCCCCTGCCAGATATCAAGGCCAGGAAAGGTCACTCACCTCTTGAGATCCTGTTTACTCTACCATCTTGTGTCCTCAAGGGCCTCATGACACCCTTCCTGAAAGCTGAGGGTGCCTCAGGCTCGCACCACAAGCTCACACGCGCTCTCACCAGCTCAACCCACATAGGCTTAGTGTGACATCAGAGGCTCTCCTTCCAGGGTCCCTCTCTAGTTGCCCCACCCCTCACGCCTCACCCCATTTTCCTAAGCCTCTGGGCTTCTACCGAAAGACTCTAGACAAAACTAGGACTTCTGAGTCCTTGTCTGTTCAAGGAGTATGTCCCCAGGAAACCCAGGTGCCAGGACGCACCTTCCTTGGCCCAGGGCCTGGAGAGCACCCTCCAGAGCTTCCCCAACAAGCCCACCCTCTCCAGGCTGCAGAGCTCGTATGTTCTTGATTTTCACAAATAAATAACTCATTATTTCATCCTCCAGCCTCACACGTGGAGTTAATTCCCATCCTGACAGAGGGCCAGTGCCAGCCAGAACTGGGAGGCTTGCTCAATACCCTCTGGGCACCCACTGTTTCCATCACAGGGTAAATTAGTCCCTAAGAGCCCCTGGCCCAGGGAGGCCATTCAGCCTGGGAAGGCCAGAGACTCAAATGACAAGTCTGTTTCTGCCTATGACTGTATGTCCACCAGACAGGGACTGTGCCCCCACCCTCCACTCCCTCATTCCCCCCCCACCTCAGTTTTCCCATCTGCAAAATGTGCACGTGAACCCCTGTGACCCCTCAAAGTACTTCCCAGCCTTGAGGTTCTCATGTCATTCTGCAGTTTCCCAGCAAACAGCCTCTTACACACGAGGGGGCCTTCCAAATCACCTGTGCGACATTTACAGTCATCTGCAGCACAGCCTGGTAGCACCGGAAGGTGGTCCTTGGCATCCGCTGGCTTTGATGAGCATTCAGAACATTCCGCGGCACCTTCTGACATTTACAAGTACCCTGTGATCGTCTTTGACATTCCAAAGCACCTTATGACATTCCTCAACATTCAACTTCCCTCTGTGCCTTTCTAGCCGCGGAATTCCTGGGCACTCTGTGACATTCTACGTTCCTACCACACGGACTTGTTCTGCTTCCAAGGGGCCTCCCTGACACGACTGAAACAGTTATATCCTTACCCCACGCCCGCGGAGTGTCTCCCGCCCTGGCGCGGGACCGGCTGTGGATAGACGTCCTTGAACTTGGCTATGCAGGTTCTTGGGGGCACTTCGTGGGTCAATCTCTCCAGCAATAGTAATCTTCCACTTTGCACCGGAAAGAACCCACCCTTTGCCCCTCGCTGCTACTAAATAGTTCAAGAAAGGTTCCATCTTTTGGGATGTGGGGGCAGGGTGTCTTTCATAGCAATAGTTTAAGCATACCAGATATTTGAAATTCTTCGGCCTATGGGAATGGCACTCTTATGTAGTTTAACTTAGTATAGGACAAAGGAGGGGGGCCTGGACGTCAGACAGTCCCAGGGACAAACAAACCTGTGATCTGTTAGTTATGAACTGGGGCTGCCCTTGCCTGGCCTTCCTTGCTGCGGTCACATCACGGTGTGGCAGAAGATGCAATGAGGCGGGGTAGAAGTTTCTCCAGGTTGGGGAACAGAACCCAAGAAAGACTTCAGGGTCTTCGTCCTCTAGGGCAATAGCTCGAAACAGCTCCGTGAAAAAGAGGAACTGGGTCTGGGTCTCAGGCCCACTTCCTCCTTTCTGTGGATCCTTGAGAACGGGATTTTGTTCTGTGGGCCTCAGCTCTCCCATCTATCAAATGGGTAGGAAATGGGTCCTCTAGCCTTGTTAGCCTGGGCTTCTCGGGATGGGGCAACAGGAAATCTTGACGTTTGGGTGTGCTACTACAGTGGGTAAAGCCAGAATACTGATGACTATGTTAAAACTTCCAGGGGTGAGGACCGGTCAAACCTGACGAAGAGCCGCATTCTGAGCAGCCAAGTAAAACAGTGTGAGGCTCTCTTCCATCGAGTGTCAGGAGAGCAGTACCAAGGTTCTTTAACCCAGAGGGGCAAACAACGGACCTAGCTGTCTACACCCTCTCTAGACCCGTGTGGCCCCTGCGTGGCAAGAAGGAGCTGAGCCCCGGCAGAAACCTTAAGAGACTTCGCCCCCTAGTGACCACGATCTGCCATTGCAACTCAGGGCTCCCGGCCCTGGAAGGTGGCCAACTCTTGTTGACTTGCAGGTTGGCCTCTGCAGGGAAAACCCTAGGGAGCAAAGTTCGGGAAGAAGGTGACCCAATGAAGCAATGTTTGAGGTCTGGAGGTTGTTGAGGATGCTTCCCATGAACAAGTATTAAGCGCTTACTTGTGTGCCTGGCAGCATGCTAGGCTTTGGGACCTAGTGTTAAATAAGACAGGGCCCTTTCTTACTTAGGAAGGCAGTCACACAATCCTAGGCTTGTGAGCTGGCTGAGGTCCTACTATGTGTCAGGGTTTTAACTCCTGATACTCTTCACAGCAACCACGAGAGGTGAAAATTACTATCTGCATTTTACAGGCAGGGAAACTGAGGCTCGTAGCCGTAAAAAGCAGAGCTTCAATTCTGAATTAGATCTAGGTGATTTCAGTGTTGAACACCCCATGAGCTCTGTAGAAGAAAGAGTCTGTAGTAGTCACCTCCTCTGGGAAGTGGGGCCATAGAGGTGCTTGGTGGGTTAAAGGCCAAGGTATTCTGAGGCCCTGCCCTTCTCACAGCAGAGGGCCAGATGTTTTCTGTGAGGCAGGACTGAGATTCAAGATCCTGGCATTGCTGTCATTGTCATGTCGAATGCCCCACCCAGCCTGCTTCTCCCCTAGCATGGCAGGGCCAGCTGCCTGGAGAGCTAGCCTTCTCTGGAGATGGCTAGGGCTCTCTAGAGCACCCCCACTATTCTTGTGGGACCCCACTATTACCCCAGGGTCTGGAAAGAGTTTGACACAACTCTAAGCATAGCTATTGCTTGGTTCCTTTATGGGGGGGGGGCAGCACCCAGGGGAAGTGGCACCCAGGGGAGGAGGCACCAGGGGACTCAGCTCTCCTCAGCACAGCAGACACAAAGCCTTTTCTTCATGTTTGCTCTGATTCCGGGTGAGGCCACACCATGGCCTGCTCAGTACAATGATATGGCATCAGGTCCCGAATAATGGCTGTGTCAGGCCATGTCCTGGGTGGGGACACCAGTGAGCAGTGAGCCTGTAGGCAGGACTCTGTGGGGAGGCATCGTGTCGCCTGGAAGGGCTGATGGAACATACATGACTGCAAGTGACCCTGGAGGGAGGTGTTCATGTGACTGAGCTGAGGACAGTGTATACAGGGCTTCTGAGGGACCTTGCCTTTGACTCATGACTGTGTGTGTGACACTATGTGGGTGTGAGCAGGTGAGGTTGTGAGGACCATGACTGCATGGTTGACAGTGATAGTTGGTGAATGGGAGCATCACCATGGGCGATGGACTTAGTATATGCTGGGTTGACATGGGGTGACAGGGCTGGTAGTGCAGGGTAACAGTATGTGTAACTTTGGCTATGCTGATGACCCTGGGAGATGGGACTAATTGTGCACGTGGCATTGCTTTTTTGTTTTGTTTTGTTTTTCAAGACAGGGTTTCTCTGTGTAGCTCTGGCTGTCCTGGAACTCGCTCTGTAGACCAGGCTGGCCTAGAACTCACAGAGATCTGCCTGCCTCTGCCTCCCAAGTGCTGGGATTAAAGGCATGGGCAATTACTGCCTGGCTGTGGCATTGAATATTAAGAGGCAAGAAAACTTTAGAACTCTCAGAGGTCACAGGGAGTGCCCCTCCCTCTTGATCTCCCTACCATACCTTCCAGTAGTGTGTGTGTGTGTGTGTGTGTGTGTGTGTGTGTGTGTGTGTGTGTGTGTGTAGGAATGGGCCCAGGGTTTTACACATATTTACACTGGAGATCTTTCCATTGGGTGCCATCTCAGCTCTCCAGTTTTAAAAGGGAGCACAATGGCTGGGGATGTAGCTCAGTTGGTAGAGTGCTATCCTAGCTTGCATGAAGCCCCTGGTCCAGTCCTCAGAACCACATGGCAGAGTGGCCCATGGCTGTGATCCCATCACTCTGGAGGATAGAGACGAGAGGATCAGAAGTTCAGGGTCAAAGGGAGGTGAGTGGAGGACAGAGGAGAGCCCTGTGAAATGTTCTCCATGTCAAGACATGTTGGCTGACAGGGTCACACAGCAGCTGTGGTCTGTGTCACACATCTGTGTGTGTGTCCCACAACAGCTGTCTCACACACCTGTACACACAAGATAGATAGATAGATAGATAGATAGATAGATAGATAGATAGATAGAAAGAATAATTGTGTAGGAGGGGACTGGTTGGGAAGATGTGAATATGTTCACAATACATGCAAACATATGTACATGTATAATATTGCTAAAAATAACTAAAGGAAAAAAATCAAGGTCATCCTTGGCTATATAGTAAGTTCAAGGCCAAGACCAGGATGCATCTCAAAATATATAATATAAAGTAATAATAAGTAAGAGAATATGCACATACATATACTAGTTGTATCTTTTGGGAAAGGACGGAAACAGGGCTGGAGAGAGAGATGGCTCAGTGGTCATGAGCACTTGCCGTTATTGCAAAGGACCAGCACTCACATGGCAGCTCACAACCATGTCTAACTCCAGTTTCAGGGGATCTGATGCCCTCTTCTAACCTCCACAGGCATCAGGCACTCAAGTATACACAATGAAGATGAAACACACACACACAAATGAATAAATCTGAAGCCAAGCATGGTGGCGCACGCCTTTAATCCCAGCACTCGGGAGGCAAAGGCAGGCAGATCGCTGTGAGTTCAAGGCCAGCCTGGTCTACAAAGGGAGTCCAGGATAGTGAAGGCTACACAGAGAAACCCTGTCTCAAAAAACAAACCAACCAAAAATGAATGAATCTGGAAAAAAATTAATTGAAACAAATGTGATCAGTTATTTGTTCCTAATCTAAATGATCCAACCATGTGTGACTCTTACACTGTCCCTTTGGAAATCCTGAATTTGTTTGTTCTTTGCTTTGCTAGGAATGAAAAATATAGGCACCATTCCCATGCTAGATAGGCTCAACCACTGAGTCCCGTACTCAGCTGCCTTTCAAACTCTCAAAATTATTTCAAAAACCAGTTCATAGCAGAATGTGTCACCTACCCGGGCTGACCAGGCCACTGAGTGTTCACAGCTGGGTGAGACACTTTAGCCTCTTGCATTTTATTTTTATTTTTTTGGTATTTTTTTATTAATTTATTCTTGTTACATCTCAATGGTTATCCCATCCCTTGTATCCTCCCATTCTTCCCTCCCTCCCATTTTCCCCTTATTCCCCTCCCCTATGACTGTTCCTGAGGGGGATTACCTTCCCCTGTATATGCTCATAGGATATGAAGTCTCTTCTGCCTCTTGCATCTTATAAGTGGGAAAACCCAGGCTCTGGACGTTTTTAACGTTGTTCTCAGAGATGTGCATGATCCATGCCGTCTCTTCTACTTCCCCTATGCATTTCTATTGCTTAAACATTGATTAATAATAATAAAGAGTATAGAAACCTCTCCAGCATTTTTGGTTGATCCAGGACACTTCCAGACATTAAAACTAGTTTAAAATTATTTTGTGTGTGTGCACACTCCTGTGTGTGCATCAGGTGCTCTCAAAAGTCAAAGAACATTTTGTAGGAATTGCTTCTCTCTTTCTGCCGTGTGAACACCAGGTTGAACTCAGGCCTCAGGCTTGGTAGTAAATACCTTTACCCAGCAAGCCATCTCAGCGCCTAGACATTTGTTGCCTGTATACATATGTGTGTTTCCTGGGGTCACAGATGTTAACATGTATCATGTCCTAGAGATGGGGATAGAGGTTGCTTGCTCATTCTGTGTTCTGGAGTCCACAGCCTCCAAGAAAACCAGACAGACAGAAGCCAGACTATGCTGTGGCTTAGTCCTGGAATCCCGTGCCATCACTTGCCCCATATTCTCCTGGCCATGGAGCCAGCCTGGTTCCATGTGGGAGTCTGTCTGGAGTGCAGAGCAAGAGGTTGTGTCTTACCAGAGTCCAGCTGGTTAACCCGCCACAGATTCTAACATGTGGGGACACAGCTCAGCAGGGTCCACATTTCTCACCGGTCAGGGCCTGTGTCCCCACAGACGCTGGTTCAGGGGCAGCTACAGTAGGCCATGTTACTAGAACGGAATCTGAGCCTCAGAACCCAACGCCTTGCTTTATTCACTGCAGAAGGGGGTACACATGTGTGGGGATCCGAGGATGATTTTTGGAAGTGGGTCTCTCCTTCCACCGCGTGGGTTTCAGGGTTGGAACTCAGTGAACAGGGTGGAAGCAAGTGCCTTTGCCCATCTCACAGGCCCTCTTTTTATGTCTTCTATTTTGTCCCTAATTGTCTCCAGGCAGGTGACACTCCCTATCCCACTATTTCAGAAATGATATTCAAAGTTAAGGGGGAAAAGCACGTAAATAATTTTCAAAATGCTAAGTCCTTTTACGTACAGAACTTTGCTGGCAACACAGGTGGGGATATCTGATGCATGTGTTCATTGCATTTGTTTATTTTGCAGTGCTGGGGACCAAACCCAGGCCTTTGCATTTTATGTCAGGAAACACGAGCAGCCCCTATTGACAGTGTAAAACAGCTTTCCTCCTCTCTTTTCTTTCTTTTTTAACTTTTTTTTTTAATTTTTGTTTTCCTCTCTTTTAAAACATTTTAATTGAATTTTCCATATGATATACTTTATCCTGTTTTTCTCTCCTCTCCCCACTTCGCTTTCCACCCTACTCTACATTCATTTTTTTCTATTCTTTAAAAAACAAAAAAGAAAAAAAGAGAGAGAAAGCAGCAGATACACACACAAACCCTACAAAAACACAAAAATGGAAAGAAAAAAAAAACCAAATAAAGCAAAATGAGACAAAAAAAATCTACAAAAACCAACATTCTGTGTTTACTGTGTCCTGCCACCACTCTGAATGGGAAGTTTCCTTGTGTGATGTTGCTGCCTCATCACACAGTCCAGATCAGCCACGTGCTGCCCATCAGGGCTCCTCTGAATGACAGGCAACCTACTTCTGAAAACCCCCATGATCACTATCCAGGGCTAGTAATCTCATAAGACAGATTTATAGAAGCCACATTGCTGGGGTGTAGAATGTAATTTATATCTTGATATCAACTGCTGAAGCATCCATTCTTGTGATGCAATTTACATTCCAACCAGCCGCAGCATGTGGACAGGCTCATGCTCCGTGTCCTCCCCATTGCCGAAGAGCATGTGGTTGTTGTCCTGCTTTGATTTAACAAATTTGTCCAAAAATATATATAGTTTTCCACATTTTTTATTGTTACTAAGGGGATTAAGCTTTACCCATATGTCCCATTTGTAACATCCTTTTGAAACAGCTGATCATGTTTTCTAGCTCTGTTTTACCCTCCTCCTCTTGGGATGGTGGGGCTAATTTTTTTTTATTTATTTGTGGGAACTCTTTACATATTACAGATAATACTTTCAGTCCGTACCATAATGTATAGATAATTATTTCTAACGAGCTTGCTTGTCTTGTAGGTTTGACTCCTTTCACTGCTTGGAATCTAATTATTTTTAACTAGTTGAATTGCTGATCATTTCCTTGATCTCTTCTGGGCTTGGTGTCTTTTTTGTATAAACCCTTCATGGAATAAAGTCTTTTTCAGAGACCCTGAGTCTTGCTTTCTGAATATTGTCTGATTCTGCAAGCAATTTAAGATCTATAGCCTTCACTGAACCCAGTTCACCACCCACCCTCCTGGCACCAAGGAAGGACAACATCCCAGAAGATAAAGGCAGAGTCTGGGAGCCTCACTTCATCTCCTGTAGCACACACTGATGTGTTTGGAACAAAACAAGCTGAACTCTTAGGAGCAGTTTCCCTTGGAGGGTGAAAAGTTTCTTCAGAGGCCCAGGGGAGCCTAGGAGGAGCAGCTTGCTGGCCCAAGGTTACTACAGGAGGAGCTGCAGAAGCAGCAGCTGCTTCCTTCAAAGGGGAGACATGAATCACCCTGCTGCAAACGCCTGCAAATGCACTAAAAAGTGCATAGATCCACACAAGCACATGGAAACAAGCCCAGGTGTCTGTTTTCACGACTGCTTTCATGTGCTCACACCAAGCATATGCACACATATGTCGGTACAAATACTTGCACGTGTGCACACAAATGCCAGGATGAATACAGGTCCATCAAAGAACTATAGCACTTCCTGTGTGAGTGCGTCCCCCAAACACATACATTGACTCAGGCCTAGCAGGAAGTGGAGGTCACACTCAAGGTGAAAAGAACTCCATCAGGGCAAAGCGGCCAAGGAGAAGGGAACCAGAAGTCCATGATGAAGCTAAGGGGCTAGCAGTGGCTCAGAGCAGCCCTTGCACAGAGTGACCAGGAGGCTGACAGATGTGCTCTTCAGGGTGAGTCTGGAGAATTGCAGATCTACCAGGCACTGCCACTGCCTGTGGGTGTGTAGAATCACGCAGGTGCAGCCTGCAGAAGTGCCTTGTGCGCTCCTATCATCCTGTGCCCACGGGAGTGCATAGTGAAGAGCCATGTGCACACAGCCCCCTCCGTGCCAGACACACACACACACACACACACACACACACACACACACACACACACACACACACACACTTCCACAAGCAGGGACTGAAGCAATGTGCAGAGCTGCCCGGCCAAGTCTGAGCTCTTTCCTTACCCTTCCCGTCTCTGTCCCCTCCCCCACAACCAGCCCAGAGCCCCGCTCCTGAGCTGAGCTCTTTGTTACTCTCACCAAAGACCAAATCCCAGGGCGACAAAGGGCCGACAGAGCCAGCACAAATCACCGTCACCGGCCCTTCGAGGGCCCCAACTGCTTGAGTGACAGCTGAATCAAATGCGGATTGGGCGGCGGGGCGCGCGGAAGGGGGGAGGGCGGGGGAGTCTCTCCTTCAGGCAAGCCCCTAGCCGCAGAGCTGGGAGGTCTCCTTTTGGTTTCTATGTCTGCAATTCCCTCCCCCCACTTCCAACCTACTTTCCTAAGGGGCACCAGAGCCTTCAAGGCTTGGCAGCTGGCTCTCCAATAGCAGACTTACTCCCTATCCGCTGGTGCATCCCAGCTTCTTTGCATCTTACCTTCCTAAACACTGCCAGGCAGGCCCCTGGCCAGGCAGCCTCTTCTCTGGTCTGGTCTCTGCACAGGGCTGTTTCCTAGAAGCCAGATCCTCGTACCTGGAAGAGCCTTTCTGCAGTGTGAACCAAATCAGTTTGTCTCCTGCTTAAGAACCTTCCGTGGCTCCCCATACCCCTTTCAGTCTTGAGCCCACTTCCAGCGCGAGGCACCTCCTGACCACTGGCCCGCTTCCCAGCTTCCCCTGCCTCAAGCAGAACACCACTCCAATGCTGAGTCTCCCAAGCTCCCACATTGCACTGTAGCTCTCTCTCTTTCTCTCTGCTGGGAACCGGTCCCCATTGCTTCACTGGGGACTCTTCTGAGACCGGGAGGTAAGAGCAGGTGTTTTCCTTCCTTCCAAGCCATCGTGGGCCGTGTTTGTGTAAAATGCAATAAAAATGAGCTGCTAGAGTACAAAAAGTGAACACGTGAAATTAATACAACGAGGCCCACCCACCTGAGATCAGCTTTCTTTGGCCTTAACTACCTCCCTCCGTAGGAGCCAGCACTCAGAGGTGTTTAACCAGGAGAGATGGAAGCTGAGCTGATGAACCGTCTGTGTGCACGTTTGCTGTCTTCATAACTGTCCAAACTGTAAAGGACTTACATAGCCTTCCTGGCGGCCGGCAGGTATATGGTGCTGTCTCCACACACACTGTCTTAACATGCCATTGACAAGAACCACAGACATGATGTGGGGGTCTGGCCAGGTCTCCAGTATGCTCTACCAAGTGAAACAGCCAGGCAAAGCCCCAGGCCCATCTCTGAGGACCCTCCCTTCTCTCTGCCCACTTCCCCCGCAGGGAACCCAGCTCTTAGGATTGATTGTAAGCCCTAATCCAAGACTCTGAAGTCTGAAGAAAATTTCACACCTGACTTCATGTGATATCTCACAGACGGAAGGCAGGTGTGCCCCTCCCCCCCCCCAAATCCTGTAAAATCGCTTCGTGATGCTGAAACATTCCAAAATACCTTTGGTCCTAAGTATTTCAGATAAGAGGTACTCGGCTTGTATTGCATTGGGTGGGGTGGGGGCTGAAACAGGTCGGCAGATGATGCAAGGTTGGGAGGGGCGACTCTGGCAGGAAGCTTGAAGAAGGTTTGGGAGATAGATAGTGAGTATCTGTGCCTTGACTTGCTAAGGGTTCCATGACACTGCACCATTAAACACTGGCTCTCCACTCCTCTGCTCCTGGGTTACCCCTGGGAAATCATTCTAGGTCTCTTACCTGAATTAAACCATACCAACCTTACCACGGCCAACTTCTGTCATTTAACACAGAGCTTTCAAGGGTCATACCTAAGAGTGACATGATTTCACTCTTTTTTGGTTTTGTTTTTTGGTTTTTGGATTTTTTTTTTTTTTTTTCGAGACAGGGTTTCTCTGTGTAGTTTTGACTGTCCTGGACTCGTTTTGTAGACCAGGCTGGCCTTGAACTCACAAAGACCTACCTCTGCTTCTCTGAGTGCTGAGATTACAGGCGTGTGCCACTGCACCCGGCTGCTTTCACTCCTTTTAAAGGCTAAATAATATTTCACAATATGTATAGGCCACACTGTGTGTGTGTATCCATTTGTCTGTACAGGGACATCTGTGTCATTTTTACATTGTGGATGCTGTGAATAATGCTGTAAACACTGGTGACAAATACAGGCCTGCTTCTCTAAAATTTAGCTAACAAGACTGTCACCTGTCATTTTGCTAAGTGTTTACTCTCAATCTCACTATCCATCTCTCTGGAGTAGCACAGCAGGCTCTGCCTCCACCTTCCCTGAACCTACAGGGTGGATTTTCTCTCTTTTCCAGGCACCCTCCCCAAGCCTTGGGCTGTGTCACATCCTCTGGAGTGGTCTGTTCAGAGCCCATCACTCCCAAGCAAGAAGAGTTCTGGGTGTTGTCTAACGGTAGCACTGGTTGGGTAAAGCCAGAGAGCAGGTATAGCTCAGGGCCAGCCTCCCACAGCTGAAGAACCAGACGGGATGAGGTGCCTGAGCGCACACCAGCTGGTTCCAGGGCCATGCTCTCTCAGGAGTCAGGGTTTGCCCCCTCTGCTGTCATGGGATTATGTTCCTATGTTCACATGAATGTATGTGTATGTCACATATGTGCTACCTGGGCCTGGAGGGCTTGTGTGTGTGTGTGTGTGTGTGTGTGTGTGTGTGTGTGTGTGTGTATGTGTGCGCGCGCGCATGCATACATTTCAGATTTTTAAAAAAATAAAAAATTCAAGTTACAAGCAATCTCATTTCAAACACCGGGAGTTTAAAGTGTTAGAAATGAAAGCTTCATCCACACTGACTGCCAAGGTATTATGGAAGTTTAAGAATAAGTTTTAAAAATACTTATACAGCCAGGAGGTGGCACACGCCTTTAAACCCAGCACTCAGGAGACAGAGGCAGGAGGATCTCTGTGAGTTTCAAGGCCAGCCTGGATTACAGAGTGAGTTCCAGGACAGCCAAGGCTACACAGAAAAACCCTGTCTTAAAAAACAACAACAATAATAGAACTAATACAGCTAGAAGCTAGCAAGATGGCTCAGCAGGCAAAGGGGCTTGCTACTCAAGCCTAGTGACATGAGTTCAATCTGTGGAGCTCACATGAAAGTAGAAAGAGAGAACAGACTCCACAAAGTTGTCTTCTGCTCTCCACATAGACGTGAGGTAGGCAACACACACACACACACACACACACACACACACACACACACATACACACATGCGCGTGCGCACAATTTATTGAATGCTGAATTAAAGTCATGGATGCACACATGTTTATACTTAAGCGTGCTCTGCCCCAGGCTGGATTATAAACCTGTGTTTAGAAACACACACAGACAGCTGCAACAAGCAGCCATTGCCAACATTTGTGACACATTTCCCATGACTCCAGGCCCAGCCCCATTCTAAGTTCTTTGTTGTTGTTGCTTTTGAGACAGGGTTTCTCTGTGTGGCCCTGGCTGTCCTAGAACTCACTCACTTTGTAGACCAGGCAGGCCTCGAACCCAGAGACCCATCTGCCTCTGCCTCCCGAGTGCTGGGATTACAGGTGTGCTCTCCAGCTCCATTCTAAGTTGTTATACACCCTAAGGATGAGTGTTCAATTTCCAGTCTGATCATACAGAAAAGGAAAACTAGGGTGACAGAAGTGAAGTGACCTGCTCCAGGTTTCAGAGCTGGGAAGTGGCTGAGCTGGGACTGAAGCTTCCACAGCTGCAAGTCCAGCTTCAAAGTCCTAGATTCTTCACCAACACACAGCCGTATCCATCATGTGCTCACGAGTTTATACACAGCTCACACGGACCAACACACACAGGCACACATCTGCACATAGACACATAATTCAGATGGTAGTTTACACACAGAGACACAGGTATACAAAACCTAAACACCTAGGCTCACAACATCAGGCTCACCGTGTCAGTTGTGGGCAGTTGGGGCACACTGGACTTACCGGCATGAATGTGTGTAGAGTCCCCTTTTATCCCCACCTGGGTCCTGACACAGACTAGCCCAGTTGTCAGGTGAGAGCCTGGGGGTGGGACAAGCGCTGTGCTAAGCCCTGCCAGCTGGTGGCTCAGCTTCTCCAGGGACAGGCAGATGCCTCCTTCTCCCACCCACCAAGTAAGCAGAGCCACCCTTGGGGCTAGCATCACAAAGCCCCACACCTGGGCCCCTCCCAGGAGAGACCGAGCTCAGGAAACCTCCAGGTGGCTGCCATTGTGGCGCTCCCCAGCTGCAGCCTTCAAGTGTCTCCCTAACCACAGGTGTGGCCGAGGAAGACAAATCAGTTTCCACCTATTGCCTGCCCCTCCCCAAGACACCTGCCCCTCCGCGCACATGGAGCAGTATTGTCTGTCTTAGGCTCCTTGGTGGAAGGTTGAGCAGCCAGGCAGTTCAGGTGTCAGAGGACTAAAGGCAGAGGGCAGCAGTGCAGAGTCCCAGGAGAGAAGAAAATGTCTTTAGGACTCCCAATTGAACACAAAAGACTGCAGAGTGACCAAAGCCTTTGTTGATGGGTGCTTTGTGCCATACAAGGTGAGGTCCTCAACAGAAGGGTGAGCTGAGGACCCTGAGAATCCAGAGACTCCATACTCATGTGGACAGACTGCCTAAGACCTGAGACTCCAGATGGTACCGTTTATTTGAACCTACCCAATGATTTATGCCTGCAGCTGGGGTGACCCCCCACCCTCTTACCCCACCCCCACCCTCCCATCCCCGGCACAGAGGGGATGCCTCACAGGCCCTCCTTCAGCTCCCAGTTCAGGCCTGTGTTTGAATCATTGGCCCTTTGTAGAGGTCTGAGCATGAGGCACGATGGAAGAGTTCATCCTAAATTGCTTTCTGTGGCTGTGATAAAAACACCACAGCCAAAAGTAACTTCGGGGCGGAGGTGGGATAAGTGCCATGGGCTTTAGCATGCTTGATCAAGGTCCACGATGAAGGGAAAACAGGACAAGAATTCAGGGCAGGAACCAAGCCTACTTAATGCTACTTAATGGCTTGCTTGGCCTTCTTGCTTTTTCTTTTTGCAGGGTAGCAGAGATTTAACCAAACAAGCCAAATCCCATGTCACCATCTGACTCCTTCTTGCCCACAGAGGACAGCAAAAGCCAGGCTGCTTTCTTACAGAACCCAGGACCACCACCTACCTGCCTATGAGTGGCACTGCCCACAGCGAGCTGGCCCTTCCCACATCAACCAAGGAAATGGCCTATAGATTTGCTCATAGGCCAATCTAATGGAGGCGTTTTTCAGTTGAGGTTCCCTCTTTCCAGATGACCCAAACTTGGGTCAGGTTGACAAAACAAAAAACAAAACAAAACAAAACAAAAACAAAAACAAACAAACAAACAAAAACAGCACAGTTAGGAATGACCCTGGCAGGTTTTGTCTCTGTTCTCAGCCCTGTGACCTGGCATAAGCACCCCATCCATGAGCATCGGTTAGAAGGATACAGCTACCTCAGGGGAGTTCCTGACAAGGTTGTGATGAAGATTACATGAGAAAGTGTCTGGAAATGCTCAAGCACCATACCTGGATCTGAGTCAATCGATGTGTATGGCTGGATTTAGCTCAGTTGGCAGAGAACTTGCCTAGCTTTCACTGAGCCCCAGGTTCCACCACCAAACACTGCATTAACCAGATGTGGTGGTACACATCTGTAATCACAGCATCTGGGATATGGAAGCAGGAGGATCATCCTTGGCTACATAGTGAGCTCAAGGCCAGCCTGTGCTACATGAGAGTTTTTTAAAAATTGGTTTTTAGGAGTCTCCGTATTTCCTGTGGGAATGGATCTAGACTTTAGGGGTTTGCTAAGTCAGGCCTGGGCTTACTCTTCAGCCTCACCTTGCCTGCAGCAGGTGGTGCCGTTGGCTGTGGAGCTCATGGAACAGATGGTATGAGACATCCCCTGGGAAGCCCACTGGGGAGGAGCTGAGCCTGCTGAAACCTCTGGAGTAGCTCTGGATGGGGCCAGAGCTGCTGGATAGGCTCTTTCTGTCCATCTAACTATTCGGACAGTCTGTACACTGTACTTCCCCAACCAACACCCCTGCCCTGGGAGCCTGCTCAGAGAACTGACAGCTCCTCGTTAGATGTGGCCAGTATTGCCTGTGCTTGTGACAGTCTTGGAGAGGTTCAACATGGTCATTCCACCAATGAAAGAAGAAGTTAGGAGGCTGGATAACTGGAGATTTACATCCTATCTCAGTCTGTGCGGCCTTGGACAAGACGCTCTCTACTACCCATCTTTGCACCCGTAAAATGGAAAGAATTAGCCAGGTGTGGTGGCCCATGCCTTTAATCCCAGGACTCAGGAGGCAAAGGCAGGCAAATGTCTGTGAGTTTGAGGCCAGCCTGGTCTACAAATAGAGGCAGATGGAGTTCTGTGAGCTCAAGGACAGCCTGGTCTACAGAGTGAGTTCCAGGATAGCCAGGGCCACACAGAGAAACCCCGTATCAAAAAAGGGGGCATATTATACCTATAACATAGGCCTGTATGGTATATT
Source organism: Acomys russatus (assembly GCF_903995435.1). NCBI lineage: Eukaryota > Metazoa > Chordata > Mammalia > Rodentia > Muridae > Acomys > Acomys russatus. Next base: position 45,504,141 of record NC_067160.1, read on the forward strand.
AAATGAGACGGTACACCTGCAACCCAGTGCTGGTGCCAACATGCCGCAGACATATTTGATCTGAGTAGGAGCATGCCACCTTTTAGTCCTAGCACCCAGGACAGCTCCCCAACCGTCGCTGTTTGGCTGCTGTCCGTGGTTCTGATGCAGATTCATTTCAGTTAGCTTGCCTGCCTGAATCAGTATCTAGCACGGTATTAACCAGATGCAGAGGTGTGTGCTTGTAACACAAGATCTACACATGAGACATGAGACTTCAAAGTTCAAAGCCATCCTTAGCTACATAGCAAATTACAGGTCAACCAGGGTGACATGAAAACCTGTCTTTTAGAAAACCAACTCTCTCCTTCTCTGAGTTCAGAACCTTGGTGACTTGGGGACATTCTCAGCTCGATAGTGGTATGCTCACAGCACTTAAAACAGTTTTTTCAAAACATTTATCATCAGGCCTAAAGTATAGTTGAAGTATGAAAGCTGTGGTTCCTGTGGTATGTTGACATGTTCTTTTTCTGCACCACCCGCCCCACTTCCATCAAGTGTCACTTGTGTTGGTTCAAAAGCTTCAATGTGGCACATAGACTTACACCTGAAGAAAAGGAGAAATCTCAATGGCATTTACTAACCACCAACAGATAAACTCTCCTGTTCCTTAAATCTCAAGCTACTGCCCCGAAACCCAGGTATCTTCAGCAGCACCTCAAAAACTATTGTCTCACATTTCTCCATCATGTGTAAGAAGAAGAATGGCCGAGGTTACCAAACTCCAAGTTCCCGCTCTTACATCTGGGCAGGGGTGAAGTTAAAGCCATGGTGAGTCCTGGCATGCCTTCCAGCAGGAAGTCAGGCACACAGGCTACAGGAAGAAAACATCAGACCAGCTGCACACCACCCACCAGCTCTGAAGTTTGGCAGCTTGTCTGAGCCTGAGTTTTCTTGCCTAGGCCTAGAGCAATGGCTAAGTGCCCAAGTTTGGTTCTCAGCACCCATGACAGTTGGCTCATAAGCAGTTGTAACTCTAGCTCCGTGGGATCTGATAGACTCTTCTGGTCTCCAGGGCACCTGCAGTCATGTCACACACACACACACACACACACACACACACACACACACACACACACACGTGCATGAGAGAGCAAGGAGGGTAGAGCGAGAAGGAGAGGGAGAGGGGGAGGAATTTTAAAAAATTAAATCTGAGTTTTCTTACGTATAGAGGTCAACAATTTTCCACCTATACAAATTTATTGGTAAGACCCAAAGTGTATCAGTGTCTCAAAAATGCTTTATGAAGTGGCAAGTCCACTATCATCATCATTAATTTGGACATATTGAGTCTCTCTAGGGAGACACAAATTCCTATTAAATCACCTCCATCCTCCTCAAGGTTGGGGTTCTCCTGGAAACCTAGGCTCCCTTTCATTCCTGCTGGCTGTTTCCCTGCTGAAACCACCCATTTCCTCCCCTATTCTATCTCTTTTCAGTGTAACACTCACCTCCAACCCCATGCTTGTCAATTCTTGTTGGGTTCAAATCCACCTCTTCTGACTCTTCAGTGAGGAAGGCAGTTAATTGAGACGCAGGCAGATCTCACTGCAAGCCCATGTTGGTCCTTGGTAGCCCTGGCCCCTTCAGCAAGACACCAAATGTCTCTAACCTCATCTCCTCAACTGTTAAATGGTGATGATAAATCCAACCTCCTCATGAGAAAGTCACAGAGAGCAAAACAGAAACCACTCAGAGATCTCAGATGTGCATGCTCAGTGCCCTTTACCTGCCAGTCAGTTGTCCTGTTTCTGCCATCCTTCCTTGGCTTGCCCTCCTTCCTCTCTGAGCAGTGGGAGCACAGAGCACTGTACCCAGACCTACTATCTCCTTCCTGAAAGCAGACTGTACGGACACATAGGGAATTAATCTGATGTCCTGGAACTTTCTCTGTAGACCAGGCTGCCCTAGAACTCACAGAGATCCACCTGCCTCTGCTTCCCAAGTGCTGGGATTAAAGGTGTATGCCACCTGTTGTCAATTCTTGTTTGGTTGGGAAGACATATATACAGTGTGTCCTGCAGAACCCAAGACCCTGTCTAGGACAATTTATCTCTTGAATTGAGACCCTTGGTAGAATATTCAGATTCTCTGATTGTGGGGTGTCTGTGTCTGTGTGTGCATGTGTGGGTATGTAAGATTATGTGTATGCATAAGGGGTGACAAAGTGAGTCACATGATTGTGGCCTTGTGAAAGTATACATACAATAGCGTGGTTAAGGACGTGTATGGGTGCATGTGGGTGTAGGTGTCATGTCTGTGCGCAGCTGCTAGATATATTATGTCAGTCCAGGAGTTAATAGCAGGCTTGGAGGGGCTCCAGCAGCTCAGAGATTGCTGATTGCTGGCACCTGCCACTCTGTGTGCAATGTCTCCCACCTATCCATAAGCGTGCTTTGGTGATTCACAGTCCTGCTTACTTGGGGTCTCTCATCTGAATGAGACAGGGTATTATGAGCAGCCAGCTGGACACACCAATGGAACTGGGTGATGGGCCCTTTAAGAAAGTTTTCCAATACATGTTATGAGTACTCAGTTGATCCCATTTGCTCACAGTGAGTGCTTAATTACCAATGATTCGTATCTTTTCACTGAAGCTGCCTCTTGAGAATCCACATTTGACAATGCAGGGTTAGTTATTAATTTCCATTAATTTGAAAACAATACAACTTTTTTTTGCAATGTCCTACAATTCAGACTTATCAGTAACTCACAAACACACTCCCATTAATCCAAACCAGGAAAGTTCTATTATTTAATAGCAATACATACTGTACTCAGGGGAAATAATTGCAAGGTCACTATTTACAATTCAATGATAATACATGACATCATAAGAATCCCTTTATCAGAGCAGAGTGGAATGGAAGCTAGGACCTCCTGCCCCAAACTCCAGAGTGGGGTTTTCCCCAAAGCCCTATTGTCTTGTATGATTCCTGTAACAGGACAGGGGGACATATTCCTGTAACAGGACAGGGGCACAGATTCCTGTAACAGGGCAGGGGCACAGATTGCCACCGGTCAAAGAAATGGTCATGGAGGTAAAGTGACTACAACTAAAGCCCACAGAGTGAATTAGAAAAAAACAAACACAATTAAACCGAAAGGACATATTTGAGGTTTGTCTCGATGTATGTACAATAGGTACATACTTGTGCTGGGTTTGATCCCCAGAACAAAACATAAGCAAAAAAAAAAAAAAAAAAAAAAAAAAAAAAAAAATAATAATAATAATAATAATAATAAAAATAATAATAATTGGGGTGGGGGGAGGGTAGGTGCCTCTATAGTGTTTGTTTCTCAAAAGCTGGAAGTAAGTGTCACCCTTGCCTGTGGAGGCAGAAAAGAAGCCATGGTTTGTCATCTCAAGTCCTGTAGGGTATTGTTTTAGAGATAGCAGTGGCCAGGCCAGGAGGCTGCTTAACAACATGCATCTTTCCTGCCTCTCAGTGCTTCCATTCGTCTGTCCTCAGTGCACCCACCAGGTGCTGGGAAACATCCAGGCTTTGTCTGTATCTGATGACCATGTAGTCTAAGGAAGGGAGGTAGAGTCATAATACAGTTGTCCTGAACAGCTGGATTTGTGAGGTAGAGAGCAGTGCAAAGGACTGTAGGAGCTATGGAATTTGTGATAGATGTAGTGCTTTGTGTAGGTATCAGAAAGGGGGGGGGCACGTTTGTATGGAGCAGAGCCAGCAGGCCAGATATTGTAGACTTAACTGTGTCTTCCAGAGCTCCATGTGTCAAAGCTCTGTCCCCATTACCCTGGAATGTGGCTATATTTGGAGACAGTGCCTCCAAAAGGCAACTAGTTAAAATGAGATAGTTTTTGGTCATGCCAACCACACCAGTGTCCTATAAGAAAAGATTTGAATATAGACACATGCAGAGGGAGCAGTGTGAAGATACAGGCAGTAATGACCATCAGTGAGCCAGAGAAGAGGCCTAGGACAGCTCTTTTCTCAAGGGAGCTGTCCTTCTGACAGCTTGATCTTGAAGGGCCACTCTTCAGAATGGTGGGGAAACAGATCTGTTGTTGAAGTAATCTTTGTGATGGTAATTTTTGCTGGCTGGTTTTATGTCAACTTGACACAAGTTAGAGTCATCAGAGAGGAGGGAGCCTCGACTGAGAAAATGCCTCCATGAAATCGAGTTGTGGGTGAGCCTGTAGGGCATTTTCTTAGTGAGTGATTGACTGGGAAGGGCCAAGCCCATGGTGATTGGGACTGTCCCTGGGCTAGTTGGTCGTCCTGAGTTCTATTTAAAAAAAAAAAAGCAGGCTGAGCAAGCCATGGGAAGTAAGCCAGTAAGCAGCACTCCTCCATGGCCTCTGCATCAGCGCCTGCCTCCAGGTTCCTGCCCTGCTTGAATTCCTGTCCATGTCTTCCTTCAGTGATGAACAGTGATGTGGAAGTGTAGGCTAAATAAAGTCTTTCCTCTGCAGGTTGCTTTGGCCATGGTGTTTCATCACAGCAATAGTAACCCTGACTAAAACAGTGGTCCTGGAAGACTGAGAGAGGCACAGGATAGAGCCTGGCCCTAGGGAGTTGCAAGTCCCCAGATGTCTATGTGGGTACCCCTTGGTCAGGGCAGAAGGGCAAGACTATGGAGTGCAGTGTTGGAAGATGAGAACTGGACCTTTCGTGCTGAAGATTATAGATTTTCTTGATATTTTATCATAAAAAAATAAGCAAGAGAGAAACAGATTTCTGATTGCAGGTGAGTCCCTTCAGTAAAAGGCTCTTATAATAAGACCACAGAATTTTAGGACTAGCTCTCTGTGATTTATGGTACAAGAGGACACAGCAGATAAACACAAGCAAGCTAACAGATCTAGACTTAGATTTTAGCATCTCATTCATTCACTTACATAGCTGACAGACACTCGCATTGCATCTACTGGGTGCTGCATAGTCTCTTCATGGCTTTCCAATGGCCCTTCCAGTGGCCAAGGAGGTCAAGGATCCAGAAGCCACAGTTTGCAGACAACCTTGATGACCACAATGTCCCTCAGAGTGATGGGGACAAAGGTACAAATGGGGTAAGCTGAAGGACAAGCAGATGGGAGAGGCGCATTGCCACCTAGCCCTTCTGAGGATGCAGATGAGGGCTTATGGGAAGGCGTTTTCCCCAGAGGTCAGGGCAGCATGTCTGGATGCTGACAGATGGAAAGGAGGCAGAAAGGCTAGGTGAGGAAGGATTCACGCTAACCACCATAAAGGGAGGTTCTGGACTTCCCAGGCAGACACCAGCCCACGGAGGAACAGGGCAAGTGCTCTGGGTAGGGCAGCAGAGGAGGTTTCAGGGCAGGGACGAGGGGAAAGGAGCTGAGCAGAAACAACAGCTAGGCAAACTTTCCCAGGCTTGTGTGAGTTACTTATCAAGCCATTAGCTGCTGCTGCTGCTGCTTGGGGACATTTACACCACAGGGGTCAGCAGAAGCTGAGCTTCATGCACAAGGGCCTCCATCCAGAGAGCCAGTCATTGCTGATGTGCTCAGTGGAATGAGGAGGTGAGGTCATCAGCTGAGCACCAGGAGAAAAGAGTGAAAAGTAGGGGGGAGACAGAGGTGTATGTGAGTCATCTGGGGGTGGTGGGTGTCAGGAAACCGTCCTCTTGCCCTGAAAACATTCCAAGTTGTTTGGCGGTTGAGAGTCCATGTCCTAGACAAGTTACACGTCTTGGACCACTTTGTGCCTGTTTGTATGATTGGGTCTGACTTTGGGAGGATAAAGGGAGGATGAAGCATATGGCAGTGGTCCCCAGAGATGGGGACAGCAACTTAGAGGAAGGAGCTGTGTTCTGGGCCTCATGTTGTCAGAAGGGAGAGAGTCAATCAGCTTTTTCTTTTAACCTCTTGGAGAGCTTGGCTAAGCACCCCCTGCCCCAGCATGGTGCAGCCACCCTCCTCTGTAAACTAGAATGAGTGGCTCCAGGGACCCATTACCCCAACCTCCCTCATCTACATATTTATCACAATACAGCAACTGCATAATTTGAGATGACTGTTAAAAAACCAGTCCAATGTGTTGTGCGATTTTTGCATTCCTGGGTAAAGAAAAATTACAGCAAGAAGGTGGTTAATTATTTCAAAAGACAAATTTCATGAAATAAAATAAAAATAGACTTGTTGTCCAGAGAGAGTGTGAGAAAATAGGGGAAACCATGGAGAGAGCTCCCCCATAAATAAAATGTATTAAATATAATACTGTATTTTTAAGTAGTGGGGGATGGGGGTTAAGGAGGCATGGGTTGTCTTTGAGGCCCTATCAGAGTGTGCCAGAGCAGGGAGGCCAGGGCATCTGTAGTTCAGGAAGTTGCCAGGTGCCTATCTCTCATTTGAGTCCTGACTGACTTAAGAAGTAACAGGAATTGAGTGAGCCCTGTATGGTGGCTCACACCTGTGAAGCCAGAGGCTGAGGCAGGAGAATCATCCTTAGGTCTATTGAAGAAAAAGGCAACTGTTGAGGACCAGCTATCACCTTGGTCTTGGGATACAGGCTGGAGTACAGCTTTGTGTAAGAGCCAAATGGGCCAGTGGGATAAACCCTGGGCTAAGACATACAGGCCTATGGCAAGTCCTGTTGCCTGTGGCATTCAAGTGGGCTGCTTACTCAGGGGCCGTAGGAAGTGCAGAGCCCAGGCCATTTGTTCTTCCTGAATTTATCAACCAGGGAAGTCACTGGAAAGGGGCTATGAGTGAAGGAGTCATTCCTTGGGGGAAGACAGCTTCGGGCTTTACTCCATTTTAAGGAAGTGGGAAACCACGTTTCCAGAGATGGAGAGCTCAAAGTAGCTGAGACATCTGTGGTGTGGGCTGCGTTTCACTGGCCCATGCCCTGTGGTGCCCTACGGTATCACCTGAGTCCTTGCCGTCTTAATTACTCCTGCAGGAAGCCCCTCGTGGCTCATTCCTTTGCTTCCTGTGTCCTTGCCATTGGCTGCCTCATACTGTTGCACTAGCCCTCTGTGTCTGGTTTTATTCTTCTTTTCCATCAGTGTCTCTAGGTGCGTGCTGACCAAATCAAGTGGATGGATCATCAGTAGAGAAGCTTTGATTATCAACATGCCCTTTCTTTACGGTGTGAATGTGTCACTCACTGAATAGACTGGCTCTCTCTTCATGCAAGTAGGGATGTAATGACACCCCCAGTTTCTCTTGAAACTTATGGGGTGGCCTTCCGGTGACTATACTACACTGTGATTGTCTGTGAGTGCCTGTAGCAAGTGGTGTGTGCTGGTGCAGTGAGACAGGACTCACTGCTCAGGTGAAGGGCAGCGGCTGCCAGGGGCAGCTTGCCTCCAGTAGGGTAGAGCCCCTGAAAGGGGGCAGAGCTCCTGCATGAAGGAAAACATCTTTGTGGCCTTGCTTGGGGCTCAGTGGCAAGAGGGCATTTCAGATGAGAAGTCAAGTGGTTCTGGTCACAAAGAGAGACACAGTGGTGGTCCATGGTGCCAATGATGGGGGGCTGCAGAAGCAGAGAGTCCACAGGAATTCTTGGTGCAACCAAGGGAGTGGACCACTCAGAGCTCAAATGGCTGAAGCCGGCTTCACTCAACAGCCCAGAGTGAGTTGACTGTTGGAGAATGGTGTAAGGGGATGGCAGTTCCAGAGAGCTGTGCTGTGCCCAGCAGCCATGGGCAGGGAAGAGGGAGCCAGGCAAGACGACAAGGAAAGACAGCTTGTGATCAATGCAGCCTTCACCAAATAGAAGAAAATGACAGAGACACCTCAGGGTCAGAGGGCAGAGGCAGAATGGAAGGTAGACTTGCTGCGTTAGGATAGGACTATATATGGCACTTGTTATGATGGTGCAGGTGATCTCGGAATGGAGAAGGCACGGAGCCCACACACAAGGCTGATCAGTTCAGATGATTTGAGATTAGCCTACGACTGAGCCACATTGCTCCTTCTTCCATGTGATCTGTTGAATGAGAAAGGGTAGGCATGTCAGGGCATGCATCGTGCCCCAAAGCTCACACACCCCCTGGGTGTGGACAAAGCAGATTGGACTGGCAAGAGGAAAGGCTCAGCATTTCCCTCCAGTCCTTGTAGACCAAACCCTCTCCAGCCCACCAGGGGTCTGTGCATGCAGTCCACTGTGGGGCTGCAGGAAACCCACGCAGCCCTGCCACAAGGGAACAGGCTGGGGGGAGGGGGAGGAGCTGCCCAGTGAGGGGTACAGATCTACAAGGAGGTGCTTCCTATTTGAGGGAAGGAAAGCTGGTGAGTCCTGGGGGTGTTTTTTTGTGACTGAGACAGCTTGTAGGCAGACACACGTCACCACATTTGTGGTTAGTGGGAGTGCTGAGTATGTGGGGGTAGAAGGCTGAGGCAGTGCGTCTAGTGTGTGCTTGTATGTGAGTGGAGGACATACATTGGCAAGTGTCGTATGAGTGTGTGTGTGAGTGTGAATGTGTGTGTGTGTGCGTGCCTGTGTGTACGGACTAATACTGTGAGGGCCTAGTAGTGGCTGTGAGCAGGATGGTGAGAGCTGCCTAGAATTATTTTTTAAATGTGTGTGAATTCCTCATGAGTGTTTGTAGAAGTTGACATATCTGAGTGTGCAGACTGGAACATCTATATGACTGTTCAGTGCTGTAATGCTTTGGCAAGTCATTAACCCTCCTGTGCCTCAGTTTCCTCACCTATAGAGTGGAGCTAATTTGTCCTATCTCAGAAGGTTGCCACGAGAAATCAGTGAGGTGTGCATATCCAGTGCTTAGAAGACATGTCCCATGCTAGGATCTATTGTCTTTTGTTGTTGTTTTTTCTACTCAGGTGAGTTTGCAGCTAGGAGCAGTCACAGTTCTATGCTTCTGCATAAGTGGAAACCATAAGTCCCAGGTGGGTGATCCCTGACTACCCCTAGGGAAGAGGGAGGGAAACCACCCCAAAGCTGGACCCACGCCAGCTCCCCTGCCAAGGGCACATAGCCCCTTCCCGATACCCACCGGGAGACTGAAGGCTGGGGTTCCAGGAACCACCCTGCCCTTCTGCTCCTGCCTCTTACCTACACAAAGGACTGACAGGAGAGGGGGGTGTTGAAGTCAGACCAGCTAAGGGACCAATCCCTCCCACTCTACAATCTGACAGCTGTGGCCCAATTAAAATCAACAGTTCACAGGTGTTCATGTAATGACTCACGCACTGGCGCTCCACTCCCTTTAGGGCTCTTTTTAAAAAATTTAGAGCTCTTTAAATTTTATTCACCTACAACATCAAACCTAGGGAGGAAGTAATAAAAGAAGAGGAGGCAGCAGTGCACACGCATGTGTGGTACATGCTTGCTCACTCATAGGCACACATGCAACAGCCTTGGCCACATCAATGCATGCTTTTGTGGGTGTCTACAAACCCAAACACTCACCCCAGACACGTACTTGAAGACGTGAATGTTCAAATACACATGCCTCCCAACTGCTCACACAGCCTGGCTGACACACCCTGCTCACACAGGCCCTGACCCTACTGGTTACCAATTGACCACAAGCTCAGTGGCCTAAAGTGATTCCCACCTATCATCCCACAGCTTTCATGGGTCTCAAGCCTCTGGTATGAGGCCTTGGGAAGCTGAGTCAGGCCTTCATTTCCATGCAGAGGCTCTACTAGGGAAAATCCATGCCAAGCTTCCTCTAGTCATTGGCAGAATACAGGGCTTTGAAGTTGTGGGGACTGGTGGCCCCAACACTGCAGGCTGGGGGCTGAGGACCACCATAGCCTCTTGCCCAGCTAGCGTCCTCTGTAGGACCACTTCATAGGGCCAGCAGGAGGAATTTTTCTAGGTTTCACTAGCAAGATAGAGTTGTACATGTGTGCCTACATGTGTCTTCATATATGCATGTATATCTGTGCCTGTGTGTGCATATGTGTACATGTGAGCATCTCTACGTGCCTATGCAGTAGATGTGTATGTTGTTATATGCATGCAAATAGTATATTCAGTTATGTTCTCTTTATACATGCATGTTTATGTGTATGTGTCTATGTATATGTACCTGTGTGCAGATATGTGTGTCTGTATGTGTATTACATATGTGTATACCCATCATGTGTGTATATTTTTGCATCCATGAGCATATACATGTAGATATATATGTACAGGCATGCATATACATATGGATATATACAAGTGTGCATGCCTGTGTGTACCTGCGTGCATATGCACGTGCATGTGTACACATGTGTGCCTGTTCCTTTTGTACAGAGCCATTGAACTGTCCAGTTCCAATTTGTGCATGTCACCACATATTTTCTTTACTTCGGTAATGAGTTTTGGGATACAAAGAGAATGCCTAATGCCTGGCTTGCTGCAGACACACAGCAGCCATGCTGTAAAACCATCCTCCTTCTTTCTGATGAGTTCACTCTTCTGTGAATACACAGGAAGAGCACAGATGCCCTATCCTCTCTGTTAGCTTCTTCCTTTCACTAAGCAGTGGGGATCAGGCTTGTACCTCCTTCCCCACACACACCCGAAAGCCTCTTGCATTTATTCAAAACATCTTCCCCCGGATTGGCCTTACCCCAGCCTTCGAGCCTCCAAAGCTGTCCTCCTACCTTCTCCTTCTCTCCACAGCCCTTTCTAATGATGATACTCCTTCCACTGTGGCTGCAGCCTGGGGTGTGTGTGCTCATGTCCCCCTGCTCGCTCCTTCTTCCTTGGCCCCTCACCTGCATTATCAGGATCTGCTGCCGAGAGCCCGATACCCCTTCTGTGCTGCTGCTTAATAAGCAGCCTAAGTTTTCTGCACACTCTTTGACATCCGCTTGCTGAGGGAGCACAAGCGATGGGTTTCAGGTGCTGTGGAGCAGTGGCTACCACGGTGTAGGAGATGTGCAGGAAGTTATCATCTGCACAAGGACTTGCCAGGCCTCTGGAATGCAACCTGGTAATGATGCTGAAACTGCCTGGTCAGGACTCACTTTTGGATTAAAAACACAGAGGCTGCCCGTGTTCTACCCTGTGGAAGAAGCAGTGCACAGCCTCTGGCTCTGGGGCTGGGGGACAATGGCAGTGAGAGGGGAGGGAAGATCCATGGTTGTGGAAGGACCACACGGTAGACATCTCAGACTTCAGAGGCAAAACGGTCCATCAAACAGTCCTGGTACTCAAGCAAAGCCACATGCACAAGGCAAGTGTAGCTTGCCAAACTCTGATGTGGAAGGTAGTTCAGCCCATCAGAAGATTTTTTTTTTTATTTTTATTTATTATACAGGAGACGGCACCAGATCTCATTATAGATGGTTGTGAGCCACCATGTGGTTGCTGGGAATTGAACTCAAGACCTTTGGGAGAACAAACAGTGCTCTTAACCTCCCCAGCGCCCATTAGAAGATCTTAATGTGACAATAGGACCACTTGGTCAGGTCACAAGTTGGGTCACACGCTGCCCACTGAGACAGTGTGTGAATGTGAGCATATTTCAGCTCCCCCCCCTCTTCAGGCACCTGGGAAAAGGAGGCAGCAGATCCACGTGTGCATCTTCCCCAGTGTCCCTGCTCATGGCTGTCCATAATGACAATTCCCAGGTAGTGAATATGATTTGGCAAGCTGTTCTGCTCCCCATCGTCATCCTCTGCCACTCGCCTCCCTTAGTATTGGTCCCTATACTTCCTGTCTGACACTGTGGTGGTCTCTCCCAACTCCATTCGTCTCTGCATCATCATAGGAACTGCCTTTCCTAAATCCCACCACATGATGCTTCCAGAATCCTCCACAGCTCTGCGGGGCCTGGAAGCCCACACTCCTTGGTTAAGTGCAGCTGACACTATTTTGTTACCTACATCTCTCATTCCTGGGGCTTGTGCTTTTCTTCTGGAGAAATTTTTCTACTCCCCCACACAGTCACATCTCTCTCTCTCTCTCTCTCTCTCTCTCTCTCTCTCTCTCTCTCTCTCTCTCTCTCTCTCTCTCTCACTCCATTTACAGGATTAAATCATGAACATCAATCAACATGACCCCACCATGGACCCCCATTGATTGGTCCAGAGGTGATTAGCTGTTGAAGACGGGCTAATCAGAGGCTACACTGGTTAATGCTTGCCAACTGGATACAAAGTAAAGTCACCTGGGAAAAAGCCTCAATTGGAGAATTGCCTCCATTAGATGGACTGGGGGGGCACATCTGTGGGCCATTTTATTGATTAATAGTTGACATAGGAGGGTCCAGCCCTCTGTGGGCAGTGCCACATTTGGGCAGATGGTCCTGGGCTGTATAAGTAAGCAAGCTGAGCAAGCCACAGAGAACATGCCAGTCCTAGCTATGCTTCTAGCACCATGGCCAACTGCAGGTTGGAAAGAGTTTATTTCATCTTATAGGTTACAGTCCATTGTGAAGGGAAGCAAGGGTGGGAACCCACGCAGAAACCTAGGCATAGGAACCAAACCACAGACTGTGGAGGAGTGCTGCTGCTTACTGGCTTGCTCTGGAACAGACCTTCTTAGCCAGGCTGGGCATCCTGATCCAGGGGAAGAAAAAGCCAGGTGACAGAGAGACAAGTGTGGCAGACCAGAAGTGCAGAGGCAGGTGTAGGACAGGGGACATAGAACATCTACTGTTTAGGCTGGGGTGGGGGTTAGGCCCCTACTCCATCACTTAAGCACCCACTTCTCACCACTGTCACCAGCCAGCCAAGCTTTGACACACTCTCACATGGACCATTTCCCAGGAGGCTCATGTTACTAGAAGTCAGGGGTGATGTTGCCAGCATCTAACTGTTGGATCATGTCAGACTGACAGTCAGTGGCTTTGCCCTTAGTAGGCAGAACATTAACCCTTTAATAACCGGAGGAAAGAGAGGCACAGATGTCCCAGAGGCAGGCCAAGCTGGCCTGGCACCAGAGGTAGCAGTGAGTGGAGTCGGCTAATTTTGCCAACTGGACAAAGGTGTCCTAATAGCTTGTGATGCCACCTGAAGTAAGCCCTGGAAGGCCACTTGTGCAGCTGGAACCTGTTTCCTCCAGACCATGCCTGTACAAATCTGCTTGTGCTGCCATAACACAAGGTCACAGGCTGGCTGGCTCAACCTTTGAAACTTTACATTCTCCGTTGTGGAGGCTGGGACATCTGTGGTTAAGTATCAGTCAACTGAGTCCCTGGGGAGGTCTCTCTTCCTGAGGTGTAGACAGATGCCTACTGGCTATTTTTATATGCCCTCACATGATGATAAAAAGGGAAGCAGGGAGGGAAGCAGTGGTGGCACACATCTTTAATCCCAGGACTTAGGAGGCAAAGACAGGCAAATTTTGCGTGCGAGTCTGAGGCCAGCCTGGTCTACAGAGCGAGTTCCAGGACAGCCAGGGCTACACTGAGAATTCCTGCCTCACCAAAAAAAAAAAAAAAAAAAAAAAAAAAAAGGAAGAGGAATTATGAGTTCTTCTCTTCTACCCCTATGACTTGTTTTTATTTCCCCCTAAAGGCCTATTCTCCATATAGGGTCGTACGGGGCATAAGGGCTTCAATATGTGAATTGGGAGGACATAATATCAACGCACCTTCAACACTCAGTCAACAAACACCTCAGTGCCAGATTTGTGTCATGTACCAGGGATCAGCGATGTCCATGGCTGAGCCAGTTCCCGACCCCTTCATGCAGCCTTAATGGCTTGACCACCATTCTCTTGGCATGTCTCTCCCTCTGGGAGGTTTTCTTCTGTCTTCTCTGACAAGTTGAAGCCATGCTGCCCTTTAAACTCTCCCCCCCCCCAGCAGAAACCCTCCCAGACCTCCAGTCTGTAGGCACACCTCCCTGTGCCCCACTTATTCCTATTCTGCTCATAGTCACCTTATTCTGGCCTTTCAGAACCTACCCAGGCCCACGGATCTGCAGTTTCATAGCTCTCTCTGTGTCTGTCCCCTTCTCCCCAACCACACATAGGTCAAGAGCTTTCGAAGGCTTGGGGTGGCATCAGGGTTGTCCACATGTTTTCAGGCAGCACCTGGCCTTGAATGCTACACACAGCAGGGCCATTGCCTACCGTCTTCCCTGGATGTGGGGAGTCTAGTCTTACAGTGTGGGCTTGCTTCACTGACAGTGGCTTGGAGGGCAGAGGCATAAGTGAAATGAGTGATGGCCCCAGGGGCAAAGCCCACTGAATCTCCCCAACCCCCGAATGCTTCCCTGTCTCCCCCATCCACTTCCTGACTCAGCCCTGCTCAGGCTCCTGTCTTCACCTGGAATCTCCAGTCACTCTGGTCTGTCTGCTCTACTGCCTCTGGACCTTTGCACATGCTCTCCCCTCTGCCTGCCTCACTCTCCCCAACGCCCCTCCCCCTTCCTTTGGCTAAAGCTCAGCCGGTTCCAGGAAGACTGTCCTAAATCCCCAAAGTCTGGTCCTTTGGTTCCCTTCACCCCTCTGTGAGCTTCCCTAGGTCTCTACAGTTTTTGCATAGTATTTATCATTGTCACCATCTGCTTAATTGTCTGTGCTTCTCATAGGAGTCGAATAGGCAACAGCTGCCACCAACTGGTGTGACGTGGTGCCCCAGGAACACTCCCAGTGCCCAGATGCTGGGCTATAGTGTGGTTCACACGCCAGCAACAGCATCATCCAAGGGCTTGTTAGAGATGTGGTGCTTAGCAACCCTGCTCCCCCACCCACTCTGTATGATATTCTTTAGCAAAGCCCAAGGGACTGCTCGGCACATAAAAGTCTGAAAGCAGCTTATGTAGGTCAGTGGTTCTCAGACTCGATTTCACACTGAAGTCACCTGGGAGATTTCAAAATTTCCCAATGCCTGGGTCCAGGGTAGACAGAACCTGGGGTACTTAATCTGACTATCTAGATTGTTGAAAGTACTCCACCCCAAACTAGCACAAAGCGGGCCTTAAAAAAAATATAGCCTAGTAAATGTCTACTGAATGAATGAGGCAGCTTTTCCAAGCATTTTGTGTAATCCCCAGTGTGAATGAGGACTGTCCCCATTGCTCAGATAAGTCAGGATGAGGCTTGAGGTGGGGTTAAGGAACGCTGGATGTAAGCAGCAGAGCTCAAACCACCTTTCTGGACAAGGACAGAGTCCTTAGGAATCAAGCTGGCTCTACCCTGGCTCCTTCTTCAACTGAGAGAAGCCCCTGCAGACACAAGGGAAAACAAGTCCCTTGGGGCCCTAGGAGGCAAAAACACACATAAATAAAACTTGAACCCCAGTGCCCGCTGTGAAGATTAGGCATATATTTATAAAAATCCTCTGAGCCTCGGTTCCTCGGTTTCGCGTTTCATTTACGGTGAACGCAAATAGCTTGGGCAGGAGTCTCTGGAATCCAGACAGCTTCAGGTTCCGCAGCATCTGTGCCACAGGCAGCGCAGGAGGCACCGGGATAATTTTAGCAGAATGTGTTATAAACAAGATCTGCAGAACAGCGCGGCGGGCTGAGTTTTGAAAACTTAGGATTCTAAATGTATAAATTGTTTGGAACATTTAACATCTAGTCATTAAGCAGTCACCCTCTTGCCCTCCACTTTCAGTGAGATGCTTGCAGCACGACAGCCTCTAGCTGACACTCCCTCCCCAGCTATGAAAGAGGGACCACTGTGATACACACACATGTGCGTGCATGCACGCACACACACACACACACACACACACACACACACACACACACACACGCCTCACATGCTCACAGGCATCCATGCTGGCACACACACACACAAATACATACATGACCACACATGCACTTACAGGCACCTATGTGCACACGAGTGTAAACACACTTTTACTCAGGCTAACAGGTGTTCATGGGCATACATAGGTGCCCATGTACACACATACCACATTCATAGGCACCATTGTCTCACACACACACACACACACACACACACACTCGTACACTCATGCTCACAGGCATCCATGAGCAAATACACATATAATCTCACACACTTGCAGAAGCCGTGTACATACATGCCATGCTTATAGGCATCCACACCCACACTCACATACTCACACACACTTATACATGATCAGAAGACAGAACTGTGCTGAGGCAAAACACCCCCTCACTGCTGTCCTGTAAAGAATGTTTCTCGGGAACTGAGAAATTTATCTTTCTTTTCCAACTGAATTTTTTAACCAGTCTTACACCTCAGATTCCACATATCTCCCTGGGATGGAGGAAAAGAAGTTGTGGGGGGAGGTGGGCCCTGGAGTCACACCACAAGCTAGCAGGGTAAGAACACTGCCTGCCCCCTTGCTGTCAAGGGCTCAGGGGACATCCCAAAAAGGGGGCTTGGTTACGTGGCAGCACCTGGCAGCCAGGGGTCCATATCGCCTTATGTGGCGTCTATTGAGATACTGGTGTTCCTCTTACTGTCAAATACCACATTTGACTCTTTTTTCTTGTTTTTTGTTTTGTTTTGTTGTTGTTTTGTTTTTTTGAGACAGGGTTTCTCTGTGTAGCCTTGGCTGTCCTGGACTCACTTTGTAGACCAGGCTGGCCTTGAACTCACAGAGATCTGCCTGCCTCTACCTCCCAAGTGCTGGGATTAAAGGTGTGCGCGGCCACGCCTGGCGATTCTCTTTTCTTAAGACAGACTCTGGGGAAAAAAAAAAAAAAAAAAAAAGACAGAGTCTGAATGTAGTCTAGCTTGGCCAAAACCTACTATGTAACTCAGACTGAATTTGAACTCATGATAATTCTTCTACCTCGGCCTCCTGATACCACCCCAACTAAATAACCCCTTTTGAATGGTGTGTGTGTGTGTGTGTGTGTGTGTGTGTGTGTGTGTGTTTAAAGCTTAGCAATTACTTTTCCTTTTTAATCCTCCTGGGAGCTGGTAGGATGGCTCAGTAGGCAAAGGTGCTTGCTGAGAATCTGAGTTCAGGTCTCTCGGGGTCCACTGGCTCCTGAAAGTTGTCCTCTGATCTTTACATGTGTGCTCGGCATCACAGACAATTCATTTAGAATAGTTGTTGCTTTGTATTTGAGCTATGATTTTTTTTTTTTTTTACATATTTTTGCTTTTCCTGAAGGCTTAAGTTGTCTTTTTTTTATTTGTCTGGCTGTTCATTTTTATCTTTTACACTTTGTTTCCTCCTTCTTTTTAAATTGTTATTTATTTATGGTGTGTGTGTGTGTGTGTGTGTGTGTGTGTGTGTGTGTGTGTGTGTATGCGCGCGCGCACACATCCTCGCATGCTGCAGTACAGGGATGGAGTCTAAAGGACACCTTGCAAGAGCCAGGTCTTTCCTTTCACCATGTGGGTCCCCAAGATCAGACTCAGTCATCACTGAGTTATCTTGAATGCACACTTTATTGTATTTCCAATTTTTAAAAATGTTTTATTCTTCCCCTAGTCAATCAAACTACCAGCTCCTCAGAAGTTTCCCTCCCGCCTCCTTTCTCTTTCTGGTGTCTGTCATCCTGTGACTTACAGTCACTACAGTCTTGGACTGGATCTGACATTCCACGACCAATTTTACGCTTTCTTGGTTGACTTATTTTACTAGCATGAATCTTAATTTACCATCCTAAGGTGTGAAGGAGGAGGGAGGCATGTATTAGTTATTTCTGCATCATTGTGACCAAAAACACCTGGCAGACACAGCTGAGGCTCATAGTTTCAAAGACTGTTGGCTCATCCTGGTGTAGCAGGCATGGCAGAACCTTGCCAGACATGGTTGGAGCATCAGAACACCAGAGACTCTTAATACGAGGAGATAGAAGACAGAGGACGCTGGGAATCACCTTCAAGATGTAGGCCCACCCCTAATGACCTCTTTCTACAGTGTGTACCCTACCCTCTAAAGTCCACAGCCTCCCCAAACAGCATCCAAAACAGGAGCTTGTGGGGGACATTGCAGAATCCAACCATCACAGGACACATGGAAATTCAATTGTGGAATACTCTCTGCTGGGTATGGTGGCACACACCTTTAATCCAAGCACTGAAGGAGCAGAGGCAGGAGAATCTCTGTGAGTTTGAGATCAGCCTGGTCTACAAAGTGAGTTCCAGGACAGCTGGGACTGCACAGAGAAACCTTGTCTCAAAACAAAACAAAACAACAACAACAAAAAAAAAAACAAAAACCACAACAAAAACTCTCTTCTCTGCGCCGGAATGATGGCAAAAGCAAAAGAATCCAAGCTGGAAATCGTTTTCCTTCTGAATGTTAATTTTATTTTAGAAGCTGGTATTCCTGGTGGGAAGGCTGATGCTGGCTTGATTCTGACTCTGTGTTGGTAAACTGAACTTTCCTTCAGAACAGCATTAGGATCTTTTTACCTGGATATTTTATGATGTGTCTAAATGTGTTCATGTGGGTGCTGGGTACTTGGTGGCTCCTCTCTGTAAGCACCCAGTGAAACTTCTCTGTTGCTATTTTTGTTTGTTTCTGTCTGTTCCCCACCCACCACCTTTATTTTCCCCTTGTCTGTTCCAGGACTTGGGATGGTCCATAAAGATCTCAACCTTTAGTACATTTTTTAGTTCTTTTTCATCTAGTTCTGTGTTCTAGAAGGCATGTTCCAGACTTTGCGGCAAATGTTTTTACAATGCTGATATTATTTTCTTCTTCTCGTGTGTGTGTGTGTGTGTGTGTGTGTGTGTGTGTGTGTGTGTGTGTGTGCTAGTGCATGCTGTGTTTGTGTTTGCATGTTTTGGGCACACTGGTGTGTGCATGTGGAGGACTAAGGTTGATGCTGAGGCTCTTCCGTGATCTCTCCTCTGCCTTATTCTTTGAGTCAGGGTCTTTCATTCAAACATAGATCTTGTCAATTTGGCTGCATTTGATAGCTACTTACCCGAGGATCCCTTGTACCCACCTTTCAAGGCTGGAATTACAGGCAGGACATCACACTTATCCAGTGTTCATGTAGGTGCTAGAGATCGGAACTCCAGGTGTCCTTGCTCATACAGTGACTGCTGTAGCCTCTGGGCCATCTCTGCATCCCTCAGCATCCCTTCAATATCATCTCTGCTCTGCTAATAAATATTTCTTGTGAAAAGCTACCTTTATACTTTGCTGCCCTGCATTAGCTTTGTTTCCTCCCAGGTCAGTTTTTCTATGTAGCTTCATATTTAGCACACATCTCTGATCCTCATCAGATGACTGCTGCTCCAGAAGCATCTTCCAGTGTTAACCAAGATGCTTGGCCTGATGTTGGAAGTGGGCCTTGTAGCTGGGGAGGACCTTTGGAAGAACAGTCAGTGCCCTTAACCTCTGAGCTATCTCTCCATCCCCCCCCCTTTTTTTTCTTTTTAGACATCTTTACTATTGTTTTGATCATATATTGAGATCCATCGGGACAAAGGTTGAGCCTGTGAGCTCATCTAAACTGGGAGTACTGAATGCCTCGGTTTCAACAGGAGCGAATGCTACATTCTGTAAATTCTAAATGACAATAACTTTACATACACAGTCATTTGCATAAGGCAATTTAATGTCACATGGTTTGCATTAAACAACTTTCCACTAAATAGTGAAACCTTAGCAACTCGTGTCTGTGTGTAGATGTTCATGCTGTGTACACATTTGCATATGTGTGCGTGTACATGTAGAAGCTTAGAGTTGGACAGCTGCTCTTTAGATACTTTTTGAGTTAGGTTCTTTCACTGAACTACTGGAGCTTACGAATTTGGCTAAGCTAGCTGGCCCGTGAGCTCCAGGGATCCTCCGGTCTCCTCCTCCTCAGTGCTGGGATTACAGATGTGCGCATACAAACCTGGCTTTCTGACATAGGTGCTGGGGATCCAAACTCAGGTCCTGGCGTTTACAGGGCAAGCACTCTCTACCAAGTAAACCATTTCCCAGCTCCAACAGTTTTTAAGTAGATTTAAGGAAGGCCCTGACTTCAATCTTGTTGGAAACTACATTTAAATGATGACTTTTTCTTTGCTTGCTGTAGCCATTTCTCATTTTGACAAAGTGAGGTGGGCACCATTGCCCTTTCCTCACACAAAGGGGCATAAATGAAGCTCAAAGATATCGCATTTCTTGCTCAAGGTAGCACATACAGGACACGGGGTCTCCCAGGGGTAAAGGTATGGTGAAATCTAGACAGACCCAGAAGACATGATGCTCTGAATAGACACTTCTCAGAAGAGGGAACACAGATGGCCAATGAGTTTACAAAAACCTGTTTGCCATCACAGAAATGCAAGTTCAAACCACAATGAGATACTATCCCAGTTAGAACAGCCATTATTTAAAAATGCTGCCTGGGTGTGGTGGCACATGCCTTTAGTACCAATGCTCAGGAGGCAGGGGCAGGTATATGTCTATGAGTTTGAGTCCATCCTAGTCAACATAACAAGTTTCAAAACATCCATGGCTAGCCAAGGCTACATAATGAGACCTTGTCTCTCTCTCTCTCACACACACACACGCACACACACACACAAAGTAATTCTGGTGGGGGTGGGAGGCAATTTGTACACCGTTGAGGGTGAACATTAGTACAGACACTATGGGCAAAACTACAAAAGTGCCTCAAAGACCCAAAAATAGAACTATCACTTGATCCGGCCATCCAGCTACGGATTAGTGAGCCAGCAGATCGGCAAGAACACACTTGTGTTCACTATTGCTCTGTTCATTTCACAATGGCCAGGACCCAGAATCAGTCTAGATGCCGTCAATGGATGAGTGGATAAAAAACATGTGTATATACAATGAAACATCATTAGCCATAAAAATGGTGTTCTGACATTTGAAACAAATATGCAGAACTGGAGAGTGTTATGTCACATGAAATAAGTCAGGCACAGAAGGACAAACGGAGAAAATACTCTCTCATACGAGGAGGCAGAAAGCACAGTCAGTTTGGAGTAGTGTTTCCTGGGAAGGGGGGAGGTAGAGAGGTTAGACTACAGGTCGCAACACGTAGACAGAAGTCTTAAGTTCCACATCTGTGGCACAGTGGGGAAATTACGGCTCACAGAGACCTGCTACCGAGGCTATAAGGAAGCAGGAGCAAGGAGGTCTGGCCCTTCACACACCAGGTCATGCTGGAGACAGACACACTCAGCACCCTGATTTGATGACAGCACAGCCTTTGTTGAATTGTCACACCTCTCCCCAGACCATGAATACTTAAATAGCAATTAAAATGTAAAACTTTAAGGAAAGGAAATGGACGAAAGTATTTCTAATCTTATATCTCATATAGGGTATGTTTCCAAAAATGTATTCTTTACCCAAAAGCAGGAAGTCAAGTATTCAATTAAAGATTGGCTAAACAATTTGAATAGACATATTTTCATGAGGACTTACAAGTCAGGTGGGGCACGCCTGTTATCTCCAACACTGGAGGCGCTGAAGATTGAGGATCAGGAATTTGAGACTAGCCTAAGCACTTAGCAAGTTTCAGGCCATCCTTGGTGATGTAGCAAGTCCTTGTTAAACAAACAAACAAACAACAACAACAACAACAACAACAACAAAAAACCCAAAACAAAAACGATGACAAGAAAAAGTAACAGTGAGGTTTAGGGTTTGGGCATGTATGCCTGTAAGGCTACTACTTAGAAGGTGGTGGCAGGAGGATCAGGAATTCAAGGGCATCCTCATCTACATTGCCAGTTTTAGGCTAGCCTGGGATACATGAGAGCCCGTGTCAAACAAAATAAAACAAACAAAATATCAATAACAAAAACCCACAAGGGCCAACATGTGGATACTATCACAAAAAGGGGTTTTTGTTTTTCTCTAAAAGAAAGAGAAAACTTGGACAATAATAATAAAAAGGACATGAAACTAAACATCATCTCTTCACTGTGGTGCAGTGCAATAGGAGGACCCAGCCTGGTGACAGGAATGACGTCACCAGAGAGGACAGCGGCCTAAGGAAGCAGGCAGATTGAAGAACGAGCTGTGAGTTCCCCTAACAGCTGCCCCTCCTTCCAAGCTACTTATGTCTTCAGAGAGCCCGTGGGACTCCTCCAAGCTGCGGAGGACACAGCCCTCTCTGTAGAAGCCCCCACACCCACCCCCTCCAGACTCCCAAGAGCAGGTCCTACTTATAACCATAGCCTGGCTTCACGAAAGGCAGCAGGAACAAATATTATTATAAAAAATCTTAAACACACACAAAAGCAGATTGCGTAATAAGCCCTCTTGCCTTCGTGTTAGCCGGGGTGGCAGTCTTGTCGGTCTTGCTTCTGTGTGTAGCCCCACATCATCGCGTACTTACAATACACACTGAACCCTCACAATAAGCCTGTGCAATGTGCTGGTCTTCCACTCAGCTCCAGCTTTTACATGAGAAAACTGAAGCTCAGAGACACATTCAGGCATTTACCTGAGGAAGGTCCAGCATTGCCAGAACTCACACACAGGTCTGCCTGATTTTAGGGCCATGCTTCTGAACTCTTCTCAACTGCTGGCAAAAGAAGAGTGGAGAAGGATGATCAGGGCCCACATCAGGAAGCGATGGACCCACCCTGGGGTCACCACCCCAACCCCCACCCCGGTGGCCAGAGGTGGAGCCAAGGAGCCCATCTTGGAATATGTATTGATCCAGATAGAAAGGATAAAGTGGATCTTGGAGTGCCACCTCCTCTGATTTGACCTTGAGTCACATGGGAGTGAGACTGTACCTCAGAGACAGCCTCGAATTTTTTGTCTAAGCTCAGGAGTGGCATGTTGATTTTGGGGGTGCATTGTGGAATCTGGGGGCAAATCCAAGCTGAGGAGCTGGACAGAGGAGAGACAGCAAACCCCGATGGCTTGGTGATCATGGAACCTCCTAGAAGCCCAGTGCTCTGCTGAGGAGGCAGCGTGGTAGAAGAATGTCTGCCTAGCACATCAAGGGCGTGGCTTCAGGTCCCAGCACTGAGAGGACGGCGGAGGCACGGGGAGGCCTGAAGACTTTGTCCTTCTCTGTAGTGTCTCAGTGGCTATAACATCGCAGGGAGAGGCTCGGTGTTTCCCTGGGCAGGGTAGAGTAGTGGTCAGTGTAAACAATGGGCTGGCACTCTAGGACTTATTCTGACAAACAGGAGACATCAGAGGAGACATGAGGCTAAGCCATAAGTGGTCCTCAGTTTCTATTTCTTCATCCCCACAGTGTAGCCTAGCCTTTGTGTTCCTGCCGAGCCATAGTCACTGACAACGTCATGCAGGCCTGCACTCCTCACTGCACATCAGAAGCCACGCCTGGCCAGCCCACAGAGCCACTGGGCATCTAAGACTTCTTGTGTGAGTGATGTGAGAACTGAGGGGCTCGGCACAGGTGAACCACATACCTAGACGGCAGCGAGATCAATGGAGTCTAGATTTAGTTCAAGCTGTTTCTGGCGCAGGGAATCATCACCTCTAACATTCAACCCTCACAGAAGCCAGGACTGACGGGGTAGTCTAGAGAAGAAAGAGACCCAGAGATTGGGGCGAGGGCAGAGAACTGATACTTTCAGGGCTGGAAGTTTCTCTCCATCCTATGCAGAAGCAGAACCCCCCCCCACCTGACTATGGTTGTGATATGATTCTGAATGCAGGATGTGAGTGGCCTCAATATTCTGTGTGTATCACCTGGGTGTCTTTGTGTCTGTGAGTCTATGGTATGCTATCATGTGGCCTGTGGTAGTCTATGCTTGTGGGGTGTGTGTGTGTGTGTGTGTGTGTGTGTGTGTGTGTGTGTGTGTGTGTTTGGGGGTTATGTAAAGTACGTGACTCAGTTTGGCATGTGCTTATGTGTAAAGTGTGTAGAGTGTGTGTCAGGGATATGTGTGTGAGGTGTGAGGCCTGTTCTGGTGTGTATCGAGGGTATGGCATATGTGGAGGTCTGTAGGTGTTGAGTATACAGGATGTGGTGTGGGTCTTTCAGATGTGGTCTCTGTGTGACGTATATGGTTCCCATCGTATGCTTGTATGTGGCATGTACTGTGTGAGATATGTGGCTCATGTTGTATCCATGAAGGAGGTCTGGTGGGGCGCGAGGGGCCGGCAGTGTGCAGGATATGTAGAGGTCTGAGGGTGTTGAGTGTGGGCAGATGGGCAGTGTTGCTGTGTGTGGTGTGTGGTTTATGTTGATATGTGTTTGTGTGTGAGGGATGAGGTGTATGTAGAGGTCATTGAGTGTTGAATGTGAGAAGGTGAAGGAGAGATAAACATGTTTTTTGTTATGATCCCAAGAGTGGGATGAGGAAAGGACGTGTGAGAGAACAGGTGATGTTAATCCACTAGAAGATGAACCGCCTCGTGCGGCAGCTTGATTGTGGCCAGCTGAAAAACACATGGACAGACTCTAGGAGGATATATATATATGCCCAAAACAGGAGAGGGGGCTTTTTGGAGAAACCTGGGATAGTTTTGGCTGTTCATCGCTCCACTTTGGGACACTCCTAGAGAGAACTGCTCGAGGGAAGTCTTTGGGGCTCCAGGCTCTGGGCTCTGGGCTCTGGCTGAGGCTCCAGGTTCCGGTTGCTCCAGCTTCCAGCAAAAGAAGTCCTGCTGACTAAGCCAGGAGAATTGTTCCTCAGAACTGATATCCTTACGGTTTCATTATTGTGTTCTTTAATCTCTCTCTCCTATTGTTTAGGTTAGTCAGGTTTTAAGTGAGGTACTCTTATTTATAAGTTCATAATAAAATATAGTTATTGAGAAAATTGAGCCTACAGGAGGGTTTGGTGTGTATTATGTATGTATATGTGGGGGGCACGTTGGTGTGTGTGTGTGTGTGTGAGAGAGAGATTTAGTATATGTGGAAGTCTCCATGTATTGACTGTAAGAAGGCGGGGCGTGCATGACACGTTGGTGTGCAAGGTCTGTGGCATGAGGCGTCGTGTGTGCAACAAGAGAGGAGCCCCACTGACTGATGGTCTCGGGCGAGTGTTCGTTCCTTGCACGCCAGCATCTTGCTGACACTGATCTGGGCCTGGGAACGTCTTTTCCTGAATAAACATGATGTCATTTCCATTCCATTCAGCCTGCGCCGGGACAGCTGCTGTCAGCATCACTGAGGGAAATGCCACCTCGGCCCTGACAGCTGCCACTTGGCACACTTTGTAGAAAGCTTCTCTGGGAAGAAGAAGAAGAAGAGAAAAAAGAAAAAAAAAAACCAGCCAGTCATGCAGATGCTATTTAAAGCATGTTGCATCCTGATGAGCCTCGTGGAAGAAGCTAAGTGAGCTGGGGGACACGGAACCTGGGCTGGCCAGGGAGACTGAGGAACAGTGCGCATGCGCCGTGGGTCGGTGGGGGATGAAAGCCGTCCCCACCTCCCATTTTACAGGTGAGCAAACTGCAGTCTGGAGAGGGCTTGCCTGGGACCAGAGAGTAAACTGTTGATGGAGCTCATGGGCAGGGTGTGATAAGCAAGACTTTTAAGTCTAACAGAATTTGCTACCAATGGAGAAACTTAGACCCAAAAAGGAGGAAAGATTGGCCAGAGGCCACGCAAAAGATCACCACACAGAAGATCACCATGCAGCTGGGACGAGAGTTGGTCCCCTCTCTTAAACACACAGGCATCCCCTGTCTTGCATAACAGTAGGTGCTAAGCAAATGCAGACAATGTGATAATTCATCTTCATGGCCAACTGACCAAATTTGGAATCACTAAGGAGATGCACTTCTGTGTATGTCTGTGAGGGGAGTTTTCAGAGGGTTTGAACAAGCAAGGAAGATCCATGTGGATAGCACTTTTTTTTTTTTTTGACCAGAGTCCTGGGCTGAATAAAAAGGAAGTGGACAGTTGGGCATCTACAGTCAACTTTCCCTGGTTCCTCCTGGAGTACCAGTCACCTCATGTCTTCCCTGCTATGATGGACTGTTTAGCCTCAAACGGTAAAGCCAAAATAAACCCTTCTTTCACGAAGTTGCTTTTGTCCAGTATTTTTTTTTCTCAGCAGTGAGAATGATAACTGACACGGGTGGCTCCTTAGGGTGGGTGATACCCACAGTGGCACCCGAGTGCATCCAGGTCATCCTGCTGCTGTCCAATTCCCTGCAGTGTTCGGTAAAGTTGATGAGGCAGAGAGCACGTCCTTCTAAAATGGGCTACCTGTGAGATGGCTTTGTACCTTGGGGTAGTGTGGGTGTCTGAGTGTGGTTCAGGTGGACCAGGCTAACTCGTCATGTCTCTGTAACAAAATACCTCAGGAAATAACTTGAGGGAAGAAGGCTTTATCTTGGCTCAGTTGCAGCACCTGCTCCCTCCCCATAAGGGCAGGGACCATGGACTCAAAGGGAGTGAGTGTGTCCACAACCTTGATGAGGGGCCTTGCATGTCATAAATTTCAGCGTACAGCTTTTATTTTTAATATTTATTATATATACAACGTTGTATCTGTATGTACAACTGTGTGCCAGAAGAGGGCACCAGATCTCATTATAGATGGTTGTGAACCACCATGTGGTTGTTGGGAATTGAACTCAGGACCACTGGAAGAACTGTCAGTGCTCTTAACCTCTGAGCCATCTCTCCAGCCTCACTTACAGCTTCTTGAATCTGACTAGCCTCCCTCCTCCCTCAGAGGGTGGGGCATGGCTGGTTAACACCTCAATTCAGAGGGAATTGCTACCAGACAAATGCAATGGCAGAAGGGCCAAGTGGAGAAAAGCCGCTTGCCTCCTCAACACTAGGAACAAAGAGACTTAGAGAGAAGGGACAAGAACAAAGTATGTCTTCAAAGGCAAGCAACCAACGACCTGCTCCCATCAGTGACCCCTGGCCCTAATCGTCTGTCCATTGTGGATCAGTCCATCCACTGAATTAAATAATCCAGTCATCTGTTGATAAATCTGTTTGCATTTCTTCCTTGCATGTGTTTCTTTCAGAAGGTATGTTCTCTGCCTCTCAAACTCCTATTCATCCTTCAAGACCCCACTTCAGTATCAGCCCTTCAGTGGGATAGAGCAGATAATTTAGGGATGTCCAGGAAGGTAAAGTGCATGGGCTCATTCTCCTGCAAGCTCACTGCACCCAATGCCAAGATTCAAGGCTAAAGGAAAACAGTTCAGAGATGTTTATTGAGTGCAGGCCCTACACGTTGACTTACTGGTAGGTGCTGGCTGATTCCAGAGAACCCAAACAGCGGAACAACTCTGGTGTGGTTCTGAGTTTGGGGCCTGATAAAGAAGGCTAGCCTCTTTGGATTCACACACCTCAGCCCCATTAACCTTGTGAGCCTCTCTTGACTCTGTGGACCAACTAAGTTGTAGATGCCAAAAGCACACACTTGCGGGCCCCGGTCCCAGGACTGAACTCAAGTCATCAGGCTTGGCTGTGGCACCTTTACCAGCCCGCTGTACACTTTTCTTAACATCCCAAGAGGATGTGTACCCAGAGCCCTTCTGCTGCAGGAGGCAAAGCAAAGGCTGTCTCCAACACAGGTGTACACACACACACACACACACCATGTGCACATGCACATGCATGCATGCAAGTCAGCTGGGTCTGGTGTGCTTTTCAGAAGTAGCAGGCTTGTCTATCATGTTTGAAGCCCTGGGTTTAATTTTTAGCACCTAAAATGTTGGTTGGTTGGTGTGGTCTGGAGCCTCCATTTAACTAAGCTCTTTAAAGGTCTCCTGCTCATCAGGTTGTGATGTAGGATTAAGGAATAGTACAATTATCTTGTTTAAAACTATGAAAATACCCTCCCTCTTCCAGCTGTGTATTTGCATGACACCAGATGTTTTGCATAGAGTTCAATCAACACAGTTTATCGCAGCAGACTAAAGACCAAAGCCAGTAAGAGAATCTAGTTTTCATACAGCAAGAAACCTCCGTGAGTTTCAAATATGCAACAAAAGCCATGTTTCTCATTAAACTTGTCTTTTGAAAAAATTACTGTTTTTCATAAAAGCTATGTTGAGCTTTTAAAATGCATATTTAAGTAATTTCATGTTTATGTTGTGTATATGTGTGCGTCATGTGTGTGCAGGAGTCCTCAAAAGTAAAAAGAGAGCATCAGATTCTCCTGGACCTGGAGTCACAGATAGTTGGGAGCTGCCATGTGGGTGCTGGGAACTGAACCTGGGTCCTCTGCAAGAGCAGCCAGTGTTCTTAACCATTGAGTCATCTCTCCAGCCCTAAGTTCATATTTTTACATTTATTTTCCTTTATTTATTATTCTGGGGGGGGCGAAGCCCATGACACCCCATGTGTGTGAAGGTCGGAAGGCAACTACATAGAGACAGTTGTCTCCTCTCACTTGTACACGGGGTTATGAGGACAGGTCAGGCTGTGCAGCAAGCACATTAGCTGTGGGACTCTCTCTTCAGACCAAGATTATGTTTTTTATGTGAACAGCTAATGGGTTCTTTGTCCCTTTTAAATAACTCAGTAAATACTTTAAGTTTTAGCTTTCGTATTTTATAGTAAATGTCACTTAGCTAATAATCCATACATTAAGCAATATTAATGAACACTGATTGGCAACCAGTTTAAGAGTATAAAAGGGTCCAAAGATAACTATGTGAGATCTACCTAGTGGAAGTTATTGTCTACACTTTGCAGGCAGAAACCAAGGCTCAGGGAGGCAAAGTGACTTTTTGTCGGTCACCCATATCTGAGTGCAGCTGTAGACTCTGCAGCCCCCATTTGTCACCATTCCATCAGGGTTGGGATCTAGCTTGGCAGCTTTCTTAGAATTTCCACCTTCATCTCTGCCCTGTCTTCCCCACAGCTCGGTGAGGCTGGTGTACAGCCTGTCTGGCCACACAGAGCTCAGAAAAGGGCAGTGTCTTTCCCCAAGGTCCGGGTGGTACAAGCAAAGCTGGGATTCGAAGCAGGCTGACGTGAGTGTGGAATCCGCCTTCTTCCCAGCACTCTCTGGGGAACCTGTGTGTCTGTGACAACCAGTTCTCAGTCAGGCTCTTGAAAGGCTGACAGCTGCAGGTGGTCCTATAATAACCACTCCATCTGTATGTTGTAATCTGAAGTCAGGCTGGCTTCCACATCTTATATGGAGGGGAGATCACGGTCTGTATCCCTGGAGAAAACACTATATCTCTCTTGTATGTAGATCAGCAGGCTGCCACATAACTATTCAAACAAAGTAATTTGGTTATACTGAGTGGTTGATTCATTTGGGACATGACCAAAAGAGGCAGAGAGTACACAGGTCAAAGGGAAAGAGGAAGTAAGCTGAAGAGAGTACCCGTTCAGGGGTGACCCTGCAAGCAACTGAGGCGGGACTTCCCTTGTAATCTTTTGGGGCTGCTTGGAATATACCTCAGAGAAGCTGGCCTGAGGAACAAGGAGGCTGCCATGTTTATCTACCCATTCCTTCTAAGGCTTAATCCTTTCAACTGTCCACAGCTTCTTCCCCTCCACTTGAGGCTGAGCTTGCCTTGAGGCACCACCAGAAGTGAAGAGCTCCAGGAAGGCCCTGCCTGAGAGGAACCTTTCTGCATGTGACCTTGGGAGAGGGGGGTAAGTTTTAGAATCTGGGTGCAGCCCTCAGCCATACCTTTCATAGTCTGGAAATCCTTGATGGCACCCCTTAAAGCCAAGACTCCATCCTGGGCACTGGAGCCACAGAGGCAAGAGAAAGCAGTGTTGCAAAGACCACATAACAAAAGGGTGTTTGGGTTGAGTGTTGGTTATTGCCCTCAGTAAACCACACAGCAAACAGCCCTCAAATCGGACGACAGGTACCAAGCGTTGCCTTTGTACTCAGCACACTCTGGCTGGGCTGGGCTCTTCTAGCTCCCTCTGGGACCACTTGGCTCTGGCTTAGGTTTTAGGTCAAGTCCAAGTCTGTTCCACATGAGTCTCATTTTAAGAGCAGTGGGTACCGAGGGATGTTGTAGTGATGGATGGCAGATGTTCATGTGACCCAGGTAAAACACAAGTGCCTGTGCAACTCTGCTTTCTTCATGGTGAAGTTATCACTGGCCAAAATGAGCCCCAATGGGTGGGAATGGATGCTCTGTGGCTCCCTTGGGAAGACTGACCAAGCAGGGGGCAGAGGATGTGGCCCTATTGCAGAGAAAATGAAGTCAGGGGAAGCCATAATCTTACTTTCTATAGAGTAGGAGTGATATCAGCTCTGGGCCCAAGTAGTATGACTGATTCTTAAAAACAGAGGTTGGGCAACTGCATGTGGTGGCCTACACTTTTAATCCGAGCACTAGGGAGGCAGAGGCAGGTGGGTCTCTGTGAATTTGAAGCCAGCCTGGTCTACATACCAAGTCCCAGGTTGCTTGCTGCCACCACCACAGAGATTAGAAAACACATTTGACATCTTGAGGGCACAGAGAACAAGAGGACAATAATGGGCCTCCGAGCTGAGTGAGAGTCCTGACAGCCGCTCCCTGTGCCTTCATCATCCCCATTGGACAGGGCAGACGTGGGGGCTGCCATTTGCCAACCTGCTTGTCAGAGTTACTCTGCCAGTGAGAGCCACTACCAAGACAACAGGTAGACCCAGATGTCTGCCACCAGTCCATTAACATCTCAGTGTGTCTCACCCAAAAAGTAGGATCTAGTTTAACTACCTTGATGTGGCTACCTGGTACTCCAACTGCCTCATCAGTGTGGTACCTGGTGTGCAGTAAGCAATCAACGTGAGGTGATGTGTGCAGTGGCATGTACAGCTGTGTGAGGCTGGCACTTTTTATTACCTGTGTACATTTTATCTTTCAAAAATTAACTGGGGTATATTTTGCACATTGTAAAATTCACACTTTTGAGTATGGAAGTTAATTAATTTTAGTAATTTTTCCAAGTAGCACCAACATCACCAACCCTCAGTTTTAGAAGACTTCAACATCCTAAGGATTTCTCAGTCCTATTTGCTATTAATCCCTTTCCCCACCTTCTTCAGCTCCAGGTGACCACTAATATGCTTTCTGTTTCAATATCTCTGTCTTTTCTATAAACTTCTTACAAATGCAATAACATATCAACCAGCACCTTTTACTTAGCATGACACTGTTACGGCTTATCCATCAAGCAATGGGAATCTTCGGTCCTCTTCAGAGCTAAGTAATATTCCATTGTATGGATATACCATTATATTTCGTCTATCCATTCACAATGATGGGCATTTCTGGGTTTAGGTATTATAAACAATGCTATAATGTTTGTGTAAAAATGCTCTTTTTTTCCCTCTTGGGTGAAGCTTTCAAGGAGTGGCTAGGTCATATCATAGTTTTTTGTTAAACTTTCCTAAAAATAAATTGTTTATCATGTTACTGTTGTTCCTAGTAGTAGTAATAGTAGTGTGTGTGTGTGTGTGTATGTGTGTGTGTGTGTGTGTGAGAGAGAGAGAGAGAGAGAGAGAGAGAGAGAGAGAGAGAGAGAGAGAGAGAGAGAATAATGTATGTCTGAAAGAATGAGGGCGAGTACATCTACATACTTGTGGAGGTCAAAGGCAACTCTCTGGAGCTGGTTCTCTCCTTCTAGTTCAGGTTCCAGGATTTGAACTCAGGTCATCAGGCTTGTAGGGCAAGTGCATTTACTTGCTGAGTCATCCTCCTGGACCTGTTTTGAACTTTTGGAGAAACTGTTCTCAAAGTGATATGCACCAGTTTTTAGTCTTCAGCAGCACCTGAGGTTCCTGTCTCCCTTTGCTCCAGCACTTGCTCTGCTCCTAAGTTGTAGCTTATTGCCGTTCTGTTGGCATTAATGAGCAATAGCTAGATAACAAATCTTTTTTTTACATATGTTTTTATTGTATGTGCATTGATATTTTGCCTGCACATATCTGTGAGAGTCAGATCCCCAGAAACTGGAGTTATAGGTCGTTGTGAACTGCCATGTGGGTGCTGGGAATGGAATCTCGGTCCTCTGGAAGAGCAGCCAGGGCTCTTGATCCCTGAGCCACTCTCCAGCCCTTAGATGACAAACCTTTTCACATTCCTAGCAAGAGTACATTAGCTGGGCAGTGGTAGCACATGCCTTTAATCCCAGCATTCAGGTGACAGAGACAGGCAAACCTCTGAGTCTGAGGCCAGAGTGAGTTCCAGGACAGCCAGGGAAAGCCTGTCTTGAAAAACAAACAACAAAAGGATTACCTTACTTTAGTGAGGAGGAAAGAGCCAAGAGCATGAAGGTTACAGAAAGGGAATACACCTTAGGGGCAAATATTGGGGTGCCCAGAGGGAGGGATAGGCCTCCTTGCTTCCAATTAGGGTCAATTGAATAGTCATGGGTGTGAGACTGGCTTAACCCACTACTGCCTGCACCCAGTCTAGGGTGTGACACCCACCTCTCAGTCCTCTACAGGATCCAGGGGCTCCTTCCATGGTCTCCAGAAGGCCTCCTGACCCTGGTTAGAACCTACAGATATGTGCCACATGCTATGTAGTAACCAGAGTTCTGACTTAGCTAGACACCATATCAATCAGTCACTGGGACCCAAGGGCACAGAGGAGAGAGATCTGTTCCTACGCACAAGAAGACCCTAAAGCACAATAATCAGCCCTCGTAGGCGTGTGTGTGTGTGTGTGTGTGTGTGTGAGAGAGAGAGAGAGAGAGAGAGAGAGAGAGAGAGAAAGAGAGAGAGAGAGGGAGGGAGGGAGAGAGAGAGAGAGAGAGGAGAGAGTAGGGAGGAAGGGAGGGAGGGCGAGAGAGAGAGATGAGAGAGAGCGAGAGAGAGGAGAGAGAGAGAGACGAGAGACGAGCGAGAACTAATGTAGCGGACTCGGACGTAGACATCTTGTACAGCTCGTATTTCAGTTTCTAAAGCTCTAAGTTTCAATCCCCAAACACAACACCATATTGAAACAAACAACTAGATGGTGTGTGCAAAGGACTTGGGGTGTGAGGCAGCATTCACTGAGGGCCCTCATGTGTTGGACAGAGACCTAAGTGGTCTCTGATGGTCTCTACAGCCTTGTGACCCAGGTCCAGCAGGAAGTATTGCTACTGGCCTGCTGGACTCACAGCTATCCTCCCATCTCAGACCCAATCACTCTGACCCTGCTCAGAAATACTATGGTTCGAGCTTTGAGAATCTTCCCCGCTCTGCCCAACCTTTCTTCCCTCTGACTGAACTGCGTTACCACAATCTGGGAAGTTTGTACCCAAACAGCGCTGGCTGTGTTGTATGTATTGTTGTAATTACATCATTTAACTAGATAAAACACAAAGAAATGAACTCTGTATAACAAAAGGAATGTGTTGAGAAAAACTAAATCGAGTGCTTTGGAAAATATGCAATAAGGACGGATTGCTAAAAATAAATCTGTTCGCTTTGGTTCAGGAGAGACTTGAGGCAGGAGGGAAGGATAACTTTGCAGGATTCCAAATTCCAATTGTTGCAAGACATCCTTGCATGCATCTCAAAGGAGGAAGGCTGCCACACTGTGTGGTGCAGTTTACACAGAGCCAGAACCCAGCCAAACCCCTTTATCCCACAGTGGTGACTTTGCCTCCCCCTACACACACACACACACACACACACACACACACACACACACACACACACACACACACACAGAGGCTGAGCATTAGAATAAGCATTCTGGCCCCCTATGAATCTGAATCTGGTCTTTTCTGTTGTTTGTTTGTTTTTAAAGTTTTATTTATTATGTATACAGTATTCTGCCTGCAGGCCAGAAGAGGGCACCAGATCTCATTATAGATGGTTGTGAGCCACCATGTGGCTGCTGGGAATTGAACTCAGGACCTTTGGAAGAGCAGTCAGTGCTCTTAACCTCTGAGTCATCTCTCCAGCCCCTGTTTGTTTGTTTTTAAAGACTAGGCTGGCCCTGAATTCACTGCCTCTGCCAGTGCCTGGATTAAAGGCGTGCAGTGCCAATGCCTGACTCCTTTCCCTGCCCCCTTCCTTACCACTCCTGATTCCCGAGGCAAGTGCCTGGAACATGCTGGGCAGCTGCTGGGCTCTGCTGGGCTACAGTGGCCAGAGTGGATGGTGGGCTGTGTGGTGAGTGCATGTAGAGAGTCTGGGTAGGGTGAATGTATATGAGGTGGTGTTCAGAAGCCTTCCTGGTCTCTCTGGCAGGGCTCCATCTCCACAGAGTTTTGCAGGT
Source organism: Acomys russatus (assembly GCF_903995435.1). NCBI lineage: Eukaryota > Metazoa > Chordata > Mammalia > Rodentia > Muridae > Acomys > Acomys russatus. Next base: position 45,538,068 of record NC_067160.1, read on the forward strand.
AATCCTAAGTAATGCCTGGGCATTGCCACAGAAATTTGAACTCTGAGGAGGGGGCTGAACATGGCCACGGGGACTCGGCTCAGCACAGACCTCATTCACCCTGTGGCCTCTAAACACCACTGGTGATCCCAGGCCCTGCTCCCCAACTCCTGGAGGCTGCACCCACAGCCCCACAGGTGTCTTCACCCTTCCTAGGGGCAACAGTACACTAAAGATCCTGCTCTGCAGCCTTACCCTAGGCCAGGAGGGACCTGGGGCTGAGTGTAGTGGCGAGGAGTCCAGGCTCAAGTCACCTGGGTTTATGCTGTGACCTGGCTGTGTCCTGGCAGCTGCTCTAAGGCTCCTTCTACCTATCTGGGGAGGTGTGTATGGCAGTGTCCACCTGAATTAGGACAGGAGAAGCTCACCTAGGGCCATAATGCTTGTTCTGACATTTAGCTCTGTGTTTTGGGGTACATGATATAACTTGTATTCTGTATGTCACATACCCTGCCCCAATAAGAAAGTAATAGCACCCATTTCATAGGAGCAGTGGCTAAGTATGTAAAGTAGTCAGAACATAGAACACAGGTGGCATCAGTACTGTGTGGGTAGTCTTTTTACCTTTATTGTCCTTTTTGTTGTTGTTTTAATGTAGATTTTGCATTAGGCACAGAACCCACCAGATCCCAGGGCATCTTGGCTGCCCCTCCAAGCCTGGGGTCATGGTGGCTGAAGGCACAGTCTAACAGCAGATGGGTTAGGGGGCCCTCAACTCCATTTTCTACACAAGATAACTTGAGAGCTCCCAGGGATCAGTCCTATCCAGAGGCTAAGGTCCTAGAACATCTAAGTCAGAGAGACCTTGATGGCTGGGCCACTTCAGGGATGGGTGTAGCCAGAGTGTTTGGGTTCTTTTACCTACCTAATACTTTTTACCACTCTTCTCCACCACAATCCCAACCCCCCAACACTAGGTAGGAAAGAAAGAAGAATAGAAGGGAAAGAACTGTAGATCTCTTTAGGTTACTTTCTGCTGATTAAGAGCATCAAGTTCCTTGAGGCAAGCCCAATCTTTGTTGTCAAGATATCTCCAACCAACAACCAGCAAAAGCAGCAGCAGGAACCAGCAACAAAGGGGAACCAAGGCAGCAGCGGCCTCCACAGGCTCTCTCAGGGCTCTTGCATTTATACCCTCTTAAGAGTCCCCAGAATTCCAAACATGAGCTATTTTCAGCTGGCAAAATCACACCCCTCCTAGAGCACAAAACAATCATAGTTAATAGCTGTGGACAAGTTGAAGCAGCCCCATATCCCACACCTGGGTTTATATTCCCAACATTACTGGTTGGGGGAGAGGGTTATTTGTTTGTTTTGTTGGTTTTTTTTTTTTTTTTTTTTTTTTTTTTTTTTTTGAGACAGGGTTTCTCTGTGTAACAGCCCTGGCTGTCTTGGACTCACTTTGTAGACCGGACTAGCTTTGAACTCACAGAGATTTGCCTGCCTCTGCCTCCCAAGTGCTGGGATTAAAGGAATGTACCACCACACCTGGCTTCTATAACTGGGTTTTTTAAGAAACCAAAATTCTCACTACAGATGGGTCCATCTCTCTGAGGCCAGCTAGTCCTCAGACCTACTTGAGGCCACTGTGGCTGTTCTGCACTGACCTCTGAGAATACATGATCTTGAGTTGCCAACAAAACAAAACAAAAAACTTGAAGTTGGCCTCTGACCTCTGCAGGCATGTACATCACACACACACACACACACACACACACACACACACACGTGTACTGCACATACATGTACACATGTGTGCACCACACCAAACATACATAAGCACGAGCTCCTTTCTGAGAACAAGGGTTACTGATATTTGATATTTTTGCTTAGGCTTATTTTTTCATAAAGATTGAAGATTTCAGACTGATGTCCTTCTTATACCCTTCTCCAGATTCACCTCCCTTCCCTACGGAGGTGGCCGAGATCAGGCAGCATCCTCCGGCTCTGCCTTTTCTTTGTTTTTGCTGTTGTTTTGGAGACAGGTCTCACTGTGCAGCCCTGGTTGGCTTAGCGTTCTCTAGGGAGACCAGACTGGCCTCGAACTCACAGAGATCTGTTTGCACCTGACCCCTGAGTGCTGGGATTAAAGGTATGTGCCACCATACCTACCTAGTCTACTCTTTTCAAATCTAGAAACAATGTATGTATTTTCTCTGTGTGTTTTCAATATTGGGGTAAATAATGTGATTTTTGTACTCAGCATCTTTCAGCTTGCTTTCTTTCTTTCCTCAGCATATTTCTTTCCTAAGGTGGTGTTAACAAGGAATGCCAAGCTGAATGGCTCCAACTACAGTAGTGAATTCTTTCACAGTATGGGAGGTTAGAGGTCAGTTCCCAAGGTCAGTGGTGAGCAGGGTCAGGCTCCCTCTGCAACTCAAGGCAGAATCCTTCCTGGCCTCTTCTACCATCCATCAGCCATCAGAGTCTCGTTCCTTGACCATCTCTGCCCTGGTGCTACGTGGTCATCTCCTCTGTTGATATCTGTGTCCAGATAGCCCACTTTTTATAAAGACAGCAGTCATAACAACCAGCTCCTTCCCTGATGGCCTCTCACCTGAAAGGACACCATTTCCGAAAGTAGCCACATCTGTAGATACCTATAGTTGGAATCTAAACATATGGAGCAGGGGAGGAGAGGTGCGATTCAATGCCCTGTGTTGTGGGGTGGGGGGCGGTGCATGTACAGGAATATATGGGTGTCCAGTCTCATGTGCACCCTCTCAGAGGCCAGAGTATGTTGTCAAGTGTCTTCCTGTATTATTCTTACTGCCTCGACACAGGTCTCTCACTGACCAAAACCCTGCCACTCCAGCTAGGCTAGCCATTGAGCTCCTCTCGCAGCTGCCGGAGTTAGAGTTGTGCAGCCGTGCTTGGCTTTTCCGCCGGCACTGAGGATTTGAACTCAGGTCCTCATGCTTTCAGAGCAAGCAACTTTGACCCATCCCAGCACACAGCACTTTTAAAACTCAAAACTCAGAGCCTCGGTGTTAGCCAGTGAGACGGCTCAGCGAGTAAAACTGCTGGCTTGTACAAGCGTGACGGCCTGTGTTCCAGGCCCAGAACCCCTGTAAGGTGGAAGAGGAGAGCCAGCTCTGCAAAGTGCCCTCGGATTACCACACATTAGTCACGGCACGTGGGTAACCCCACCTCACACACGCACAACACTGAGTTTGTTTTGGTGGCACATACCTGTACTCCCAATACTTGAAAGGTGGAGTCAGGAAGACTGGAAGTTACCTAGTGAACTGGAGGCCAACTGGGCTGCATAAGACCTTGTCTCAATAAAACTAAAAACAATACAAAACCAAAACAAGCCAACAGAAAACCCTCTAAGTGTGATGGCGCATGCTTGTGTGTGATTCCAGCACTCAGAGAGCAGATGCAGGTGGGTCTCCGTGGTCTCCCGCCACCCAAGACACGCGTGTGGAGGTCAGAGTGCATCATGTGCCATTGGCTCTCGTCATCCGTCACATGGTGTATGGTGTAAGACTGATTTTAGTTCCTGTAGGGAAATTTATTTATCCAAACTTAACTTTTCACCTCCCACTAACAGGATTTTTTTGGTTTGTTTGTTTTGAGGTAGAAAATGATTGTTTTCCAGGTTACTTTCAAACTCCTGGACTCAGACAAAACCCTTCTACCCTAATCTTCCAAGTGCTTCACTGTGCCTGGTTCCCTGAAGATCCGTAACGCTGTATCATCTCACCTGGGCATCCCGGGGAACCTGGTCTCCCTCCTGGTGGTCCATTTGTTCATGGGCACACGACAGCCAGGCTAGGCTCATTACCAGGCCCTGCAAACAAGGCAGGCTACTTGCCATGTCACGTTCCATCCCTGTCCTATCTCAGATTGCTCCTAGCCATCTAGCTCACGGGTTTGTTTGTTTGTTTGTTTGTTTTTGTTTTTGTTTTTACCTTTTTAAAATTTTAGAATCAGGCTAGCAGGTTTAATGAACAACCTCATTGGAACAGAAATTGCGCTGGTTTTATGAATAAACGTGGGGACACAAAGGACATTGGACCCCCTTTCCAGGAACATGGTCTTACGTCCTTGTTTTCTTGCTTTGCCCCCTTTTGGCACGAGGCTCAGGATGGCCCGGAGCCTGTGATCCTCCTGCCTCACCTCCCAAGTTCTGTGATTTCAGGTGCACCACCATGCCTGGTTTTATTTGTGGTTAAGGACTGAACCCAGGGCCTTATGCATGGAGCGACCAACTGAGCTAAATCCCGACTCCTGTACCCTAATTGTGCGTGTGCGTGCGGGTGCATGTATGTGTGTGATATATGTGTATTATCTGTGTTTGTGTGTCTATGTGTGTGTGAGTGCATGTCTGTGTGATATATGTGTGTCTATGTGTTTGTGTGTCAATATGTGTGGTGTATGTTTGTATGTGTGTTTTATGTCTATATGTATTTAAGTGTGTATGTGTGTGTGTGCGTCACACTTATATTTTCTTCACAGTGTGTCCACACATCCTTGGTCAGTCGGTTACTAAGCTCTGACAGTTTTCACATCCCATCTTATTTTAGTAAGGTGACATTTGCTGATCAGGCACTGCTAGCAAATAAACGTGCTGTGGATTTTCTATGCTGATCTCCTGTCCCACTTACAGAGGATTTCCTCACTCCCTAGTCCCAGCTACCAGGAGGAGCTTTGAATGCGGTGATTTGCAGGGTCTCGGGGAAAGATACAGCGAGGTCTAGAGAGGCAGGATATGTGCTAGGCATCTGACAGACCCGCCTGGGTTCAAATCCTGCATGGGCCGTGGACTCGCTGGGGAAGTTGACGTCTCATGCTCACTCTGCCCTGCATTACTGCAAGAGTCTCAGGAGGAGACAGTTCAAACTACATGCCCTGTATAGTGCCTGGTGCCAAGTGGGTGCTCTCCTGATGCTGCCTCTTATACTAAAACGGGGCATGGTATAATCTCGAGGCAGAGGGAGGAGGTTCAGACATTCAAGGCCATCCAGAGACACAAGAAACTAGCTCACTACAAAACGAAACACACGGCGCACACACAAACCCAAATCATCATTTCTCTGGTGTTGTCACTTCGAGACGCACGGCTCCCAGCCAGGAAGCGGTGGTTGTTGACTGTTCGTTTGAACACACCAAGGGGCCTCTGCCTATGTCTATGACGCTGCCTTCTGTTCCCATGACCTGAACGTTCTGAGGACTCCCTGGTCCCTAAGATAGACCACACCAAACATACTTTCCAAGCTGCTCACACAGCCTCTTGCCCCTGGTGGGGAAACAGTCCAATGGGCAAGTAGAAACTGAATAATGTTTATGTGATGACTCATTCCCTTCTACTCAAGTCACCTGTGTATACAGGGCCCAGCTCAGTGCCCAGAGTCCACAGTGGGTGGTGGATGGAAAGGAGACAGGGAAGGCAGAAGATGGAGTCAGGGCTTCCGACCTACATGGGAAAGGGACCACAAGTGCCCTTGAGAAGGCTCCTCAGGGATCACGTGCTGTCTGTCATGTGCACATTTAGTCACTTGTACCTGCTCTTCTAAGGATACACATGACCTATGACCCAGCAATTCAAAGTGGAATATGGGCCCAAGGCATGAATGCATGGTCCACCTGACGCACATGCTCACTGAAGTGATCCTGTGGTTTGAATGACAGTGCCACGCCCACACACACACACAGAGGTTCCTATGTTTGACTTTTGTTTCCCAGTTGATGGACTGTTTAGGAAGGATTAGGAGGTGTGGCCTGTTGCAGGAAGTGTGTCACTAGGGGTGGAGCTTTGAGGTCTAAAAGCCCATGTCAGGCCCAGTCTCACTCTCTGAGACTGCTGTCTGTGTATCAGGATTATAAGCTCTTAGCTACCGCCTCAGCACCATGCCTCGCTGCCTGCTACCATGCTCCCTGCCATGATGACCTTGAGGGTTAACTCTGAAACTCTAAGCAAACCACCATCTAAACGCTTTGTTTTTATAAATTGCCTTGATCATGGTGTCTCTTCACCACAGTAGAAAGGTCACTAAGATAGATCCCAAGCTGGGAGCAAGTTAAACACCCACAGGAGAAAGGTTAGATGCGTGAATTGTGGCCGACTTCCATGCTGAAGTACTACACAGCCATGAAAGGGACATGGCCCGCCGCACCAGCAGACGGAACCATGTAATGCAACCACATTATTGCTACTCGTTTAGGAGAACTCATGGTACAATTCCTCAAGGGCAAAGTTCAAGAACAGGCGAGGTGGTACCTCGTGTCACCTCAGCTTGGGAAGTGTGGAGGCATGCCTACTTGTTTGCACCACTAAAAAGAAAAAAAAAAGATATACATGGTTGGAAGACAACCAGATTGCCACCCACAGAGAAAGCCGATCCCACCTCACACGGTACAGCAAAACAGACTCTGGGATAAAGATGATGAGAATGCGCTTTCAAAGCCATTCCTAGGCTGACGTTCTCTCTCTCTCTCTCTCTCTCTCTCTCTCTCTCTCTCTCTCTCTCTCTCTCTCCCCTCTCTCTCCCCGCCCCCCCCCCCAGCCAAGATTTTCCTGTGTAACCCAGGTTGTCCTGAAACTTACTTTGTAGACCAGGCTGGCCTAGAACTCACAGAGATCTGCCTGCCTCTGCCTCCCAAGTGCTAGGGTTAAAGGCAGGCGCCACCACTATCAGCTTTTTGTTTTGTTTTCTTTCTGAAGTCCCTTTAAGAATGAATTTCAAACAAAACTCTGAATCTACAAATGAAAAGATGGATACATTTAGTCACATAAAATTATTTTTATTTCTACAAGAGAAAATGACATAAACAAAGTCAAAAGGCACATACATTATAGACATATCATATGCTATTGACAAAGGGCTGCTATCTCTGTCATTTTAAGAGCTCCTACGTATTAGGAAGGGGGGAAACAGCCTAATTAAAAAGATAGGCAGCAGAGATAGACAAACAGTTCCCGGGAAAGGAAACGTAAATGATTCTCAGTCAGATGAAAACACGGTCAACCTCCCTTGTAGCAGGAGAGATGAGATTACAGCTCTGAGATACCATTTTCTGTCAAACAGATTGACAAAGATCTCGAAGTTTGATAACATGCTGTGTTGGCACGGGTGTGGGGAACAGGCACTTCCATTCATTGTAAGTGGGAGGGCACACTGGGGCAACCTCCCTGAGGAGCGATTTGGCAATATGTGAGTAAATTAAAAATCTGCATACCCTTTAACCCACAATTTTCCTCTCTAGGAATCCACTATGCAAATATCCTCACACATGTGCCGTTCAGTGTCTAGTGTAGGTACTTGCTTAGGCTAACAATGGGTTGGAAGCGGCCTGATTTCTCACTCACGGGAAGCTAATGGAGTCAGTGTTCAAGTATCTGCTCAGTGGAATAATATACACTGGTTTAAAAGAATGGAGTAGATTTTTAAAAAATTTTTTTATTTAAGTAATTTATTCAGATTATATCTCATTTGTTATCCCTCACTGGTATCTTCCCGTTCGTCCTCCCTCCCTCTTTCATCCTATTCCCCTCCTCTAGGTCTGTGACCAAAGGGGACCTTCTCCCCCACCATAAGATCACAACCTATCAGGTCTCTTCCTGGTAGTCTGCTTACTCTTCCTCTGAGTGTCACCAGGTCTCCCCACCAAGGGAACGTGGTCAATGAGGGGGCACCAGAGCTCATGAATGAGTCAGTCCTGCTCTCCACACAATTGTGGAGAATGTGGTGTCCATTGGCTAATCTGGATAGGGGTTCTAGGTTTGCTGACTGCATTGACTTTGGTTGGTACAGTAGTTTGAGCTGACTTGCCTGGGTCCAGATCCTCCAGCCCTAATGGTCTTCTTATCAGTTTCTAGGACCCTCAGGATCCTTCTATTTCCCCCATTCTTCCTTACCTCTCTCACCTGGAGTCCCAATAGGAAGTCCCAGTATCTATCCCAATCTGTCTAAGTGAAGACTTTCAGGGGACATCTCTGTTGGGCTAGTGTTCAATTATAAGTTAGTATATGCCATGTGTATCTTTCTGGGTCTGGGTTAACTCACTCAGGATGATCATTTCTAGTTCCATCCATTTGCCTACAAATTTCAGGATTTCCTTGTTTTTAGTAGCTGAGTATTATTCCATAGTGTAAATGTACCACAGTTTCTTTATCCAAGGCTGGAGTAGATTTTAATGCCCAATATAGAAAAATCTCCATGGCAAAGTGGACCCAGTTATCCCACTGCAAGGCCAGCCCTGCTTGGTGGAGCGCAGGAGGGTGGGGGAAATGGGAGGTTATGGGTGTGAGCTGTAGGAACCCGGAGTGAGCCAAGAGGAAAGTGGGGGCCATCACAGCTACACCTGAACAAAAGCCCTTTAGTGAAATGTCTTCAGGATGCACTTTCACAGACAGAGGATGTCTGTGGAAAGATATGCGTCTTGGTAAGGAATTTGTAGGAAAAGTTCTGTGTATCTGCATGGACTATGTGTATAGGGTAGCCGTGGGGGAAGTAGGGGAATATAACTTTTAAAAATATATGACAAAGAAAGCAAAGGTGTTGAGATCTCATCGGAAAAATGTTCTTGCCACCAAGCCCTGAGTGCCACGTGATGGGAGGTGTGACCAGACTCTGACCTCCATATGCACCCGAATGGTCACACACACACGCACGCACGCACGCACGCACGCACACAGAATAAATAAATGTAATTCTAAAAATTTTTAAAAAATAGAGAGTAAGCCGTTTTCAGCTGAGCTAAGAGTCTAAATTCCAGCCCCCCTGGGTCTCTTGGAGGAGTTACTCCAGGGCTCTCAACTTCAGCGTCACCATCTATAAAATGGGAAGAAAAGCATACCCTCGCTTCGAGGATAGGGGTTGGAAAGAGGCAAAAGTTTAAAAACTGGGGACTCTAGGAAGAGTGTGTGGGGGTTCATGGGTTTATGGTAACTTTTCTATGATTTTGAAAAGTTTTCTAAATAAAAAGTGGGTTTGTTTTTTGCTTTGTGAGTTTTTTCTTTATTGATGCACAAGTCTTCACCCTGAGATGCCAAGGTGAAGGTGGGGGTCCCCTGGGAGGGTGTGGGGGAGGGGAACTCATTCTCCTTCCTGAGCGCTGGTGGCCTATGCCCAGGCACGCAGGATACCCCAGCTCTGGCTGTGCGCCGATCAGATAGGGCGCCTCCCCCGCGCTGGCAGCTCTGGGAGGCGGCGGGGAGTTTACGTAAGCCACTTGTTGATGGAAAAACAACGCACTGGCCCAGTGGCGGGCGGTTTCTGGCTTGCTCTGAGGAAGCCCCCGGGGACCCAGCAGGCCATGGCATCCCCCATCCCCACCCCAGGTTCAGCCTGCCCAGAAAAGCGGGCCTGTGTCCAGGCTGCAAGAGCGGTTCATCAGGATCCAGGCCACCCTGCAGATGTCACCAGGTACCTTGTCCTGGACCCAAGTGCTGGACCCAGTTATCCCACTGCAAGCCCAGCCCTGCTTGGGGCAGCGGGGGTGCAAGCTGTGGGAACCCGGAGTGAGCCAAGAAGAAAGTGGGGGGCCATCACAGCTACACCTGGAGCCTCCTTTCCTGGTTCCAGAAGCCAAGGAAAGCTGGGCCGGGCCTGCAGTTTTTGCAGGCACACCTCCTCAGTTCCCTCTTGGCTTTGGCAGAAGGCGTATGGATGACCAGGGTTCCGGTCCAGCTACGTAACCTCATGGGCTCTGACCCAGAGTTCTTTATCTGGAAAACCAGGCTGACTGTTACTTGTACCAAACAAGTTTTGAGAATTACATGAGACATTCTGAGGATTAAAAGAGATGACTACAAAGCCCTTAAATCACACCCAGCTGTGTCTAGCACACTAGCATGTGTCCCTGTAGATATAGATTGTGTGGTGGTGGTGGCGGGGGGGGGGGGGGGGGGGTTGTCACACCTGCCCGTTCCATTCCAACACAGACGTTTGCTTTTCAATGGCTCCCCCAATGCCTGTGCCCTAGCTGGGTGTCCAGTGTCATTCCCTCAACAAGTCCCCATTAGTTCACTCTGGTGTGGCCCTACCCTGAGCACCCGGAAGTGAATATTTTTTTCTGATACTTTCCTCTAGGGGGCGCAAGCCAGGGAGGGAGAGAGAGCATGCGGGTAATTTTAAATACCCTTCTTAAGGATCTGGACAGAGTCAAAACAAATGATTCATGGGGAAGCCCATTCTGAGCTCAGAGGGTTGTCCCTACCAGTTAGGAACTGCCCCGTCAATGCCAAAACCAGGAACCATTCTGGACCAAGTTTGGTGTCAGGCTAGAATCAACACTCAGCTTGGACAGTCCATTGTTTTAGATTGTTTCATATTTTTCAGCTTCCAGTTCCTCATCATCAAGTGAAGATAACAAAACCTATCATCCAGGCTCCCACAAGGCACCAAAGAGCTCCCAAAATAGGATTTAATGTTATTCAATGTTCTTTAAATTTTGTTTTATACACACACACACACACACACACACACACACACACACACTGGTGTTTTGACTGCATGTGAGGGTGTCAGATCCCCTAGAACAGGAGTTACAGACAGACATTAGCCATTAGCTGCCATGTGGGTGCTGAGAATTGAACCCAGGTCCTCTGGAAGTGTAGTAGCCTTTGCTCTTAACTGCTGAACCATCTCTCCAGCCCCTGCACCCACCCACTCACCCCCCTTTTTGAGACAGGGTCTTATTATGTAGCCCTGGCTGGCCTTTGCCTCCCAAGCCTTAGGATTAAGAGCCATGAGCCACCTCACCTGGCTTGAATATATATATATATATATATATATATATATATATATATATATATATATGTGTGTGTGTGTGTGTGTGTGTGTGTGTGTGTGTGTGTGTGTATGTATATGTGTGTGTGTGTGTGTATATATATATATATATACTGTTTTAGAGCTGAGGAAATGGAGGCCAAGCAATGTTAAGCAACTTGCCCAAAGTTAGACTGCTGGGAAGCTGGCTGGCTGAGACCTGAATACTGGATCTCCTAGAACCTGTATAAAGAGACCAGCAAGGACTCCCGGTCAGGCCTCAGCAAACAGTAGCTATGAGCATGATCCTATTAGTATATTCTGTTGGTATCATGGTGATCTCAATTACTCATCTATCCCTCCTCAGAAGAGGACAAGCTGAAGCGCTTTGAGTCTGGGTGAGTGCCAGCTAAGAGCTGGCACAGCCAGAGCCCCAAATTCAGGCAGAGCTTTGCTTCCTCATCCCCCCTAGTAAGAGTCATCTGAGGGCTGGTGTGGGCAAGTGGGTCCAGTACCCAGGCTGGTCCCTCGGTGAGCAGGAATGTCACATGCTTCTCTGCCCAGCCTGATGCTGGATACTCCCTCACCTCCCTGGGGGGGGGGGGCGCGGGGGCGGGGGCAGACACTGGGCCTTTTGTGTAGTGCTCTCCAGAGAGCCCAGCCCTGAAACCTGTCCCCACCTCTTCTTCAGGCTGGGCAGAAGGTGCCCAGGGCCCTCCTGAGAGAGGAAAGAATCCAGGCTTGCACTTAAAACATCCTGAAAGGCTGAGCAGAACCCTGCTCTGCGATTTCTGCCCAAGAGCCCTTAAACTGGACCCTTTAAACCTTGATTTTTCATCTCTCAAAGGAAACCTGGGATTCTGGACGAGGAGGGGGAGGTGGGATGAGGAAGTTGGTCCCAGTGCTGGAGTTAAGAAGCACAGAAGGGGGTCAGTCAGCCCTCTGTTGGATAGAAGGTGACAAAGGTGGTCACCCCTCCTTGGTGTCTCTATGCTCACCCCCACCCTGTGTACTATGAACAGGTCACAGTGCCTCAAGGCGCATTCGCACCTGAGCACTCGGCCTGGATCAACACCGTCTAGACAGATGATAAGCGGGATTCTTGGACACACTGCTCCTAAACAAATGCAAATACTGTCATACAGTCAAGTGTTTTAAAGCACACACATATACACGGCCTGCGCATGCGCGCATGCGCGCGTGCGCGTGTGTGTGTGTGTGTGTGTGTGTGCGCGCGCACACACACACACACACATGCATGCACACACGCACGTGAGCACCTGGGAGTGTACTCCTAGATGTGGACATACGTCCCTGACACACACAGACGGGTGTATGCATCTCTGGAAATGCAAGCAGCCCTGCAGACCAGACTACAACACACACACACACACGCACACGCACACACCGTGCGTGCGCCACTCAGCAGGGTGGCCACTAATCGCAGAGTGAGTCCCACAGGCCAAGGATGATAGCGTGCAGCTCTTCACCCCTCCCACTTTTGGGTTGCCCTTCACACCCGGACCCAGAAGAGCTCTACCCAGAGAGGGTTGAGGAAGGGGTCTAAAAGAAAGGCAGGTATGTGGGAATCTGTGTGTCAGTCCACAGGTCCTGAGCTTCGGTCCTCTCTCAGCTCTCCACTTCGCCTAATGCAGGAGTTGGTATACCTAGGCACTTAACAATGATCACCCTAGCTTTGCTGAGGACAGTACCCTCTCTCTGGTGTCTCTGGAGAATTTCACCCTGAGACCTTTAGGCTACAGAGGAAAGGACACGCTGGAGACTCGGGGTAATGCCGAGGTGCACCGCCAGGGGGCGCTCTCCACTCGGCTGCGACGCTCCTGGACAGGACCCCAGGTCCCACCTCCGATGCCCGCAGCTCCTATCTCACTCCCTCGGGAGCCGGTCAGTCCCACAGCGGGCGCCCCCGCAGGATGTCTGCGTTCCTCACTCCGCCGGATCCCACCTCGGCTCCGGCTTCCGCCCCCTCTGCAGTCCCTAGGGCCTTGTCTCCTGGGACAGCTCCAGGACTTCAGCCATCCTCTCTGCCCGGAACCGCCCCAAAGCCCACCCCCACCAGGCTCTGTCTGAGAACCAACAAGGCCATTCTCCTGTGGGGCTGCCTCCCACGCCTCTCTCCGTGGAGCAAAGACACATAAAGGCGTATTAGTTGACAGATGGCAAACAAAACAGCCTCCGCCCCAAGGCAAGAACCTGTCCAGGCTCCAGGCTCTCCACTAAATGCTGTGGCTGCGGGAGTTACACTGTTCAGGGGTCACAAATCACGCAGCAGGTGTTATTACCTGGGCTTCACACAAACCTATTGCAGATTCCAGACGCTCAGGGAGATGGGTGATTTGCCCAGAATCTGCAGTAGTGTCTGGCTCCAAAGCCGGAAGGGCTGCACTCCGACATTGGAGGCCCCAGCTCTTTAGGACATGTTTATTAAGACCTGCCATGTGCCAGGCGTTGTGCAAAGATGAAGAGGGACACGGAGTTTTGAACCTTTCACAGCTGAAAGGAGGGCTGAATTACGCCTGAAGCCTTGTCCTCACCTTGTCACCTTACTCAATTAGATGCTACCGGCCGGCCGCACTGTGCTGGCTACACAAGGCTAGTGGATACTGGTTGGTCTGAAGTGAAGAAGATGAACAGTCAAGTGAGCACTGTGCTTTGAGGCAGACAGATAGGTATGCTAAATAGGGAAGTGTTGGGGGCTGCGGTATTGGGGCTGGAGTTTGGAAGGGGAGATCAGGAGCAGGACCCCAGGGCAGAGCCCACCCAGGGTGCAGCAGTCTGGTGCACCTGGCTGGCTTCAAGCCCAGAGATTGGTGCAGGTCCCAAATCCTGCCTCAGAGATGTAGGCAGGGACTGACTGTAATGGAGCAACAAATGCCAGCTTGTGGCCACCTCGTTCAGGAGGGCTAGGAGACTCAGAAGACATAGTATGCCAGATGTCTTCCCACGCCTGCCTGAGAGCCTCTGGGTTGGGGTAGGGGGTGGAGGGTGGGAGGAGGACTCAAGAATTAGGACGGAAATTGACCTAAATTTGATGTCTTAAAGGCATTGAAACCTCAAGTCTCAAACCTGTGGACCCGTTCCTTTCAGCATGCCCTTCCTCGCCAATGCTTTCTCCCACTAGGTGGAGGGTCCTATGACCCCATCTGCCCAGGAAGGATGCTACTCCAAGTGTCTTCCACATCCTCTCAAAGCTACATAATTCCCTCTTACCTCTACTGTGCTCGCTAGTTTTTTGTCAACTTGACACAAAGTATAGTAACCAGAGAGGAGGGAGCCTCATTTGAGAAAATGCCTCCATAAAATGGGGCTGAAGGCAAGCCTATAGAGTATTTTCCTAATTAGTGACTGATGTAGGAGGGCCCATTGGGAGTGGTCCCATCCCTTGGCCGCTGGCCCTGGGTTCTACAAGAAAGCAGGCTGAGCAAGCCATGAGGAGCAAGCAATGGTATGCAGTCCTCCTCCATGGCCTCTGCATCAGCTCCTGCCTCCAGGTTCCAGCTCCACTTGAGTTCCTGTCCTGACTTCCTTCGCTGATGAACTATGGTGTGGAAGTGTGAGCCAAATAAACCATTTCCTCCTCTGATTGCTTTTATTTATTTTTTCCTCCTGTCGTGGTGCTTCATGTCAACTAGGACATCTGCCATGACCTGACTGACTCTGAAATTCCCCCCTTGGCCCCTTCCTTCCCCCTCCTGCCCTGACTCAGTACCTCCTTGGTGTTCTTGAAATGACCCAGGAATAATACCGCTCTGTTTCTTGCTTCACCTCCCACCGTCCTGGCCCTTGGTCTGAAAGCTCCAGTCACACAGCGCCTTGAACTCTCTGGGTCTCAGCGCCTTTGCACACCCCCGTTGCTCCCTTTGCCACTGGCAGAGTCAGTTCCCACTCTCTTATCCAATCTGTCAGTGGGTCTTTCTTCCCAGATACTATCCTTTGCCAGGCCCGTGTCTGTGCTTTTATGGTTATGCATGGCCATCAGCATAGACAATGTTCTAATGCATGATTTGGGAGCCCTTTGACTCAGGTCTGCTTTGTAGATGCTAAGAATTCTCCCTCCTCGGGGTCTGTGAGATACCCCTGGCCAGGCTCCTCCACGGGAGGTGATGGAGAGACAGTTAGACCACTTACTTGTTTGCTTGTTTCCTAGGTTGGCTTTGAACTCACTATGGAGGATGACTTTTAACTCTAGATCCCCTTGGCTCTTCCTCATGAATTCTGTGCTTACAGATGTGCACTCATGTCTGGGGATCAAACCCAGAGCTAGAGACATGCTAGGCCAGCAGCCTACTAATTGAAGTGCATTTCTACTCTGGCTATTTGGGAGAGCCTCAGGAGAAGTTGTTAGGAGCAGTATAGCTGGGACTCTGGTGTACAGCTATGCCTGTGCAGGTGCCTCCACGCCATCCTCCAGCACCCAGCTACCTTAAGCACTTTGCAGTCTGCTGCCTGATCTTGAAACTCAAAAACTCCTCCACTCATCCTGAGAGAACCTCCTCTAACTACTCTCTACTTTCTTGAGCACCCATGCCCTGTACTTCCAGTGTTTCCCTCTGATTCTGCAAGATGCCAGAAGGGATTTGAACTCCTACGTGGCCCAGCCATGGTGGCTGCTGTGGTGGGGGATGGGGCCATCCAAGCTGTGAATATTCAATGGACCCCCATGCTATGTGATGCTTCCCAGCTGGTCTGTGAAAACTTCCTTCAAGCAGGTCAGCAACTGGCTGTGGCTTCATATGTCTCCTAGAGAGCCCAGGAGCCTTAAGGAGACACCGTAAGTTAAATCATCTCTGTGTCTGGATCCGCAGTCACTGGGCTGGCTGAAGGGAGGATGAGTGCATATAGAAAGATGGAAGAGAAGGTTTGAAGGCCTGCTTGACCCTAGAGCCCTGGTGTCCTGGTAGCACAGGAAGGCCCTCAGCTGATGAAGGAGACTGGAGATGCCCAGTTACACCTGCATCCACATCAGGGACTCCAGCGAGAAATTGGGAGGGGGAAGGTTCTGCTGTCAGAACCCAGCGGTTTAGTCCAAAAGGGTAAGATATGAAACTGGACCACTCCCTCTCCGATCTCACTGCCTCCCCAGGGTGCTGCCTCAGCTCCTAGTGCTCTCCCTGCCTCCCTCCCTCCTCACTGCAACAGTCTCTGAGGCTTCTTAAGAGGCCTCAGAGTGGTACCACGCATGAGTGAGAAGCCCATTGTCCAGGGCCTTCCCTATCATCCTGTCCTGTCCGCTCTGAGTGTTCATCCACTAGCCTCCCCGCTCCACTGTGGCCTCTCTGTCAACCATTGTCAGAGAGGTTCGTATTTCTTCACAGAGAGATTCTTTAGAAATGTTCCAACTACAACTGAAAATAGTAAGGGCCAGAGTAGCCAAGCACCTTACTCATGGTCCCCCAAAGTTAAAAAGATTGCAGAAGGGCTCTTCCATCTACCCTGGACACCCCTCCCACCCACCCCCTCATGCCCTGTGGACAGGGCCTGGTAGAGTGGGAAAGGCTCATGATGGAGACTTTGGCCCCCACAGCCTGCCCGTGCTGAGCCTCTGTATGGATCTCAGGTCAAGGGGGACCCCATATTCACAAAACGTGTGGTCAGCAGATACAGTGGGCCAGGTTGGCAGAGCCTTCTCCTCTCTTGTCAGCTGGCAGCCTGGACATCACCTGTTTTTCCGGGCTCTTTCTTGTTCTGACCTAAGCCCCACTTCCTTACTCTTTAGGTATCTCTTCAACAGCCCTAGAGAACTCATGTCTCCCGTTTCCTTCCTCAGAAGAGCCTCCTTCAGCCTCCGAGTCTGTGCCAGGATCTCCTTCCATTCCCTTCTCCATCCCAATCTTTTTGCCTCCCTGTCTTTCCCTGGGTCTCTCTGTGTCACTCCAACTCTATCTCTTCAGTGTGCTGTCTTTTCTATGCCTACTGCTCTTCACCTCTGCCTCTACCTCTATGTATTGCTTTCATTGTTTTTCTGTCCTACCATCCTTGTTGGTTTCTCTCTCTCTCTCTCTCTCTCTCTCTCTCTCTCTCTCTCTCTCTCTCTCTCTGATTCCGGATCCTGAGAGAGAAACTCCTCCCACACCTGATTCCAGGGTCCCCATCTCTGGCCCAGTAGCAGACCTGTTTTCTAAACTTGCTCCTGTAGCAGGGCGGGGGACCCTGGGGCATCATTCCCAGGCCCTCTCCATCTGGGTGGCAGTGCTGACAGACGAGATAGTAATCAGGTTCGGCTCTGCCCGGGCCTGAGCAAGGGGCACAGCAGGGCTATGCGGGGGTGTCTGGGTACTGCTTACATTCACGTGCATGCACGTCTGAGGCCGGGTGCAGGTCCCCCATGTGGGGTGGTCTGGTGTCTGGCTGAGTCTACATGGGAGCGTCTGGGCCTGTTTTTGTCTGTCTACAGGCATCTGGTCTGAGTATTCATGAGGTGCTGTCTGGGTAGAAACATCTTAGCTGGTGGGTCTGTCCCTCTAGGGTCCCCTCACAATGTGCCTGGGTATGTGTTCTTGGGGAGGGGAGGGGATTGGAATCACTGTGTATGTGTGGCCAGCCATTGGCCATGCCCTCTGCTGGCCTCCTCGTATGGTCCTAGTAAAGAATGCATGGATAAAAAGATGATGCTCCCGTGCTGCTCCCCGCTCTTGCTTGCAAGTGTAACCATGAATGTATGTCTGTTTAAGTCCTTAGCTTAAGGTCTGGGACTGGCTGTGGGACCCCAACCAAGTGAACGAATCTTGCTGAGTCTCCTTTGCTGATCAAAAGCAAATAAAACAAATCTCCAGTGGCTGGAGAGACAACTCAGTGGTTAGGAGCACTGGCTGTTCTTCCAGAGGATTGAGGTTTGATTCCCAGTGCCTACAGGGCAGCTCACAGCCATTTATAACTCTAGTCCCTGGTGATCTAACACCCTTTTCTGACCTCTGTGGGCATCAGGCATGCACACGCCGCACAGACATATATGCAGGCAAAATGCCATTATACATATTATAAATAAGTAGATATTTTTAAAAGGTAAAACAACAACAACAACAAACAAACAAACACACTAATCTCAAGTGTGAGAAGTGGGAACAGGTGCTATCAGAAAGGGGTTGTCAGGGAAGGGACCAGCGGAGAGACTCACGGTGTGATAGCATCCCATGTTTTGGCTTGGGTGGCAGCAACACGGGTGTGTTCACATGGAAAACATTTACCAACCTGTTTTGCTCAGGTATGTGCATGTTACATTTCTAGACGCTTCCCCAAAATCTACTGGGTTCCCGTTTGCTGCATATTAAATGATGGCAGCCATATGTGTGCCTTCGGTTTTTAAGAAAACATTTCCCAACAGTTCAGCTCAAGCTTCCCACGCTCAGGCCAGGTCGGCCTCATTTCCTCCTAGCCCTGCCCCTTCCCAGCTATGACGGCCGGCTGAAGGAGAAGAGAGAGAGACCCCAGACCTGCTCAGTCTTCTCCAGCTACAGTGTCCCTCTGCGTGTTCCAATCAGTGGGCTCTGAGGGTATTCAGAGAGAAAGCAAAAGGAATCTACTCCACCTGCAGGGATCCTGGAGCCCCTGGCAGCACCTAGAAACACACATTCATGCCTCCTGTCACTTGGCATTCAGTAAAAAACACCCAGAACCCACCCCAGCCGCACCCCCTGCTGGGGCCTTGAACACACCTTTCTTTGCCCTCGCCCGACCTGGGAGCCACACTCTGTATCTTACAGGAGAGGAAACTGAGACCCAAAGAGGCATAGTAGCTCAGTGGTCAGTGGTCTAGATTCAGGTTTGGTTGCTCTGGATCCAGAACCCCCTTTTCTCTGGATTTTTTAAGGTTCCCTAAAGCTTTAGTAGAAAAACTAATTTCATTTGCTGTTTTTCTCTTGAAATTTTTGCAAAGATTTTTTTTTTATAGATTTAGTTTGTGTTTTGCATACATCTATGTGTGAGCCGTTTATGTGCCTTGTCCTGGTTGAGGTCAGAAGAGGGCCATCAGATTCTCTGGAACTGGAGTGACGGATACACGTGTGTGTGTGTGTGTGTGTGTGTGTGTGTGTGTAAATGTTCACATGCATGCAGGTTCCCAGGGAGGCCAGAAACATTGGATTCCCTGGAGCTGGAGTTGCAGGTATTTGTAAGCTGCCTGATATGGGTACTGGGAACTGAACTCAGGTCCTCTGTAAGGACAGCAAGTGCTTTTAACCAATAAGCCATCTCTCCAGTCCCATCTTGTGGGGGAAATTAAAAAAAAAAAAAAATCTATCTCTGTGTCTCTGTCTCTCTCTATCTCTGTCTCTGTCTCTCTGTCTCTGTCTCTCTGTATGTGTGTGAGAGAGACAAAGAGACAAGAGAGACAGAGACCAAACCAGAAAGGGAGACAGAGACAGATATTAGGAAGACTGGGGCTTAGGTTGCTCTTGAGTGACGGCATAAACTTCTCCCAAGGAAAAGCTGCACGTTTTCAAGAGGCCGCTCACAGTGCACAGTGCACCCTCAGCCCTGCCAGGGGCAGAAGAGATGGGTGTGAGCACCTCTGACCTCCAACTACAGAACATGGGCATCAGACAGGAGAACAAATAAAGGGATGTGCAATGATGAACAAAAGGCATTTAACCGACCACACATACATACACGCACACGCGCACGCGCGCACACACCCCACTGTCAGCATGATAGCTTGCCTCTCTCTACTGTCAATGTTTTAAGTGCAAGACCTGGAGGTCTTTGGATTGCCATCAGCTAGCCACAATCCTGTCACAGAGAAAAGACCCCAAAAGCATTTGGCGGGTAGGCGAACACCCTGGAATTGGTCCCTAGAGTTCAGAAAATGCTCTTTTCTCATTCACTGAACAGTACCAGCACCAAGTCTTTTCGATAAGTGATTTTATTACTGGTTAGGTTTTACAAATTCTGATATCCGAACAGACTTCCACCTTAAAATTCTAAAACAAGAAAGCGACCGTTGGAGGGGATTTGATTTTTTTTTCCTTATTTTTTTTTTTTCCTTTTTCTTTTTAGGACTATTCAAAGTAACAAACTTTTTTTGTTGGTTTTTTTCTTTTTTACATTTTGCTCTGGTCATAAATATACAGAGAGAAAAAGAGGGAAAGGAGAAAAAACCAACAACTCATCCAAAGTATGAAGATAAAACAGTATTCCTAAGGCACGTGGCAGTCTTTGAAAATACGGAAGCTCTCAGCCAACTTAAATTATTTGTTGTTTTCCTCGCTCAGTCCACAAAACTGTACAGGGACACAAATGTTGTGTTGCAGATATATCTCCCAAGTAATTCCTTAGCACACACCGCTGCGTTAGCCCGACGCATAATTCCTTTTTTCCCTCTGTTTCCAGGCGAGAACCTAAAACGTGGTTAGTTAGTTGCTCAAACCTCTATTTTTAAAATACACTTGGAATTCAACTAAAGATAATTTCTTTTTTAAAGAAATCGTGGGGCCTTGGGGAGAAGGGGGTGGCGAGTCATTAGAAAAGGTTGGTAAGAGTCGTTTGTGAAGGGCTGTGGGGCTCGTGGCCTTCCAGGTTGCCAGGCACAGAAGTTAAGACTGACGTCACAGTCGGCAGGGTGGGGCTAGTCAAGTCTGTGAGGGTTGTAGGAGTGCTGGAGGGGCTGAGCGAGGCGTTGGACAGCTCCGAGGCAGGGCCCGACGGCGTCCCTGTCTGTAGTGCGGCATCCGACGTCTTGTCCACGCCCGTGTTTTCCTGCCGTAAAAGGTTGCGCCTGAACTTGGCCCGTGCATTCTGAAACCAGACCTGTGTGGGACAACAGGGGAGGACGGGTTAGGGGAGGGCAGGAAGGGACTGGGAATAGCAGCAGCTCCTGGCCGCTCAACTCAGCTCAACCCAATTGCGGCCCAGCGGGAGGTCTAGAACGGCCTTGCCACATTTTCTCTTTGCAAAAATAAAATAAAATTTTCTTTTCTCTTGTGGCTATGACTGGGTCACTCTTCCTGCCAGGACACTTCTTAGCCCCTTGCAATGGTACTGAGACTGAGACCTTTGAAATGCCACTCCAAATGTGGCTAATGTAGCAAGTAAGAGACTTACAGATTTAGCAAGAAAAAGGAAAGAAGGGGAAACATCAATTTTTATATTGATATAAATATATTTTGGACATGGATTAAACAATAAATATTAAAATTTGTTTATCTATTTCCTTAAACTTTTTCAATGTAACCACCAAAACTGTTTATGTGTGGCTCTTAGGCAGGTGCGCAGTGGCGTACACCTGTGATCCTAGCACTGGGGAAGGCAGAGGCAGGCGGATCTCTGTGAGTTCGAGGCCAGCCTGGTCTACAAAAGTGAGTCCAGGACAGCCAAGGCTACACAGAAAAACCCTTTCTTAAAACGAAACAAAACCTAAATAAATAAATGGCTTTTGTCGCCTCTGTCACAGAAAGCAAAAACCAGACAAATTTGGGCCATGTATAAATGAAAGATTGGGGGTGGACAGTATGCCCCACAAGTATTTATGAATACCATTTTTAAAAATGTTTCATGGCCAGTGTCTGTCAATACTAGAATGTCACGAAGAACATGTAATGAATCAATAAGGAATGAATGAATAACAGGAAGGCAGTGGCCAGGGCCCTACTCTTTGCTCTCAGCTGGACTGCAGAGAATACTGGAGACAGTCTGAAGGGTTGCTTTCACTTTTTCGGGGGTACATCACACTCATAGCTATGTGTGTGCTCGAGCATGAACACACGGACATGCCTATACATATCAGTAAAGATGCACACAAAGCTCACCCCCGCCCATCCCCACTCTCTCTGCCCCCTCCCCCCCCCCCCCAGCCTCTCTCCACAGCAGAGACCCTGAGGTACCCAGGAACCCAGGCAGTGCTTAAGAAGATGCAAAGGAAATCCAGGCCACTATCCAGGAATGGGTAGTTATTCCTCCCAGAGGAAAAAAGTCCAAAAGACAGGGCCCCTTCACTTCCTTCTGCGTAAGAGAGCCCCTGGCCAGACGCCTCCCCATAAAACAAAGGGCCTTGGGGATTCTGAAGACTCCAGGCTGTCCAGCTGCGTATTTCCAGATGTGTCTGCATCTGCCTGTCTTCCCAGTGTCTCTGACAGGGGTGGGATGGGCTAGCTCCTGACTTCACCCTCCCCTCAGGACCACCCCAGCGGCAAGAAGCCTGTGGCCTCACCCCCCCTTTAGATGTCCTGACACAATTTGGGCTCAATTAGCAGCCTGGTCTGGCAGGAAGGAGAGAGATGTTCCCCCATGAAGTGGGGAACAAAGCTGGCTCTCTAGAACACAGATCCTCCTCAAGAGAAAGCACATTTCTCCAGCTCTCTGCTGCAAGGAAGCTTATTAATCCTTTGGGGGAGGGCTAGAAGGTGAGTGTGGAGCTTCAAAGACTACCCTCAGCACTGCCCATCTAAAATAGTCAGGACCTTCTCCTCTGGCTCTAGAGTCTGCAGCGGGGGAGCCTGTGTTCATCTGGCCTAGGGGGTAGCTGGGGAACAGATGGAGACAGGGCCAAGGAGGACCTGACTTCCTCAGCCTCATGAAGGTCAGGCAGTGAGAAAGGCCAGAGCCGCCTTGCTGCTCCCACACCACCATCCTGGCTACTGTAAGAGGGCAGAAACTGGAGCGGAGGAGCCTTTTGGGCCCTGGGAGTTGATTCGCTCTTCATCCTTAGGGGCTCCAGGACCTTGGGAAAGCTGGAAGGCCCACGGCTGCCGCCTGTTAGCTATTTCCCAGGCGTTGCCCCAACAGCTCGTGTATAAACAATGACACCATCTTCACAGCTGCGTTCTCAGCTTTACGGGATCCCAGGCACTAGGAATCTGCTCAGTGGAAATCTAAAGTCAACTCTAAACCTGGCCATTCTGTGTAGTCCCTCTGTGTGAAGCTTCACCAAAATTCAATCACGGCTATTTCAAAAAGTCCCCTCCCCGAAGAGTGCTGGGGGCAGGGACCCTGTCCAGCCCCGGGGATATGACAGGGAAGATCAAGATTAAATGCTGGTAATATGCATAGTACCGCTGCTGGGGCTCGCATGAGATGCTAACGCGTGACCGGTGTTGTGTCAGGCACCTTGCCACCCTGTACCATCCCTGGTTAGAGCCTGCAACGAGCCAGGCATGTGGTTTCTATTATTAGCCCCACTTTATAGATTTAAAAGTTACCCGTGATCACACAGAGACTAAGCCAATGGGAGACAGGACTATTGGCCATAAAAATGTCTACGCTCTCCTTACCATACAACCCTGAGTAGGTCAGCAAGTAAATGAGCGAATGAAGGGATGAATGAACAAATGAAGCAACGTGGGCAGTAGAAAATCACTGAACATGTCTTCCAGGCCTGGCTCTGCCACCGACCAGCCAAGGGAACTTCAGCTAGGCCCTTTCCTTTGGGCCTGCCTCAGTTTCCCACATGTACAAAAACGATGGGCTGGAGCACAGCCCATCTCTGTGGCTTCTTGGGGTTCAGATGAGCTGGGGGTCTCAGGGCAGCTGTGAGTAGCACACAACTGATCTGCTCCACCTACCCATCCTCCCGAAGCCAGAGGTGGTCAGCTGGCGCAAGCACCACTCTACACAGCAGCTCGGCAGTTATACTTTGGGGACAGCAAGGATAAGTGCTGGCATAGACCCATCAGGACACAACTAATATCAGACCTTGTAAGAGTAAGTACCACAGCCTGGCACAGAATGGCTCCTGGCAAATCCCAGGAGAGTGAAGATACACCACCATGGTGTGGCCCTTCTATAGGCTCTAGCTGTCTAAGGAGCAAGGTTTTGCTCGCTAACCTCTTTCCCTAGATAGCTTTCACCAAGAAGGCTGGGAGAGATGGGCATGATGGCCCATGACTGTAACCCCAGGACTGTGAGGCAAAAGCAAGCGGACTGCAAGATCATGGGTTCCAGGACAGGCTGGTGGACAAAATGAGACCCATTGGAACCCCCAACAAATCTCCTGGAACACTAAAGAAGCCATTCAAAAGATGACCCCTCATGCCCAAAGATGCTCACTGTGACATGTCTTAGCACAATCAGATAGGCTGTGGAAGCATGACACAGCAGCTCGAGCAAGCCCTGGGGGGAATGTTGCAACAAAAGAGAGGGCATGAAAAAAAAAAAATCACAGCCTTCTCGCACTCAGGAATCTGAGGAAAGAGGATTGCCGAGCCAGCCTGATGCGCAGAATGAAAAATGGACACCCCTCCCCCCAAAACTCTGGAGATCTAGCTCAGTCTATGGAGTACTTGA
Source organism: Acomys russatus (assembly GCF_903995435.1). Lineage (NCBI taxonomy): Eukaryota > Metazoa > Chordata > Mammalia > Rodentia > Muridae > Acomys > Acomys russatus. The sequence goes on from NC_067160.1 coordinate 45,562,058, forward strand.
CTGGCATGCCTTAAGTCCGGGACTTGAGCCCCAGCACAGCATAGCCCGATGGGGTATCATATGCCTATAGGTGGAGAAGAACCAGGACTTCAAGGTCATCCGAGGCTACGGATCATGTTCAAGGCCAACCTGAAACTAGATCATGTCTCAGAAAATGACAACAACAGCAAAAAGCTGCTTTGGAAACAAATAACAACTCAACTACAGCTTCTGGTGTTACAATTCATGAAGAAGATATTAATGGTGGTTGTTGTCGCTCCACAGTGAAAATCAGGCACCGTCTGAGCAAAGCTCTAAGTGTTTCATCCATGTTAGCTCATAGTCCTGGTAGTAATCCTGTGAAGCCGGCTTGAATATTAGTGCATGAGACAGAAAGAGGCAGAACAGACAAGCGGATCCTTTATGGTCCATACTCGCCCCTGACCACTTAGCCTCTCAAAATTATCAATCACTGAGCCTGTCATTTTACAATGGCATTTCTTCCTTCTCTGTCTTATGGGTCTGAATGGTGATCCTATTATTTTGCAGTCTTAAAAAAATTTTTCCTCGGGGGCTGGAGAGATGTCTCAGTGATAAGGAACACTGTCTGCTTTCCCCTGCGAGGACCAGGGTTCAATTCCCAGCACCCACATGGCAGCTCACAACTGTAACTCCAGTTCCAGAGGATCTGACACCCTTGCACAGACACACACGCAGGCAAAGTATCAACACACATAAAAATAAATCTTGAAAAAGAAAGGTTTCTTCAAAGAACTGAAAATGATGATGAACACTGGGTAGGACTCGAGAGCTTAGTTGTAGCCCCGGGTCTATCATGGAATTACTCTGAGGTGTTGAGGAGGTTTTCCACCGCTCTGGGATGATGTTTCCTCTTTCCCAGCTCAGTGGTAGAGCCCTTTGCCTAGCATGTGTAAGGTCCTGGCTTGGGTCCCTGTGACTTTAAGAAACAGGAAAAAGATTCAAGGCAAGTCGTCTGTGAAATTCCCACCCAGTGTGTCTATGTCCGTCCTGAAGGTGTCTAAATGCCAGGCAGGACAACGACCATCTCATAAGTGGGAACGGTGGCTCAAAGAGATGAATTCCCTCACTTTCCCTTTATGGAAGCTTTCACTACTTCCTGCAGCAGCTCAGATTCCCACTGCACATGTTTACTGCACCCCCTCTGAATTCTCTACCGGGTTGATAAGAACTAACTGGTGATGGGGAAGTAGGTTTGAGCCATTGGTACTTAAAATGTCCTTCTAAAGTCACACCAAGAATCCTCAGAGACTTTACCCACCCAAGATCAATCAGCTGGCCACCCCTCAGAGCATCTGTATATCCACGAAGAACAAGAGGCCTGGGTGTGCTTAGGAAGTCCACACATACCGGCAAGGCATGTCACAACACACCTCTGTTGAGGAGGGCACTGTGACTCCTGCTGGTCACTCTCCTCATCTTGGAACATGAGTGTTCTGGCTGCCATGTGCTGTTGGTGACAAATGGAATTCTTGATGTGATGAAAGCTTTGCTACCAATTTCCAGAACCCTCCCACTCTGCATTCTGCAGCTGAGTCCAAGTCACAATCCTTGTGGCACTTGGCACTTGAAAGATCCCTGGGCTCAAGCGCACCATGGGCTTTACTCCTGGCTTCATTACTAACTGTGAACCAAAGGCTGGCAAACCTCAGTTTCCCCAACTACAAAATGACAAAAAAAAAAAAAAAAACCAAAAACTAAAGAGTTGAAATCCCTACAAAAGACACGTGCAGATTGAACCCTGCTATGTGACATTAAAACGAATGCATGGAGCCTCTGATGTAAACTTTGCCAATTGTGTCATTTCTTTTCCTCCTTGCAATATCCAGTGAGATAAGTTCTAGTGTCACTGTTGGTACCATGATTTGAGACAGGGTCTCACAAAGTCGAGGCTGGATTTGAACTCACTTGAATCGACCCTCCTGTCTGTATCTAGTGCTAGAGAGTTATAGACATGCTCTACCACACGCGGCTTACGTAATGCAGGGGAATCACACCCAGGGCTCCCGGTATGCTATGTAAGCGCTCTACCAACTGTGCCACAGCCCTGCCTCCTTCCTAACGCAAGCCTCCAGGGCGTCGGCGTGATTACAGCACCTAGGATCATTCAGAGTGGGAGTGGGAGAGCTGAGCTAGGACCTCATTCTAGTGGCCTCCAGATTCCAACAAGGATGCCACACTGGCCAAGCATGTTGGTGAGCCTCGCACTGTATCTATTCAATAGAGCCTAGGACCAATGACACTGCCTTTCACACACACCCTGCACTGCCCACCTCTGGGAACACAACTCAACTTGAATCCCCTTTGTCATGAAAACCTTCTGAAGGGCTGAGGGGAACCATGGCCATGGGGAAAGAAGCTATAAAGAACACCAAAGGATCTTGTATTACCGCTAAGCTGGCGTGGGCTCGCTGCTGAACTGATTCTGGACTCATTTTTTTTTTTCTGATTTTATTCTGTAACATAGTTTTTGTTTGTCTGTGGTGCTAGGGATCTACCCAGGGTGGTATACATCTAATTAGGCACTAAACTGCTTCCCCAGGCCAGTTTCTTACTATGCATCCTAGTCTGGCCTTAAACTTCAGCTCTTTCTGACTCAGCCTCCCAAGTGCTGAGATTACAGGCATGGGCTAGCCTTGCCCTTGTGAGAAACTGCTTAGTATATACCTACTGTGTGCAAGCAGGCATTGAGCTAGCACATTTCCCCCATATGTAAGTTATTCTTCAAGTCTCGTAGGAAGGATATCAGGGTCAGAAAGAAGGAACTAATGCACCAAAATCCTGGGGCAGGTAACTTGGGGGGTGGGTAGGGGGACACCTCCAACCAGTCCATCATCTCCCAAAGTCACATTACCAGTTGTCTCACCCTAAATCACTCCCAGCCCATGTCCTCAAGATGTACCACTGACGGTCGGGGCAATGGGGAGCAAGTCCCATCCTGCCTGTGCCTGTAACCCACAGCAAATCATTCCGTTTTGCTAAGTCTTAAAACCTTCTCATCTGCCAGGTGGTGGTCCACACCTTTAATCCCAGGAGGCAGAGGCAGATGGGTCTCTGAGAATCTGAGATCAGCCTAGCCTATAGAGCGAGTTCTAGAACAGCCAGGGCAACCAGTAAGAGAAACTCGGGTCTCAGAAAACAAAAACAAAAACAAATCTTTTCAACTGTAAAACAGGCAGGAAAAGATTAAGATGAGGTGGCTCAGTGGTTAAGAGCACTGCCTGCTCTTCCAAAGGACCCGGGTTCAATTCCCAGCACCCACATGGCAGCTCACAACTGTCTGTAACTCCAAAATTTGACACCCGAACACCCACTCACATAAATTAAAATTAAATAAAATATTTTTTAAAAAAGATGCTTTGCTGGCTCGACCAATTAGGCTCTTGAAGAACAGAAAGGATTTGTGAAGGAGCTAGAGAGAGGTCTGGGCTATGGGCCCCAAGTGATGCTCTCACACCCTGAGAAATCCAGCCTGGCTTGCCTCAGAGGAGAGGGTGCTGGGCCCATTGGCTGGACAGTTACCAGCAAAGTGTGGCTTTGGGCAGATAGAAGTCATTTGGGTCTTCATAGGCTCGTCTGCACTGTGGAGAGGGATGTCGTATCACTCAACATGGAGTGCCTGGCTCGTCCCACAGCTACTGCAACTAATTACACCAAGAGGAAACTGACTGCCTCTCTCTATCCAACAGAGGAATTTCTTTGGGGCCAGGACCAGCTCATGGATCTAAGTGCCCATCGCCTGGTACCAAGGATATTCAGCCAGACGAAAAAATAAGGAATAGCTAAGCTGGAAATCCCATGTGTTCCTAAGCCAAGGAATCTACCTTCTCACCCCTGAAAGTCAGGGTTAGACTCCTCTGTATTAAGACTAAACTGTGATGGTTTAATCTAGACAACTGGAAGAGAGATGTGCCCTAGTTGGTGGCCTTTTTAGAAATGAGAAAGCTATGGCTCAGAGAAGGTAACTGATTTGTCCAAGACACACAGCAGAAAAAAATAAACCAGGGGGATGTTCTGAGCCTAGGTTTTTCTGAACTTCAGATCCCACCTCCCCACCACTGCCTCCCCGCCCTCACCCCCCAACTTCCCAGCATCTGGAATAGAGTGAAGCCACTAACCAGAGAAAAGTCTTATGTCCTCAGTGCAGGCTGGCTCCAAACTAAAAGAGGGAGCACAGAGAGTGGGAGGGTAGGGGTACAGGAGCAGCAAGAGGTGTCCTGGACCTAGCCCCAGACCAGAGGAAATGACCAGAGGAACTTGAACCCCAAGCACAGCAGTGTATTCCCCCCAAAGTCCAAGCCAGGGGAACCAAAGGCTACCTAGCACAGACCAAACAGTGATTGGATCTTCCTCACCTCCCTTACTACGGCACCTAGTGCCCGGAACCCAGCGCTGAAGGGGTGCCCAGAGATGTCCAAGGTGCCCATCTGATAAGTTCCATCGTGACCTGTAAATTTCTGAGCTCTGACTCATGCTTGTGCCTGAGTCACAGTTACAGCCCACCACCACCACCACTGACACCCCATAAAGTGTCATTTCATTGTTTTCTGAGAGTCATTGAAACTTCCTCTTGAGGTTGTACGACCCTTCTGATTTGTCACTTCCTCAGTGTCAATCTCTCAGCTTTCAGGGCCTGTCCTCACCTCACTGTAACAGCACAGTCAGGTTACATAGTCTCTCACAGTTTTGTTTTGGGTTTTGGTTAAACTGCTGGGGGTGTGGAGGGCGTTTTGCCTGTATGATGGGGAAACTGAGGTCTAAGAACCAGGGCTGTTCGAAGAAGTTAATCACATATCGAACTAACATAATGTTATTTTTAAACTAATATCCACTGAGCACAAAGCATCAGTTAATTCCATTGTCACCTATGTCACCTCAGTAGCAGCTCCCACAGGTGAGCCATTCTTTTTGTTTTTTATTTTTAGATTTATTTATTATTATGTATACAGTGCTTTCCCTGAATACACCTGCAGGCCAGAAGAAGGCATTAGATCACGTTATAGATGGTTGTGAGCCACCATGTGGTTGCTGGGAATTGAACTCATGACCTTTGAAAGAGCAGTCAGTGCTCTTAACCTCTGAGCCATCTCTCCAGCCCCCAGGTGGGCCATTCTTGTGTACATTTCACACAGAATAAACTGAGGCTCAGGAGGTTTGTCTAGAACTGGGAATGAGTATCAGAAAGGCAGAAAATTTGAAATTTGTTGTTCCTGCATGGTACCACAAGTTTGGGTCCCAGACTAGAGTTTTCAACATCTTCAGAGGCGTGGGCATCCCACAAAAGTTCCAGATCCTGTCTATCAAGAAAGTGCCTGATTCCATTCAGTCCCACAAGCACTCAGCCACTTCCCTCCATACCAGAAGGTGGATGCCACTGGGCAGCCCATCATACCCAGCAGATCTGCAGGCACACTACCCATCACTGAACCCTGTTTTCTGGAAAGTCTGGGTGACAAACAACAACCAAGGAGATAATTTAGAGCTGCCAGAAGAAAATCCAATAAAGGACAGAATGGCCTGCAGGCAAAAGGACAGAGAGGAGCAACTTGAGGCACTAAAAAGCCCCTTGGCTAGGGGGCAAAGCAGGAGGCTCTGGGTTCATCCGAAATACTTGAAATTCTTAAAACATGAGCAAGTTGGAGAGTCACTTGAGTCACTGATGGCAATTAATAATGGTTTACCACGGGGGGGGGGGCGGGGGGAGCGGGGTCAAGTATGGAGACAGAGGACCACACACAAGAGAAAAGATGAGGATGAAAATGGGGAATATGTGACGGCAGGCAAAAAGGTTGACATTCTAAGACAACCTACAAAGGTAGAAAAAAGAAGGCGAAAGGCACTCCGGCAGAAGGTTCTTCCAAAGTTCTAGTCCATGCGCGCAGTTCTGCCTCTGGTCCTGGCAGCTGCAGGTACCCCCACCCGGGCCCAGCTAACCTGGAGGACTCTCTTGGTGAGACCGGTCTTTTGCGCGAGCTGCTTCAAGTCCTTGGCGTCGGGATTGTGGTTAATGGCAAAGTAAGACTTCATTGTCCGAAGCTGGTGGTGCTTGAAGGAGGTGCGCATGCGCTTTGTCTTTTGGCTGCTGGGGTAGGGCTGGTCGCGATCCAGGTGCTCTGCGTCGTTCTCGTTACAGCTCAACGCTAGGAAAGGGACGCAGAAGCAGCAGGTGAATTTCCTGACTCTGCCTAGTCCACACCCTCACCGCCCACTGACAAACACATCTAGTCTGGGAACCCGGTTGTGTTTGCACACAATGATGAAATGGGGATAATATCCCTATTTTAGATATGGAGAAAATGAAGCTCTTTGAAAAAAAAAAGTGACCTACCTAGGAAATAGTGGAGCCAACCCTAGTTCAACAAGACACCCAGAAGCCATCGTGTTGCAAGAATAATGGGAATAGCAGCAGCCAAGACTTGCTGATGGGTTTTTGGATTCAGATGCGGCACTAAAAGGCTTTCTCTTTACTCTTTTACGTGTATTTATTTTGTGGGTGGGTGGGGAGAGGGGTTCTGGGTATTGAACTCGGGTCCTCAGACTTGGCAGCAAGTCCCTTGACCCACTGAGCCAGCTTGCCAACCCTTAAAAGGCTTTCTTTGCAAGCAGACAGCGGCTGGACAGTTAAAGCAACTCTTTCTACAGATGTTGAGACACAAAGGGAAGGCCGCAAGCCAGGCTCTGACACCCGTGTGGACCTGTCATCCATGGGCCTGCACTCTTTTGTTTCCCAAGCACTCACCCAAACCCTGCAGTCTCCATCTCCCCTTGCAGTGAATGGCTCTTTCTCTCCCACCCAGAAGTTGCTGGTTGACAGCTTAGATTTCAGTCCCCTTTCATCAACTCTCCCTCCCTGAAGGACTGAGTAGGCTCCAGGGCCCCCAGCACCAGGCTGGGAATTGCATTTTTTTTTTTCAATTTAATCTTCAGCACTGTCCCATAAACTGCTCCCCACGTTTGCAAAAGAAGCAGATGATGGGGTTCAGGGAAGTTGTGAGACGCGTGGCCATCTCAGGAAGAGAGCAGTAGGCACACACTGCGAGGGAAAGAGGCTGGAGGAAGCCGGCACCACCCATTAGATGCCTGCCTTAGGCTCTGGCTTTTTATGTGTCACTCTCTCATCACTACTGCCCCCATTTTAGAGGTGAAGAAACTAACGCCAAGGAAAGGAAGCTGCCCTCACACACAGGTAAAGGCTGAGCCCCTCCTCCCCTTTTCCTGCTGCACCACCTCCCCTCTGAGGGGGCGGGGGAGATAAAGCCTGACTCTTTAGGGAGCCGGTCCTATCCCAAGGGACTTTACTGGGGCCTGGGAAGGGTTCTTGGTTGGGGAGAGCTTAGAAACTTTGGGTGTCAGTAACTGCTCAGCTGATGAGGGCATACAGAATCCCTCATTTCATCCTAAGTCAGCCCATCTTTAGAGAACCGAGAAAGTATCTTTCAACATAGTTCATGCCTAGAACAAAGGTGCCAAAATTAGCAAATAAATGTAAACAATGCCCAGTTAGATTTGAATTTCTAATAAACAACGGATAATTTTGTAATTATCATCAAGTCCCAAAGAGTGCATGAGCCCAAAAGAAACTAAAATTTTATCGAAGATTTATATGCTGTTCAGGATACTTATAACATTTTGCCCAAAATTCAAAATTAAGTGGCTATCCTGACACCACTACCTAGGAAGCTCTCTCCGGGACCCTCCCTCCTTGCCCAAATACCATTGCCTCGGTGGGTCCTACTTCGAAGCTTGAAGCTGTAAACCAGGGTCCACCCTATATCAGGGCATCCAAATGCCCCCCCCAATCACTGTTCCCATCTAGAATAACCAGAGTGAAGAATTTAAAGGGGATCAGAATATGACTCCCGCAAGCCAGCAGCACTAAACCCTCACAGGGAATGGACCCTCCAGTTTCTCCCAGCCCCCAGTTCTACAGGGTTGGGGCAGGCCTCCCCCATGGGAAATTGCTAGGCTCATCCCTCTGCCCAGCCCCCACCTGGGCCTCACTGCTGTTAATGAGCTCCGTAGGGACCCTGGCGCCCTGTAGACCCAAGGGAGGTGCCCTGAGAGTGGCCTACTATGGGGGAAGGTGGTGGGGGGTGGCAGAGACGACAGAGGTAGAAAGCTGGAGAATGGATGGGGGAGGGGGCGGGACGATGGACAGAGCCAAGGGAAAGGAGTAGGGAACTAGAGGAAGAAAGCTGTGACAACCCGGAGGAGGAGCAGGGAGGGAGGACACAGAGAGGCAGGGTAGAGAACCACTGAATGGAGAGTCTCAAAAATAAGGGGGATCTGTCTGTGGTGGGGAGTCTGCGTGACAGAACTAATCTCGGGGCTCAAGAAGGCGAGGACCCTATGGAGAAGACTTTTCCAAACGGCTATTGGCTAGGAAGTCCAGCCAGCAGGGAAGAACCCGGGAGCCCTAGGTGGCCAGGCCAAGGCCCGGCTGGCAGTGAAAGCCAGGATAGGAGCTGGAGGAGCCTGACCGCAGAGGAGGCGCTGGTGCCCAGACCCCCCTCACTTGCGCCCCTAAAGCCCGGGGCCGTGTAGGGATTCCCCAAGATCAGGTCTGGGGAGGAGCAAGGGCTGAGAGGAGGGGAGGACCAGGGCTTTCTCCCCCCCCCTTTTTTTCCTCTCAATTAGGCCGATTCAATGGAGCTAAAGAGCTCGTAAAATCATGAATAATTTACTCGTGATCTGTTATTAACCCATCGGGTTTCGAGCTCTTGTCGCTGGGACTGAACCTGTAATCAAATCTGACTTCGCCTCATTTTACTAAAGACGAGACTGTAGGTTCAATTGTCTAAATAATGGATTGGAATCAAATCAGTAATTACGCCGCCAGGCACACACACACACACACACACACACACACACACACACACACACACACACACACACACACACACACACACACACACACACACACACACACACACACGGGGAGGCCGTGTCGGTAGCCGATCTGCTGGTGACTCCCGCAGCTGTGGCGCGCAAACAGCGCCGCAAAGTGCACGCCCGAGGCCCCTCGAGGGTCTCAGCACGGGTCATCAGCCCCAGGCTGACCAGCAGCCCTGCTCTGGGTTCAGGGGGATTTGTGTCCCGCCTCTGGGGCTAGGGAGGGGGGCAGCGCGCCAAGACTAGAGGGGCCTTGGGAGGAGGGCGGCCACGGCTCCCGCCCCGGAAGAACTTTCCGACCTTTCGACCCCAAGCCTGGGTCGCCCTTCCATAAGCCCCGGGCCCGGGGGCTCCCCCCACTCCCTGTTCCCCTTCGCACCAAGCGTCCAGCTCCACCTCCCTCCGCAGGACAGTCCCCCGGAGCGCGGGTTTCAAAGTGTCCTTAGGTCTGGCCCCTGGGTACAGGGCGCTTAACCAAGCAAACTGGTGTCCGCGCAATCAGAAAAACGAGTTCCCCTTCCACGCGCACTTGCCTGCACACACAGCCCACAGCCTCACCCTACTGATCCCACTTTCCAACCCCAGCTGCCCCACGACCCACACTGCAGCCATTTCTCTCCTGCCAGCGCCGGGAGACGAGAGAGGGGGCGACAGAAAGACATAGGAAAGCCCGGCTGGGCCCCGCAAGCAAAATAGAGAGTCACCCTTTCTTCCCAACTTGGTCCCGGGAGCCCCACAGCTACTGTGAGCCGCACAGCCACTGCCTGTGGGCCCGAGCGCCGCCGCCGCCGTTCCTCCCAAGACTGAGGAGTCCAGGCGGGCCAAGGCCGAGACCCGCGCGCAAGAGGAGCAGACAAACTGAGAAACACAGAGGCGAAAAGAAAAGAATAGAAAGGACGGAAATAAAAGAGGGGGGAGGGGGCAAAGAGAAAAATGAGGTAGCAGAGGGGCCCCTCCGGAACTCAGCTACCGGCCACATCTTCTCGCTGCCTCCTGGAAAGGACAAGGCTGAGCAACAAAAAGCAAAAATAAATCTTGAAACCCCTCACTCTGTTTTTTGCACAATCACAAACCAGGTGGCAGCCTGGTGTGTCCAAGGAAACATCAGACCACTCCCCACACACCAGATACTCTGGAGTAGAGAGAGACCTCCTCCTCATTCTTAGGGAAGCTGACCCACCTGATAAACAGAGGCCACTTGGTTTGAGGAGGGAGAAACGGGCCTGGACCGGATCTACTTTTAATTTTAAGGCTAGTGCGTGATGAGGGTGTGAGCTCTAAAGAATGGTATCTATAATACTTTCGACAAATTTTAAATCGCCGAGCCAAGCACCACTTTTCCTTTTATGCAACCCGGGGTTGCATTTCCCCGCTCCCTAATCGATCACAGGATCCTCTATCCAGCTATTTCGTTGGAGCGGAAAAAAAAAAAAAAGGACCCTCTCCACTTGCCCCTATTTCCTTCCCTAAGCAGTTCAGACTATTTAAAATCCTAACACCCTGGCTTTTCCTTCACTACCACAGCCGATCAACAGCCCTGGGTTTGTTTTGGTTTTGCGCGCGGGGGCACACACACACACACACACACACACACACACACACACACACAGACAGAGTCTTATGATTTCGACTGAGAGGAAAAGGAGAAAGAAAAAACTCTGAGCATCGGATTTGTTGCTACAAACTTGAGAGGGAAAATAACTGCATGTCCTAAACCTTTCCTTGGCCTGCAGATGTTGTTGGGCCTCAGAACCTCCGCAACTGTCCAGAGCCAGGATGGTGCTGGAGTGCAAAAGATCCTCTCTGGAAAGGCCCAAACTTCAAAGAAATACGAATCGAGACCCCCACAACCCCCTGTGAGGACTCGCCTGCCTCAGTCTCTTTGCCGAGAGCTGCTTGCTAGGAGGGGAAGGAAAGCCTAGGAGACCTGGCCGTTCCGGGTGTCGAAGGATCCGGCTGGACAGAAGGACCCATAGCCCTTGCTAGTAACAGCTCCAAGCCTGACGCCCTAGGAACATTCCATACAACCAGGCTGCAAGCCAAACCCAACGGTGTTCTCGGCCACGGCCACGACTAGCATTTTCTCTTGGGACCCTCGCCGCCTAGAGCTATCTCCCTACCCTCAGCCACTCAGCCTGTTTGGTGTCGGCGCCGCTTCCTTGCTCTCTTTCCCCGCACTTTCTGTACAGCAAAGCGGGTGAGGCAAACCAAAGGTGTCTCAAAAAACAAAACAAAACAAAACAAAACAATTTCTATATGACAAGGCCCTGCACCTGGATCGCCAATGAACTAATGCATCAACCGAAGGAGCATCGACTGGAAGCTAGAGAACTGAAGTCCTTTCAATCAGGCACCCTAGTGCGTAGGGCCTGGAAAGCCCGGGGCCAGAGTGCCTACTGTACACCAAGCACAACGCGCTGGGGCCAAGGCTTCAGACGGTCTTGCACTCACCGGCATTGTAGGCTGCCAGATCCGCCCCTGGTCCCGGACTCTTGCGTTTTCTTGGCCTCCCCTTCTGCACAGTGCCCACGCCGTTGTAGTAGGGAAGACCCAGCGGGTTAGCCCCGGCTGAGCCCAATCCTGCACTCTTAGCCGCTGCGGCTGCCGCGGCCGCCGCCGCCACGTCGGCATGGTTAAAGTGTGCCGGGTATTCGCCCTGCAGCAGTGCCTCGAAGTGCAAGCGGCAATAGACCAGGCTGTCCTTCATGCCGAAGTGGTCACCAGTCGTTAGCATCTTGTTACACGTGGTGCACGTGAAGCAGTTGAGGTGGTATACTAAGTCCCGAGCGCGCATCACCATCTCTGAGGCCGAGATGCCCAGGTGGCAGCGGGCACAGCGCTGCACAGAGAACCGCCTGTAGGGACCATGGAGGGAGGGGCTGTGGAGACAAATGGTTGGGTACTCCCCCCCACCATATCCCTATACTCCTCCTCCAGGTATTGCTGTTGGGGGTGGGGGGAAATATCCCCTCCTCAAGATGGACCCCCTGAACTTGGCTGAGAAGATTTGTAGAGAGGGAACTAGATTTCAAGCCAGGCCTGGCCCTATCTGAAATATTTCCCTTCACCATTTTCACACCCACAAGAGATTCTACTTTATTCAGATCTGAGCAAGTCTTAGGAAAGACTTTACTTACAATGGGGAGAAACTCCCTCACTTACCCCTTCCTCAACCTTCGCCCCTGCCCTCCAGACCAGCACCTGGGAATCCTACACACTGCTGTAATTTGGAAGAAACGGAGATGGGGAAAGAGAGAAATAGAGACAGAGACACACAGAGAGGATCCATAAATAGGCCCTAACCCTAAACTGGGGAAAAGAAAGAGGACCTTGGCTCTTACTCTTTAACCCTGGCCAACTTTAACTACCACCTCCACCCCCCAAGGACCCAGAACTGCTAGGCTATCCCAGCTCCCCCTCCAACTTGGTTTCACATCAGACATCAGACAAGCTGCCAGAGGTTTGGAGTGTCTATTTCTATCCCTTCTGGTTGAGTCAAGAAAGTTCAAAGGGGATAGAAGAGTGAAGAACTCCCCCCACACACACCCAAGCTGAGTTTTTACACACCCTAAACTCAGAGGACGGGGTAAAATCAGCTTTTCTGTTCCTATAGTTCATGATTGTTTCCAAGAGTGCCCCAAATTGATAATTTAGAAAAATTGTCACCAAGTTTTTGGTGAGTGCTGGCTTGGGGAAAGGTCTACTTTACAGAAACCTCTACTGGGAGTGAAAGCAAAGGAGGAGGAAGGTGCGGGTCCCCCCGAAGTTCAGCGGGGGGTCTGGGTGGGATCTACCTGTAGTAGTCTTCTTTGCAGTAGATGCTGCCGTCCTTGCTGAAGCAGGTGAGTTCGGACTCCAGGTTGAGCTTGCATTCACAGCACTTGAGGCAGCGCATGTGCCACTGCTTGTCTACGGCCAGCAGGTAGTAGCGGTCGGAGATCTTGCCCCCACAGCCAGCACACAACGCAGCTCGGTCACTGCTGATGGACGGCATGGTCTACAAAAGAAAGAAGACGGAAGAACGCTGTTAAGATACAGCCTACAGCTGTGCTCCCAGCAAGAAAACCGGCCCTGAGCTCCTTCTCTGGCCCTGGCTAGCCTTGAAATTTGCCTGGAGGATGGCCTGGCAGGGCAGCCCATTTTCTCCATCTAACAGGCCCAAGCTACACAGCTCAACTCCAGGCAAGCAATGAGCCAAGCCGAAGCCCCAGTTTCCAGTTCTAAGTTGTTCTCAGGCTTTGGGTCTCCCTATTCCTACCCTCCCACTCTTGGGACAGCGGGGGGCGGGGGGGGGGGCTCTTCCAAGGGAGTTCCACAAACTGTTGATTAAAAGTGCTGGGCCGCAGGAAAGAGCTAAGGGGTAAAGTAAGGCGAGTATTAAAAGTCTCGCTCCACACACACTCCTCTTCAGAGAAGCAGCAGAGTTCCTGGCCCCAAGCCTCAGTAGTCTCTTGATCCTTAGACCAAAGAAAGGTTCAGCTCAGGGCAGGTCCAGCAACTTCTGGCTCCTCTGCCACATCAGCTGGGTCCCTGGTTGAATCTTGAGAGAAGATTAAGTGGGATATAGGGCGACCTTCCAAGAGGGTGCAAGACAGGCCCAATCCGAATTTTTTTTCCCTAAGCAAACAGAGGAGCGGAGGTTTATCCAGAAAGAAGGGTTCAGGGGAAACTGGCAAACATTGAGCTATGCTCTCGCTGTAGAAAGGAGAAGCTTGAGCTAGGCTTCCCACCTCCTTGGTCTCTAAAGGTCACTCTGCAGCCTCTGCTTAGGCAGCGTCTGCTAGTCTGGCCCCGGGGGAGGCTATTTGGGGCCCGGGACGGCGGAGCCAGGTACAGAGAACCTAATGGAGTCTCCTTTCGCAGAAGCCAGGCCGGAGCCTGAACTCCGAACCTGGCCAGTTAGGAGCACGGGTCACAGTCAACGAAAAGCGCTGGCCCAGAAATCACAGGGTCCTGAAACTGAGCTAGGGAGAGAGCTCGACTGCCAGGAGACTGAAAGCAACTCAAACCAGCTACAGCCACAGGGCTCCCATCGGTTCTCCCTTTTCCCCGAGGCGCCGGCGGCAGCGGCAGCGCCAGCTGCTGAGTGGTGCAGAGTCAGGACTGTGGACCCGGAGCACCAGGCACAGGGAGAAGTGAGTGGCCTCAAGCTTCCACTTCTAGAACAACGTTCCCCTCCACCCTCGCGGTCCAGAACTGGGTTTCAATTTTGACTCCCTCCTCTGCTCTAGCAACCCGGTTTCCCCAGAGCCTGGCGCCCCGGGCCTCGCACTCTGCCGGAGGGTTTTCCTAGCCTTGGTCTTGTGCGTCTCGCAAGACTCTCCCCAAAGTTCGGGGAGCAGAGGCGCTGTCCGGCTCGGCCAGGTCCCAGCGCTCAGCCCCAACTCCACAGCCGCGCGCCTACCGTCTCCGTGTCGCCGCGATCGATGGCGGAGCTGATGGCCGGAGCCTCGCTCTTGGCCCTGCGGTCCATCTCGTCGATGACCCCGTGCACCTCGGGGCCCGACAGACTGTGGAACAGCATCGCGGCGGGACTGGGGACGCGGCTGCCCCGAGGAAGGGCTTGTCCCCCGCCTTAGCTGCCGGGTGCTCCCGGAGTTAACCGGCCCAGTGCATCGCCACCGAGGCCCCGGCCCCGCCCGAGCTCGGCTGCGCCCCCAGGCCGGGCTCCGGGCCCCGGGTACCCGCGGGCCAGGACGCCTCCCGCCGAGGCGTGGGGGCAGCTACATCGCGGGGCGCCTGGGCAGCGGCGCCGAAGCCAGGGTCACAAGGGCAGGGGTTGCGGTGGGGGCGGGAGACCAGGGCAGAGGTCGGCGCCCGCTGCGGGCGCTTTCACGCCGCGGGCATCGCTCTCTAGGCTCTGGCGCCCAGGGCGCAAATCAGGGGCGCAAACTCTGCCCTAGGCGGCGGCGACTGCAGTCAGGGTTCACCCAGGAACAGCTAGGTGCCCGCGGCGGCCCAGATGCCTTGACGTCTCTTTCCCCCCCTACCCCCTGGGGTGTGTTCTCAACCAAAGGCGAACTGGAGTAGGGGTCTCTGCGAAGCCTGCGAGCTGAGCCGAGCCACCCGGAGAATTGAAGAGGAGGAGGAGGAAGAGGAGGAGGAGGCGGAGGTGGAGGAGGAGAAAAAGGAGGAGGAGGAGGAGCAGAATGGGAGGAGGGGCCGCCGGCCGCGGGCCCAGCCGCGCGCAAAGCTACCCAAGCGCGCGCCGAGCTTAGCCTCGGCTCCGCAGTCCGCGCCAGCGCAAGCCTCCGCGCCTTTTCTACAGCCGCGCCTGACATCACGTCCTGCCGCCGTGCCATTGGCCGCCCGGCGCCCCAGGCCTTGGCAGCGCGTGCTCCGGGAAGGCGGGAGACCCAGAGGGAGGGGAGAGGCTAGAGGAGGAGTGGAACGGAGAGGGGAGGTGGTAGGAGCTAGTGGGCGAGGCTGGAGAAGGAGGCGGGAGGGAGGGAGAAGGGAGAGCGCGGGGTTTGGAGTTTCTAAGCTGCGAACAGTTTCCTGTGTTCCTTCAGGAAGGAAAATTAAACCTTTCCTGCCGACTCTATCCTAAGAAAACGCTGCCAAAGGATGCTTGATGAGGTCTCCATCCTTCTCTTTGGCCTCTGGCAAGGATGGGCAGAGAAGACAGTCTGAGAGTACAGTTTCAAGAGCCTTCAGTTGCTTCCCGCCCAGCTTGGCTTTGGTCTGAGGCGCTGCTCTAAGCTCCGCTCTGCGGCGCTGGGTTCCTGGGGACCAAGGGTAAGAGCCACAGGAGCAATGACTTCTTCGGGTAGAGGTCCGGGCAGCATATCCTCTCTCCAAGCGAGCTAGGAACTGTACTGTGTGTTGCTCCTGGATTTCCCCAAGCCTCTCCAGTCTGGAAGCACATCTTTACGGACTCAGAAAAAGAAGCAAGAAGTCCACAGCTCTCCCATCACGTGCAATGTGATCCCAAGAGAATGACTCAACCTCCTTTACACAGTTTGACTTTCTCAATGGGAAAGAAGAAGGCCCCCTGCTTTAAGGTGTTTGGGTGTGATAAAAGAAAGAAATAGAAAATGACTGGAGCATAGTAGGCACTCAGCGATTTCGCTCCCTCTTTTTCCTTTACTATTCAAAACCTTCTCACTCACATTCTTCTCCTATGGGACACTCCATTCCACCACCACCAGCACACACACACACACATACATACATACATACATACACACACACACACACACACACACACACACACACACTTCCCCAAGCGCCTTATCTGGATCCACCCAGCCACCTGGTTGCGCAAGCACTAACAATAACAGGGCCTGCCCAGCAAATCCCAACTGCCATCCCTGAATCTTTTGGCTGAAGCCAGGGCAATGGCCAGGTGTCTGGTGAAACAGGGATTGGGGAGTCAAAAAGGAATTTGGGGTAAAAAGGAAAAAAGGGCAAGTCAGTTGCTCAAATCCCTTTTCTGGGTTCATTTTACAAGTTGCTTTCATTCCATGTTATAGGGAGTGGAAAACGTAGTCTGAAATGTCGGTCTGCTTGCCTGGCACAATCAAAGGGAAGCCAGGACCTCTGCAGTTTATCTCACAGGGCATATAATTGAGGTAGCATGTAGTCATGTTTTCCACATACTGTACAAAACTTGTGCACATAAATATGTGTTACACTTATGGTGCCTACGCTTGTGTCCATGGGTGAAAATGCTCATGCTCATCTCTTTTGGCAAAAGTACAGCCAGTATGTGTAGTACATCTTTGTTGGCAAAACCATAGCCTGCATTAACGGACTAACGGACAGGTGCACATCATACCCAAGGGGCCATCTGAACACCCAGCACCAACATGTGTGTCCTCAGGCAAGCCTTCTTAATCTTCTGTGAGCTCCTATCAATCATATTTGCAAAAATTCTTCCAGTTGTACATTTGTGTGTATACACTGCTTTTGTAAAGGTGCCCTAACTCGAGAGAAAGGCCATCACTCCAAAACCAGGAATGTGCATGTTCATACAGACAGTATCTGCATAGTCACTGACCCACAGTCAACTCTAGGAATATACAGACACACTATACTGGGGTATCGGGACATTTTTTCCCCCTAAAGAAAGTAGGAAATTAAAAATTAAGTCTGGCAACCTACAGGTTTGAGACGGAAGTTGATGTGGAAGTGCCGGACACTTTTTGTAGCAATCCTGAGGTATACGCCCTTGATGCTGGCTGGACTCAAGGGGCTGCCTTAGGAGCTGGGGAAGGGGTACTCGGTGGTTCTTGTTAAAAGCTACCCAGGGGACAGGAAACCCTACCCATAAAGAGATATTAACTATTCGGTACCCATTTCTCTGACCAGCAGTACCATCCATTCTTGGCCTGAACTCTCCATTGGGATTCCCCACCCCAGGGCGCTTCTCTATTTATCCGTTGCTTTTGGCTGGGAGGCTATGAAGTCCATTAGAAGCTCAAGCCTATTTCCTGCCGCGGGGCGGCATCTGGGCACCCAGGCCCTGGGTTCAGAGGCCGCTAACTTTGCTAATCATGAGGGACATCGTGTAATGGCTTTGCCCTGTCCTGGGAGACTAAGCAAGGTGAGGAACAGGCTGTAAACACAAATCCTGACACGTGAGTGACATTTACACAGTACAAGGAGTCGCAGCGGAGGGAAAGGCAGGGGGTGGGGTGGGGTGGAAATCAGGCTAAGACAGGTAACTGGAACATTCATAAACGTCTGGAAGGGCGGCCCCTCGACTCCCTCTCCCGGCCAGGGGTAAAGCATCCTCAGCTCCCTGTATCCTGCGTTTTGTGGAAGGTGACAGGTGAACGGGATTCAGGTCTGGCCACTGTCGCCTCTGCCTACCTCTCCACCATCTGCTTCCCTGCAGACTAGCAGACCCGGCGCATAATGAGGTAGCAGCCTCCAGCCGGCCACCGTGACTAACTCAGAACAAAAGCGCTCCTCCACGCCTTCTCCAACAAAAGGGCCACCAGCCCGGGCGCTCCCCGAAGGCTGCGGGGCTCCCGGCTGCCGGCTGCGGAGATACAGCGCGCAAACTTCCCTGGGCTCCCCGGGCTGGCGGCGCCACCAGGCTGGGGCCACAGAGGGAGGAAACATCCTGCGCAGGGAAAAAAGTAAGGCCAGGCCGAGGAGGGGAGAGGGGGAGGAGGACGCGAGGCGCAGCGGAACCAGGGTGATTGATCTGCACGCTGTTACCGGCTCTCTGTCCCGTTATTAGAGACGGCCAAAGCAGGGCCACGCAAATACCCTCGGAATCGCCAACTAATTGACGCTGCAGGCAACTATTTCATTGTGCGCGCTGGTTTTATGTCTTCATAGCCGGTGATTGACAAGGTGTAATTAGTCATCTCACTCGGTGATAAACATGGGCACCCTCCTCCCGCGGCATCAGGCCGAGTGTACCAGCAGAGAAAGCGATAGTTGACGCTGATATACCATTACATCAAAATGAAGACGTTCAGAAGTGTGTGTTTGCTGTGACGCTCTCGTGGTTTATTTCTCAAATACGGCACCAACAGATTTACTTGATTTGCAAGTTAACTACAACATTAACTGGTTTTATTTATTTTGCCTCTTTCCTTCCTCTTCCTAGGCAGGGATGTTACTCTTGGAGTAAGTGAAGACAGTTTGCTTTTTGACAAGCGAACAAGCGGGCGCCCAGATTTCTGCAGCCTTGGAGTCTCCCCCGGAGGGAAAGACAGATAGAACAAACCTCGGACTGGGGAGCCGTCCCGGAAGGGCTCTGCGCCTGGGAACCGCCCTACCCCTTGGCTCCAGACTCTTCTGCCTGGGGCTCCCGGGCTTGGTACTACTAAAGGATTGCCTCAAATTCTGAAAATGAAGCTGGGGTTTAGGGTTCCGGAAAACTCTCGAATAACAACTGTGGGGGGAGAAAGAGGCTATGCCAACACTTTTTCCTGGTCTCCCAGCAGAAAGGACTGTTTTTAAGCTGTTGGCTTGGCTTGCAGTCACAGAGCCAGTGGCCCGCCACTCTTGCTCCTGTCCCCTGTGTAAAGCCTAACTTCTCTGGGCTTGCTTGTACCATTCAGCACATTATATTCCTTCCTTACTAAAGTGGGTCTTGCTCAGGAACATTCTCTCTCTCTCTCTCTCTCTCTCTCTCTCTCTCTCTCTCTCTCTCTCTCTCCCTCCCTCCCTCTCCCTCCCTCTCTGTCATTTTAAGTGGGAGGAGGCCTGATCTGTTTTGAGAGCACCAACTAAACAAAGCCACCAGCATCTGAAAATCCGTTACCAGGTTACCCCATGTGCCCCCCAAGAGACCCTATTGGGGACCGCTTCCTGCACTTTTGCTTTCTTTTTAACCCCTTTTTCTTTCTTGTAGAGCAGAGAAATGAAAAGATGATTTCCCCTACCAGGCAAAGGAATGTGGGGAGGAGGTAGCACCAGGAAAAGGTGGAGTGGGGGTCATAGGGATGGTAGAGGAGCCCTACATCTTCAGTGAGAACTGTCCTCCATCCCTAGGCTTGCGGGCCTTATTCAGGAATGGGCGTAGGGTGGGGGCTGCTGTATATTGATGGGAGAGGTTGTCTGCAGCAGCAAACGTGCTCAGGCAAGGCTCTTTTACTATGAAATCTGTTCATTGTTTGGGTCATACCATACAGAAATCTGCTGATTACTAGTATTGACAATATAAGTCAGTGGGACCCTCATTATTTCCGAAGGGAGCCCCATGTCTGTGACACTAGGACAGAGAAATGGCTTGGCTCCTGGCAAGCAGAAAGGAGCCCAGTTCCTCCTCCTCTTCTCCCCGCAGCAATCTGAAAAATTCTAGGGGGGGAAATGCCTCCCTGGGCGTCAACTGAGAAGGTTGGGGAACTAACCAGGGCTCCCTTGCGCGCGCTCTCTCTCTCTCTCTCTCTCTCTCTCTCTCTCTCTCTCTCTCTCTCTCTCTCTCTCTCTCTCTCCCTCTCTCTTTCTCTCTTCCCCCCCACCCCGTGTTAAACGCACTGAACTTAAAATGAAACACGAAGTGTGAATTTCAGGTTTGAACATGATGCATCGGGAAATGTGAGGGTTGGCAGCCCTTTCCTCTTCCCTACCTTTCGGTAGCACGTATTAATATTGTATTAAATGTTATGAGAAAGTAAGGGTTGTGGAGAGGAATGAATGTGCTCAGATGCAATTTTGTCAAGGTTTTTATCTGTGATTATGGTTCCAGATGTAGGAACTCCCTGAGGAGGGACATGAGGGGCTGCTGGCATGTGACATGTGTTTTAAGGTGTTTGGCAGTGTTTCTCAAAGTGGTGACAAAATGTTCAATTTTATTACAGGGAATTGGTAAAAGAAATATGAATTCTAGGTCAGAGATTATTCACCTTCAGCAAAAAAACGATTTACCATTATTGATTAGGGTGTGGAAAGTTTGTATCTGGGCCCTCCTCAAATCACATTGCCAACAATATAAATCTGTCAGATCAAATTATTCTTAAAGAACAATTGCAGCAAAATACACAATAGCTAATTGCATTATCTTCTGCCTCCCTCCAGCTAATTTCCACAAAAAGGTATACACTGCTCAGGAACAAAAAGGAAAGTGAACATTTCAACAAGAGGCCTTGTATTTCATGTGCTACAATTATATCTTGTACCTAGAGGGTCAGTTTTTTTTTTTTTTTTAATTTAGTCTAGAATAACAGGCATTCCTTAAAAGGACATTTTGCTAACCCCTATTTTCAGTCTTTCAGGTTGAAGAGAACAATAAAATTTCTCACACAAGGAACTGTATTTGCTTAAATGAGTATCAATGATTCTGTAGGAGGAAGTAGAGATAGTGGTGATGGGGGAGGAAGTGGATAAGCCACCAGGTGGCTGACATCTCTCCCAATTCCATGCACTTAATACTGGGAAATTTTCTCTACCAGCCTTTATTCAAAAGCCTCTCAGAATTCAAGACACCCTAAATTCTATCATGAACACAAGTTTCTCTAATAAATCTTTTTTCTGAGCTTCACATACACCAACATTAATAGATTGGGGTGCCCAGCTATGGCTCGCCAGCCTGTAGGTGGATTTGGTAACTATTTCCATAGAACAGAAAGAGGTTTTGCCTCAAGGTTCTGAGTTTAGTTTCTCCCTGGATCCCCTATCAAAGGCCACAGACTGCCCACTTATTGACACTACTGCTGCTGTACAGGCATCACATACCTAGTGCATCATTTGACCCCAACCTTTCTGTAGCTGATGAGAGGGGCACTGTGTTGTGCTTTCCAGCTTTGAGATGGGCTTGCCATCACAGATTGTGCTAGGTTTCAACCCAAACTGCACTTTCTTGGGGATCGAGAAACTTCCTCTCTTTAGTGCAGGTCCAGGTACTTTTCCAACTTCACAACCACTAGCAGTGAGTTTGGGAGAGAAAATAGCCAACATGACTATCATCTTATGCAGAGCTCTTAGCAAGAGCTTTCCACATCCCAGCCCAACTTTCTTCTGGTCTGATTAGCAAATCTTTATTGCTGTCCAGGGAAGTTGCCATTGTCTCTTTAGGTGAGAAATGAGTCATTTCCCACAGATGCTTTGGCTGAAGCGCAGCCCCTAGGCACCCCCCTCCCCCAACATTTTTTTTTATTCTTTCATCAATTAAAACAACTAATGTCCCATTGATTATCTTTGCATGAATGGAAATCATTAGAACCCTTGCAGGTATATGGGAAATTCTGTTTGCTTAAGTGTTCACACTTTGATTTCCTATAGACTCATTTTTTTCAAGCATAAAGTGATTCAAACAAAACAAAAACAAAAATAAAATCTCTGACACTTTGCAATGAAATATGAAAATCAGTTTTCAATTAGCTTGTGGGGATCTCTGGTAGGAAGATATATGCAGACTACCCTGTTCTAGCACTGAAGTTGACCCTCTGATAAAGGGACTCTAGATAGTTAAGACACATTAATAGGTCGGCAGGCTCAGGTTTTTAATATGTGCTTGTTTAGAGTCAGATGAGGTCATCCAAACCACCTCAAAAGTGAATAAGAAAAAGAAGAGGAGGAGGAGGAGGAAGAAGAAGAAGAAGAGGAAGAGGAAGAGGAAGAGGAAGAAGAAATAGTAGTAGTTGTTGTCTCTTTGAAACTTCCCATCAGTTGACTGGTTCAGCTTACATCCATTTCTGGGGGCAGCCATAATTAGTGATCTATTTTGCATTTACTCTCTTTACAAGCAGTACATTACCCACTCTTCCCATGCTTATTAAACAGTGCCACCTGCACCAGACTCAACAAAGCTCTTCCATCAGTCAGGCCCAGCTAAGGGTCCCAGACCATTTATTACCATTAACTAAAGCCCGGCTGAATAGGTGATGATGAGTAAAAGCAGCTTCTACGAATTGTTTATGAAAATCTTCTAAGAAAAAAAAGTTATGAATTCCTCAAATTGTCATCTTTTATAAACCTGTTTCATGTTCTCTATATACTAATTTAGGCAGCAATTAGCAAGTTGTTTAATTAATCCACTATCCTTTGCATGTCACCAAGGTGCCTCTAGCACAAACATTCATAGGTACTAGCCAATGCGGTCAATATTTTGTCACCCAAAGCCTCTGAAGCTGACCACCTTGATAGCCCCAATGGTATAAAAAGGATCTGAAGAGCCCAAGACTAGGCTAAGAAGCAAAGGACAGTTTCCAGGAAACCAGCCATGATAGTCTGAATCCAGAGAGAGAGAGAGGCAGAAGAACTTGAGGCAGAAGCAGAGAAGGGAGAGGCAGAAAATGAATCTGCATACACATCAGTGGCTAAAGAAAGGCACAGGAAGTTTCTAGGAAACATGGGACCATTTCTGACATTCAGCTATGTTCTAACAAACTCGACTTTCCAAAGCTGATGATTTACACATCTTTAAGGGCCTCGAACCTCACTGTGGCTTGTTCTTTTAAAAGCTTCCTGCTTTGTTCCAAATACTGCTTATCGTTGGCATTGTCAACAGCTCTGCATCTGGGAGAGATTAATTAAGTGATAGGTCAGACACAATGAGGTGAAAGGGCATGTCCACCCAATCAGAGCTGATTCATCCATTTCAGGGTGGATCAACTTTTTTTTTTTCTGGAGGTTGGGGGAGGCCAATTTTGGTTCTATCCCAAGGGGGGATTTGTCAATAGGGGTATCTGAGTTCCTCTGGTGAATGTACATAGCTGAAAAGGAATGTTTTGCAGATTAAAGAAAAAAAGATTTAAAAATCTACACACTGTTTTTTTAAGGTATGAAAACAAATCCCAACTATCAATCCTGTCTGTATGCTTAAGTTTTACAACCTGGGTGAGAGCTGATTTTCCTGAATGTGAGTCTCTTACAAAATAGCTAATTGGATGGTTATAAATAAGATTGATAGATAATAAAAAATTTTTAAAATTAATTTTCACTCCCTTCTCCTCTCTCTGGGTGCTTGACTCCTTCCTCCCAAGTCCACTTTTTAATTTCTAGAAGGTAAAGTGAAAGAAAGACATAGGAAAGGGAGTCAGAGAGGAAGAGAGTGGGAATGAAAGAAGAAAAGGGGGGGGTGGTGATGTTTGTAGGTGTCATGGACTGAATTCTAGACCAATTAGAGATTATCTTTAAATCTCTATCCTCCACCCCCTCCACACCTTTCTAAATAGATCTTTAGATTAATGAGAAATTAGTTAATTGGGGAAAGCCATGTGGACAGTTAGCTTGGTTCCTAGGCAGAAGGGGTGGAGGACTTTAGATTCTACCCCCAGAAATGGCTTTCTCCCTTATCTTCAGCAGTGAATCAGCATGGGTCAAAATTGGCTGCAAAATTGTGTGTGTGTGTGTGTGTGTGTGTGTGTGAGAGAGAGAGAGAGAGAGAGAGAGAGAGAGAGAGAGAGAGAGAGAGAGAGAAGGATGGACAGAAGGATAGATATAAACTCTGAGCCTAAGAACAAGGCTGAGTCAAGTAAAGTAATTGTTCTGGGTAGACTCCAAATAAGATATTTGCAATATTTTTACTTTGTTCTTGGACATGTCTGCTAACGAAATTTCCATTTTCTAAAGCCTTCCTTCCTTCCTTCCTTCCTTCCTTCCTTTCTCAGATTGGTGTTAAGCAATGATAGGAATGTTTTTAGTTGACTAGCCATTTCCATTTGCCAAAGAAACCACTTGATAGTTTGTTAGTTATCCAATTCTTTAATTCATCTGGGATCCATCTATATTTCTAAAACTGAGCAGAAATACTTAACAGTCTGATCAATAGCCATTGACCGTCAGCACGCCTCGCACCCTAACATGCACAGCTTGATCATGTATATTTGATCATTGAAAAATTCAAAGCATCTTTCTGCTGTATATCAAGCTTCCCATAAAATAGTCTGTCTGTGGTCTTTAAAAGAGTGTGAGGGGCTCTCTCTCCTGGACTCATCTATCCATCCATTTATACACACACACACACACACACACACACACACAGGCACACCTCCTTCTTGGAGAATTTATTGCTCATATATTTGATGAAGAACAAGGCAATTAACTGCGAGGCTGTACATCTGGGCGGCACTTCATATCCATTGCAATAATAAAACACTTTTTTCACATTTTAGCAGAAGAAAGGCTTAGTCCTGCCCACAGATTCAGAGGACCCCAGAGTCTCTGCCTGCAATGCCTCCTTGTTATAAATCCGGCCTTCCTCTTAAGTGATGGCACACACAATTGCACCAAGGGGCACTAAGTTTACTGTACAAAAGCATTGCAAGAAAAGCTGGTCCCTTCTCAAAGCATGTGGTGGTTTGAAATATATACAGCATATATGGCAGCAAACTGGGGCAATAGTCCAAGGGCTTGTCCTGTAAAGGGCCACAGGTTCAAAGTGCATTTTAGGATCCTAAGGGCTGGTTCCCTAAGCATGTACCTTTATGATCCAGTTATCCCCAAAAGGAACCAGTTGTGTAGAATTTTCCTATATTCAGGGCTCAAAAAATTGATTCTAAGTTTCTGCATAATGGGAACCCACAGACCCATTCAAATCACTCTAGGGATCTGACCCAATGAATACATCTGGCAAACCTGATCCAAGTTCCCAGCGCAAATCCTTAGAACCTTAACCCCAGAGACCACCCCTACCCCCAGCTAGGGGAAAAAAATTACCTGCAAAACCTCCCATCTCCGGAGTCCCCTGTTCTGTATTGCAAACTGTGCCCAGCACAAATTATTCGGGGGAGGGGGGCCCTTACTTCTAAAAAGCAGCAGCATCTGGGCCGAGACTCCCTCCTTTAAAGGAGGGGGACTTCATATGATAATACGTGTAATATGATATGGAATGACAGAATGCATGACAGTTGCCCATAATACAGAGAAGTCAGTCAAAGGACAGAGGGGACATTTGGATAATTACCATCCATTGGCTAGTCAATCACTCGAACAGAGAGAAACTACACAAAACCCACAATGGAGTTGGGAAACAAAAGAGACCCGAGCCAGACTCAGGATTAACCGGTCTAAAGCGATCTAAATGCTTTTGTGTCTGAAGAACTGAGGCTCCCGGGTCCCCCCCCCCCTCGTCCCAGGGAACTAATTGCGGGGATCAGAGTTAAGGCTTTCTCCCTCCTTTCCTATTTCTCTTTGTAGACTGCTCACCACGCAGTGAAAAACAAATGGTTTCTCTCTGTGTGTTCATTAAACTACTTTAAAGTTAAGGGGTGCAGGAGAGAGGCTAGATGTGGCCCCCTGTCCAGAGGTTGAGAGTCTTCTCCCATGGAAGATGCTAGAACAGTCAATCTCCCTTGGCCTTAATGCTTTGTTGAGAGGAAGGTCTCTCCTTCTTGCCCCTTGGAAACAAATGCTCATGCACCTGACTGAGGCTAGGCAGCTGTCTTCGTTCTGGTAGAGATGGGCTACTGGTACCCTGCCTGCTTTGAGTAAAACGTCTCTCTGCGTTGCCTCCACACCAGAAAAACACCAGGTTCCATGCCCTTGAGTTAAAGACTCGAAATGCACATCTGATTACTTGGGGGTAAAGGGGCAACAGAAGAGCGCGGCTAGCCTTCAAGCATAGTGCTGCGGACGGAGACGGTTGTAAATTGTGGGTAGAGAGAAATTCTTTCTAAATTGAGGAGTGAGAAAGAGGGAACAAACCCTTCTAAATTGGGAAAGAGAGAGAGAAAATAGGTTTGTTTGGGAAGAGAAGTAGAGACCCACTTCTTGCTTAGGAAAAGGAGAAGAAACGGGGTGATTCCTTTAAAGAGACATCAGGAAATGGTGACTTCAGAGACCGAGAGAGGACAGTGAGAGAGGGAGAGAATTCCTTAAAAGAGATGATCACTAGAGCTCCATGCCCAAAATCCAGACCCTCCATTCCCAGGACTGGAAGACTGGTAACTATCACCGAGTTCCTTCCAGGATCTCAATTCACAATTCATCTTGTGTCCCCGGCGGGCCCTCGCAGGTTCTGGGTTGGGTGGCAGTCGCAGTTTCTGTGCCGACCTGCGGGTGCCGGGGGTGGCCCAGCCTCGAGCCCTGCACGCAGCCCTCCCGGTCCCGGCGCCTCTTACCTTAGTGAGCCCTCGGCAGCGGGTGTGGCCGGCTCTGCGGGCGGCCCTGGGCCAGGGCCGGGGCGCGGGGGGCGGCGGTGCGGGACTGGGGGGCAGCAGCAGGGCGAACGTTGGCGGGGCTGGCACGATGCCCAGAGGTGGGGACGGGGCGGAGGGCAGCCCTGGGGCCTGGCGATGCCCGCAGGGGGCCGGGGAGGGGCGCCGGAGCGCGGGCCTGGGGACCAGGGGTTCCCTCCTGGGGCCGGTGGGGCGCTCCAGCCTGAGGGCCAGCCCGGGAGCCCGGGCGGCGCTGCGATAGCAGTGGCTGCTGGCTCGCCTGAGCTGACAAATCAATCAGGGCCCGCGGAGCCCCGGGAGTTGCCACCCTGGCTGGGGCGCGCGGTCTCCGCGCTGCCAGCTGACGGCCGCCTCCAGTGGGCTCGGGCTGGCCGCGGTCATTAGACTGCGTGCGCGGGCGGGGGCGGCCGGGCCGGCGGGAGCCCGGGAGGAGGCGACCGCGCGGTAGCGTCCTGGCCTGGGCGCCCCGCCCGCTGCCGTCCCGCGCCCGCTGGGCTCCTCGCCGTCCACCCCCCCCCCCGCCCGCCCCTGCTCCCGCCCCGTCACTGGCTTTGCCGGCCCCGCTCCCTGTTTGGCTCGGTCCGCCTCCCTCCGTCTCCCTCCATCCCTGGAGTCTGTCGGTCTTTTCGTCTCCTGTCCTCCCTGGATCCCTCCCTGTGTCCCCAGCTCTTCCGCGCTGCGCCTCTCTTTCCCAAGGTGGGGCTGCTCTCTTACCCCTCGCTCCTTACTCATTCGCACCATTTTCTCCCTCCCTCTCATTTCTACGCCCCCGCTCCCCCCGCACCGCGCCACTCGCTACCCCTTTCTCCCTCTGTTCGGGAAGATTGGCTGTCCTTTGCTGTCTCTGTTTGGAACAGAGGTCCCCCGAATCCAACTCAAGTCGTTTCCCTGCCCTGGGACGTCGGGAAAGTCATTCCCGCCCCCCTGCAGTTTCATTATCTTTAATACAAGCTAATAAATAAGGAGGGGGTTATGAAGCAGGGTACGGAAGCAGGATGTGCCAGTGGCTCTGGGTCCCCCTCCTGAACCTCGCACATTAGCAAATGCAGCAGCTACAGTGGCAGCTGCTTGGCGACCAGGGCACCCTGAGACCAATTTAGCAGGGAGTGTCAAGGGTGATTTCTTCTGGGGTCTCCAGATCCTGACTGTGGTTTCCTTAACGCCTACTCCATATTTTGGCTGGGCACAGCCCAGAGCTAGGTCTGATATCCCAGGCTGTGTCGTCTGCTGCTTCTTCCTTACCAGGGCCCGGGGGATTGGCTTTTTAAGCACCAAGAGGTGTTTCCTGGATGGCAGGTAACACCATCCCAAGTGTGCCCATCCTCTTCCAGGAAATAGAAACAACTACTACTTTTCTTTTTAGGGTTGTGAGTTAGATTATTCATGGTTTGTGTAATGTGCCAGTTTTTGGAAGGCTTCCATTCTGCCCTGTCTTCTATTCAGGTTCTGTGGAAGGGATGGCAGTTCCTAAGACAGGCATGCACTGGCTCCTAGTTGGGGAGGCAAACTTGAGTGGGGGACTCACATCACGACAGCAGAGTGAGTGTGAGGAGAGGAATCGAGTGTCCTGGGAAACTGATCTGGAAGGAGGCTAGGATCAGGAAGGGGTTTCTCAAGGTGTGGTCTTCAAAGCTGAGACCTGAGGGGGAGACCAGAGGATACAGGCAGCTAGGAGAGGATGCTAAAGGAATGCGTGAAAGCTGTGGACCAGGCGGAAGGCAGAAATGCTATGGTCAGAAGGCCAATGAGGCTGGAGTGTGTGTGAGGAGAATGAGGCTGGAGAGGTGGTCCAGCCTGACAGGGAGGGTTCTGCAGACTGAACCTCAGTGGTGAGAACTGCTCATATTAATCTATAACTACTTCAGTTTTAGTTTTCTGTTTCTGAACTGGAAGAAGCCAGGTCTAGCAAGACATGCCCTTTGGGTTTAGTCTTTTCTTGAAGTTTACCATCATCTCTTGACTTCCACCAGCCTATCTCAAGTACTGTCCACCTCAGAGTGTAATCTCTTCTTTTTCTATCCAAGTGACCTTGCTAAGAACACATAGCTAAGCTTAGTTCTCTGTGTCATCAAGTCAGGCATGCAAGAGTTATCCTCAAACAGCTCTATTGAACAACTAGGAGCCAGGGAGCATCTGCTGTGTGCCAGGCAATGTGCTAGGCATTGCTCCTGCCCTCTCAAAACAAATCGCAGACACTTTGGGACCCGGACCTGGATGAGGGAGTCTCACAGAGTGCTTGAGACTGGAAGTTCTCTGAGAGTAGGCCTGTCTTGAATGGATTTACCTACTAGCTCCCCAGTGTGTTGCAGCACACTGCCTGGTGCAAGGAGAACACTCAATAATACCTGTTGAGAGGACGAAAAACGAAATAAAGCTTCCACGCAGCGGGCTGAAAAGGAAAAGGGACTCAAATGAGGCACTGAGGAGGAGACTTGCCTATGGAGAAGTAGCCAGCTGCAGGGCAGAAACGCCTTTAGGGAGTTTGGGAGCGCTTGCTCTGTGCCTCAAGACCTCTGCCAGCCTTTATAGCATCTCAGCCTCTTGGGCACGGTTACCTTCCTTTTTCTGATAAACTACTAGGGTCCAGAAAGGTGACCCCCTCCCCCCTGGCTCAGAGTCACAAGGCCTGTTCTAGGGTTTGAACCCAGGCCCGCTGGTTCCTTTTCACTAAAAGGAAGAAGCAAAGAGAAAGAGACGGCAGAGTGAAGAAGGAGACAGCTGAGAACAAAAGAAGGGCGGTGGTAAAGGAGTTAGCTCCTTTAGCGAGTAATTTTTCAACTTAAAAACAATTCCCATTTCCCAGCCCTGCGGAGGCAGGCACGGCGGATCTGAGGCGAGGCCGGCCCTCTGACTCGCAGGAGCCTGCCGAGGGGCCCGCAAGCTGCTTCAAAGCCGGCCTCTCCAGCACAGGCGCTTTTAAACTTCACACGGGGAAACTTTCCAGGGCTGACTTTCTGCACTTTGTTTCCAAATCAAGAGATGGGGAAGTCCCTCTCAGCCCAGCGGGGAGGAGAGCTCACTTGCCCTAGGGTCTGGGCTTGGCGAGGGACTCCCCAAGCTGGGCGACCTGGCCCTCCCCATACGCGCGGATGGGGGCGGGGACCTGTCCCCTGCTTGTGGTGGTCTCCCGGAAAAAAAAAAAATCAGTGTGTGGACTGCCTCTGGTCTCTTAGAGGGTGGCGAGACCTCACTTCCCACATCTGCTTCTTCCTAGATTTCCCTAGTGACAAAGTGGGACCTTCCTAGGAGGACCATAGTGTCTGCATGCTTTTCATTCAGCAGTGGCTTCAAAACCGGATCAGTCTGTCAGCCTCTGATCTCCACACCCAGAGGCAGGAAGGGTCTTTCTAACCCTCAGCTCCTTCTGATTTTTGGAATCCACATTTGGTTTTTGGATGTACATCAAGAGGCTGGCTCCGTGCATTTTAATTAAGCTGTCTTTTTTTTTTTCATTTATTACTAATATACTCCTCTTAACTATGATTTATTTGTTAAACAAAGCACCATAAGCCGTCACTTATTCATCTTAATTTCAACAAAATTAAAGTAGTCGCTGTTAGATTGCACCTAATTGCACTTGCAATGAAAAGAACGGAGATGTTAATCAAAATAAATTGAAGATAAACAATAAAATCATTACATCTTTGCGACTGTAAGTGTAACTAATCAGTTTTGACTCAAAGCGACTGAACAGGAATAATGAATGTGTCACTGAAGGCTGGTTCATTAAGAGAAGCCACAGAGACCTGGTCTTTGGGGTAGCAGACAGACACCCTGTGTATGTGGCCCTGAGGGTTCTTGTCCCCTGGGTTGGGCAAAAGGGCTCTAAGGAGCAATGGGAACTTGTGGGTAGCTCACAGGTTGGATGCCATGGGTGGAGAGGCTCACAAGCTGCCCTGCCACGGAAAGATCTCTCATTCCGTTAAAGCAGCAAAGGATCCCAGGCTCATTCCTGGACATACCAGGTAACCAAGAATAGAGCAAATTGGGCTGGAAGGTTGATAGGCGACAGTGATACCAAGGACACAAACAGGGAGACACACCCCAGGGGATGGGCAGGCAGAAAGAGCCTAGGAGAGAGAGAGAAATGAAGATGGAAAGAAAGCACAAAGAAGGAAGGGAAATTGAGGCAACCCCTCTACCCGCCCTGGGGTGGAGGTGAGGAGCAAAGAAGCAGGTGGCTTCACACAAAAGGAGGGAAATGGAGATAACGTTAAGGAAGCCTCAGAATCCCAGAGTCCTCAGGAGTCCAGGCAGGCACGTGATTGTGGGGATGGGACCAGAGACATGAGGGACAATAAGGACCCCTGAGTGGAAGAGGCAGGTGTCTCTCAGGCTCATACGTCTCATAGACTGACAGGTCTATACTGAGACCCTTCCTCAGGGCATGTGGATCTAACTGTGGAGGCAGAGAGAGGCCAGCTGGCAGTTGCCTTGGCCATACCCTCTCTTCAGTCTCGGAAGCCCCAGAAGATGAGCTACCCTGGGAAGTAGAAAACTATAAAGCCGTGGACGTTTCCTGTGCAGAAAAGGACAGGAGAGACAACCTGAAAAACATGATTTTTTGTTTGTTTGTTTGTTTGTTTTGTGTAGTTTTGGGATCAAACCTAGATAGCATTCTACCATTGAGCCTCATCCCAAGCCCTAGGATATGTTTTGTTTTTTAAAATATTTACCTTGTACTTAGCTCTCATCTTTTCATGGGAAACACACCAATGAATTAGCTATAATGTCTCTCTGTGCCCCAGTTTCCTCATCCTTAAGTCATTTAATAATAGAACTGACTGCATATGTTTACCATAAAGATCTATCTATCTATCTATCTATCAATCTATAGGGCCTTGCTATGTAGCTTAGTTTGGCCTCATACTCCCAATTCTTCCTCATTCTCCTGAGTACAGGGTAACAGGCATATGTCAGCATGTCCAGCTTAAAAGAGTAGCTGTTTGCAAAGGCTCAGAATGGTTTTCAGCTCTTGGAATAGGATTTATATGTTTGTTAAACAAAGTTGAGTGAGTCATGTCTTAATGAGACATATGACTCAGCAGAGGAGATTGCTCTTTGTTAGTTCAATCCAACAAGTTAAGGGTCATAATAGAAGACCTTTAGGATGTTTTGAAGCCCAGAGTAGAGATGAGTTTATTCCTGTTTAATAAATTCTCAAAGAAGTCAGAATTTGTTCATTGAGAGGGAAGGGAAGGAGAAAGAAATGTATGCAGAAGTATCCATGTGGGCAAAGGCAGATGACAGGATATCCCAATAAGGGAGGTTGAGCAAGTCGGAGTGGACGTTGAGTAGAGGCCAAGGACTTGTATCTTGATTCCTTTGTCAGGGGTCAGGGGAGAACATCGGGAGAGACATGGCTTATCATTATTATTTTTAGTATTGCTTACAATGCATTTGTTATACTTAAAAATGAAAGGTAACTTTTTGTATCAAGCCTTACTCCTTTCCTCCCCTCCTATCAGTCCACATTCTTTTGGTAGAGGTAAGTCCTCCATGATACCGGAGGGAACATGTGACTCAATCCTAACCCAATCAGTGTGTCCCACTCCAATGGCTGCAGTGATTGGAGGAGGGATGGTAATTCCATCCAGTGGGAACTGATCCAGGGTTTTGGCTTGAGGACCTGGGAGAGGTCTTTAATCCCTTCTGTGGGTCTCTAATCTGACAGGATTTAGGCTTTGGGGCTGCTGTCACCATCTCAGGACCATGGGGATTCTGAGACCAAAGCCAGCACAGCAGAAGGCAGCGCAATGAAGCAAAAAGAGCCCCAGTGACATTGTTTGAGCCCAGACCCAGCCAAGATGAAGGCAGAGCTAGCCCCTGGCCCTTTTGGCTTCATGAGCCAATACATTCCTTTTAGTTCAAGCCAGTTTGGGTTAGGTTTTCTGTCACTTGGAACAGAAATACAGGCTGTAGACAAGAATGTGTCATGGTGGTGTGTTTTAGTAACATGGTTCTGGCAGCCACAGCTAGGCTTGGGAACCTAAAGGAGCAAGTCTTGAGGCCACCCCAAAAGAGGGCTTGCGACAAAGGGTAGACAGAGCTGGGGACTGTCATAGCTTATCACCATAAGGTGGGGCTCAAAACAATGAAAATGATTTTTTTCTGTTTGGGGGTGTGTTCAAATGCTCCCCCGGCCCCCCAACTAAGGGCTTAAGCCCAGGGCTTTGCTACAGCTTCATTTCCAAAGGAGAATTATCTTCTCCCACCCTACCTACCTTCCTTTTTCGGTGTGGTGCAGGGTTGGAGCTCAAAGATGTACCACTGAGCTACAATCCCAGATCTTGGTTCCTGCTATGTAGCTGAAGATGACCTGCAGCTTGACATCCTTCTGTGTTGCCCTCCTGAGGGTTCAGGGGAGAGGCTTACCTATTTAATTTTGACAGCCCGGCCTCTGACTTGCCATGCTTCAGGTGATGACCTTGAACTTTTGATCCCTCCTGGCTCTACCTCCTGAGTTCTGAGATGACAAGCATGTGCTGCCATGCCCAATATATGGGATGCTGAGCATTGAACTCAGGGCTCTGTGAGGTAGGCAAACACTCCCCAAGCTGAGCTATGTCCCTAGCCCCAAGAGACAGTTCTTTAAAAAGAATTCCTCCTTCAGCTTCTAGAGGTCTCAGGTGTAACTTGTAGTTGGATGGCTTCTATTTCTGCTGCCTTCCTCACATGGCATTCCATCTGCATCTGTGTCTATCTCTGGCAAGGATGCTGGTTATCAGATTTAACCCAGGATGACCCTATCTCAAGGTCTTAATTAATCTGCAATGACTCTTTTTTTTTTTTTTTAATGAATTTTCATTTACAGATTCCACAAGGTGGGCATTTCTTTGGGGGGAATTTGCAGGGTTATCTTATTTGATCAACCACAACCAGCATCAGTAATGGCCACTAGTATCCAAAGCCTAGCGCAGTTATGTCCCAGAAGTATTTGCATCCTGGGTTTGCTGGCTTCTACCCTACTAGACAAAAACATAAGCCCCAGGTTCAGGGAGCAGCTCTGACTCAAAGGAATAAGCAGAAGGTAATAGAACACTCAATGCTCTTTTCTGTCTCCATGCATATACACAGGTGCATGTGCCTGCACATACACTCACAAAGACACACACACACACACACACATACACACACACACCACACTTCCCCCCTAAAGACACAAATCCAACCTGCTCAGTCTGTATATATTACTTGTATTTCTGTTTTTAGGACTGGCCATTTACCATTTGGTAGCCAGTTGGTGTTCTTTTCTCTGGGGAAGGCTATTTCTCCTGCTCTCAGCATTCCTTAGTTGCCTGTAGGTCTCTGTCTAGAGTTGCAGCCTCACGCACTTGCTTTCCCCCTTCCACATTAGCCTGTCTGTTGATGTCATTCTTGTTCAGGTTATGCCAAGGCAGCCATGTTGGTGAGATGCTCATGGTGTAGCTTCTGACATTGCTAGGAGACACAACCTCACAGCAAACTCCCTGCCCCTCTGGCTCTTATAAACTTTTCACCTCCTCTTACACAAGGCCCCTTGAGCCTGATATATTTGAGTTGTGTTGTGGATGTATTTATTGGGACTGGGCTCCATAGCTCTGTATTCTGATCAGTTGTGGTTTTCTGTAATGGTCTCTCCACCCGTTGGAAAGAATTTTCATTTACGTCTATTTATCGTGTGTAGGTGTGTGCATGTGTGTCATGGCACAGGTGTAGAGGTAAGAAGACAACTTGGAGGGATGTGGTCCTCTCTTTTCATCATGTGGGGCCCTGGGATTGAGCTCAAGTCTTCACCCTCTGACCTATCTTGGCAGCCCCCAAGAAAAGGAAATTTAAGAGAAAATAGATTTAGGGAGGGGATGGGTTTCACTTGGCCAACCTAGAATCTTCAGTGTTTTCAGCCAGGCCTCTGGGAGCCCGGTTCAGAAGTGCCTGGCGTGTGCTTCACCCTTGAGTGTGGAGTGTCTGCTTCCCTCGGTCTTTGTGCACCGCCAGCTTCTGACCTCTGCGTGACAGGTGAACTTGCTGACATTTGCTCCGAGCCAGGCGAAGAGCTCGGGATTGTCATAAGTCAGCTCAGCTTTTCTACTCAGAGCTGGCAACTGTTCCCTGTAAGGACGCTGAGGCCCTGGCTTTCTTAAACTTGTAAGCTGGCAGCTGCCACAGCCAGGCCTCAAGCTTAGATATGTCTGTTCTCAAAGCGTATGCTTATACCTAGGACACCAGGCTGCTGGGAGCAGTCCTTGGGGGTTCAGCAGCGGAAGTGGAAGCATGTCCTTGAGCTGGGCCCCAGGGTTAGTGGCAGACAGAGGTGGCCACTGGAAATGGCAGTGATCTAAAGAAGGGCTTCTGAGATGTCTGCTGTTCTTTTTTCACCTGAGAAAAAATTTAATCAAAAACATTTCACCCTTTCTTATTTACTTTACTTATTTATTTTGTGTGTGTGTGTGTGTGTGTGTGTGTGTGTGTGTGTGTGTGTGCATACAAGTATATGTTGGTTCTCTCCTTCTGGCACGTGGGTCTTGGTGACCAAACTCAGGTTGTCGGGGCTGGTGGCAAGACCCTTATCCCTCCAGATGGTGGTGGCTCACGCCTTTAATCCCAGCACTCGGGAGGCGGAGGCAGAGGCAGGTGGATCACTGTGACTTTGAGGCCCGCCTGGTCTACAAAGTGAGTCCAGGACATCCAAGGCCACACAGAGAAACTCTGTCTTGAAAAACCATACACACACACACACACACACACACACACACACACACACACACACACAAACAAACAAACAAAAAACCAACAAAAAACCAAAAACAACAACAAAAAACCTTATCCCAATGAACCAGCTCACTGGTCCTCACCTGAGAAATTTTAATGGAATCCCAGGTATATAGATATATACACATAGGTGTATAAGTCAAACATCAACTGATAATAAAGCATAAAACATTTATTTAAAATTTCCTTTGATATAGATGTAATCTTATCATGTATTAAAAGTGAAAGCAAAAATTGCATCTATAAATATGCATCTTTATTTTTACTTAAAGAATAAATTTTCAGCTGAATATTTGATACTGCAGGATGCAGAGCATTTTCAACATTTTTCAGGGTTGATTGATATTTTGATTTTGTGATTGGTGGTTGGTACTGAGAACCAGAAGCACATAGCACAAAATGACAGAACTATCTTTAAGGTCACTTCAGAAATCACTGAAAATTCTGTCCTAATTCCAAGTCAAATTTCACTGAATGATGTGTGTGTGTGTGTGTGTGTGTGTGTGTGTGTGTGTGTGTGTGTGTGTGTGTTGATGTTGGTGTCTTCCACAATTACTCTCCACTTTACTATTAATTGATAATTAATCAATTAAGTAATTAATTTTATGTGTATGGGTGCTTTGCTTACATAAATGTTTGTGTACCACATACATCCTAGTGCCCACAGAAGCCAGAAGAGGGCATCAGATTGTCTGGAACTCTGATCTTCCATGTGGGTGCTGGGAACAAAACCTGGGTCTTCAGGAAGAGCAGTGGATGCTCTTAAGCATTGAGTCATTTCTCCAGTTTTATTTTTTGGAACAAGAGCTCCTACTGAACTTAGAGCTTACCAATTGGCCAGGTTGCCTAGCCAGTGAGTTCTTGGGATCTGCTTATTTCTATCCCCCAGTCCTGAGCTTATAGGCACATGGCCAGTCCTGAGCTTATAGGCACATGGCCAGGCCTGACTATATACATGCATGATGAGGAATTGAACTCAGGTCCTCATGTTTCCAGAGCAACTGCTCTTACCCACCGAATACTCATCCCTCAAAGAGAAATCTTTTATAGAAAAATGTTGCTTAGGAGCTGGAGAGATGGCTCAGAGGTTAAGGGCACTGACTGTTCCTCCAGAGGTCCTGAGTTCAATTCCCAGCAACCACATGGTGGCTCTCAACCATCTATAATATGATCTGATACCTTCTTCTGGCCTACAGGTATATGTGCAGGCAGAGCACTGTATACATAATAATAAATAAATCTTTTTTTTAAAACCCTGTTGCTTAAAAAGATTTTGTTTATGTGTATGAGTGTTTTGCCTGCATGGCTGTATATGTACCATGGGCATGCCTGATGCCTTCAGAGGCCAAAAAAGGGTTTTGGGTCCTAAGGAACTGGAGTTTCACATGGTTTTAAACCAACATGTTGAGTTCTGGGAGCCAAACCCAGGTCATCTGCACAAGCAACAGTGCTCTTAATGGCTGAGACATCTCTCCAGCTCTCAAACAGCAATTTATTTGTTTCTCTCACTGTGTATTCCAGGCTGATCTGGGACTCAGTAGGCAGGCCAAGTGGCTTTGAACATTGCTTTTGCCTCCTCAGTATTGGGATTAAAGGTGTGTGCCTAATCTTAACATTCTAACGCAATACAAACTAAAGATATACTAAATTGATACTTTCATGCTGCAAAACAATGGTAGGAAGATATCAGAAGTCTTTGTTTTCCATAATTAATCATTATATTTCCAACCAAACACATTATAGTAATAACACTGCAAGTCATAACACACACTATTCTCAGGTCTGAGTTTTTGCATGCTGTGATGGCAAGCACAAGGTACAAACTATAGAAATTCACTCTCCAGTCTCGAGGAGCACTGATTACTAAGTCATTACAGATCTTTATGGTGACTCTCTCTGGTAAAGCCCCTGCCTTCTCTTTAGTGTCATCGCCTCTGCCCCCAGCTCTGCCAGCCATATGATCTTCCTCACCTAGCCTTTATATCTGAGCCTCCCTCCAAACCCACCACCATCTTGGTTGCCCACTCACTCCTCTGGCCTCAGGCCCCAGATCAAACATCGTTACTTGAGAAAGCTTCCCTGACTTTGGTGTGGCCACTTTAAGTCCAAAACTGGACTTTGAGACCTTGCAGAAGATATCTGGGCATCCCATGATCCTTTTATTAAAGACATCCTTGGAACTGCCTGGGGCCGTCATCACCTACCAGACCTTTGCAGCTGCACATGAAACATGCTCATATTTGGTCCATGGTTTATGGCTGAGATGTTTGGTGAGCCATCTTTTCTGTCACCTAGGTTGTCGGTCCTCCAGCTCACAGGGAGGTGAAGGCTTCTGGAGAAACTGAGGACAAACTGAGCTCAGTTTTGAGTAACAATGTGACAGTTCCTCCCAGCACTGTACGTACATTTAGTATCACTTTTGTCCTCTGTGCTGTCACACTTAGTTTGTAGTAATCACATCTGTCACCTGAAGCTTTACTTTCTGTGCAGTCTGCTTACTAAGGGGTTTTCCTTGGAGTATCTCCCTTTACCACACAATGAGGTGCACACTATGGTCAGCCCCTCATCATAAGTGAAGACACTGAGGCCCAGAATCATCTGGCTGGGAACTGGTGGCCTGGTACTTCCTGTAGCTGAACTTTCTCTTCTCTACCCATAGACCTCCACTAAGCAACTGCCCACTGACATTGAGACAAAGTCCAGAACCCTTAAGGTGGTCCTGTGGCCCCTGTGTATGATCGAGTGTCTCGCGGGTACCCTTGCGAATCAGCTGCCTGAGGGCTTTGCATTCTGGGAAACCATGGGCCATTGTTTCCGTTCATCTCACACATACGATATCCATTCCGGCTTATACAACTGACGAACTCTGAGGCAGTCTTTTTTTTTTTTTTTTTTTTTTTTTCCTCCCTTTGGATGGTACTGGGTACTAAACTAGAATCTCACATATGCTAGGCGACTGGTCTACAATGACCTATACCCTCAGCCCCCCTTTTTTTTTATCTTTTAAAATTATGTGTATATTTGTGTGTGTCTGTATGTAGGTTTATATATGTATGCAGATGCCTACAGAGGCCAGGTGAATTGGATTCCCCAAAAGTGAAGTTACAGAAGGTCGTGAGCCCCCTGACATGGGTGCTGGGAACTGAACTCAGGTCCTTTGGAAGAGTAGACTGTGCTCTTAACCTAAGCTACCTCTCCAATCATCTCAGTGCGCCCCCCCCCCACCTTTTTTTTTTTTTTAACTTTTTGAGACAGGGTTTCACTATGTTTCCCAGGCTACCCTTGAGCTTTTGATATTCCTGCCTCAGCTTCCCAAGTAGCTGAGATCACAACTCTGGGAGGGAGCCCATAAGGGTCCCATTTTTTAGCATCTATAGAAGCTGGTTAAATCACTTTTAATTGGATGACCCAGGTGCATATGTATGTGTATGTGCCCTTTCATGTTGCAGTGTGATACAAATCTACACTGAAACTCCATGAATCTTCAGGCGGCCGGACGGTACTTGGTATGGGAGCAAAAAGGACCACTGGATTCAACTCCCAGCTCCCCAGCTCCTCCTCACACCAAATCTGGTGGCTCAGGGCCAGAGTTTCCAGCCCTGTGCTGGTGAGGGATTCTTTCCAGTATTTAGACTCAATGGGGGTGTTGCTCCTGGACTGCCTTTGAGGAGAGGGCAGAGGTGTCCATATTGACACAGGTGGGGCAGACACAGACTTCAAAGGCTTCCTTTTTAAGCACTGGATGACAGGTAGCTAGGAGGCCAAGGGGCCAGAGGCAAGGTGGGGTACAGCAGACAGTGGACAGCCATGCCTGGGCTGGGAGATGTCGTCCTCCCCAGTTGAGGCAGAGCATATACAACTCTTCTTTTCCTCTGGGGACCAGGTGAGCACTCTACAAGGGCAAGGTGCAGAAGAGTCATGCCCGGTTCCTCAGCACCCAGTGCGGGACTAGACGGACTAGGTCTGGATCTTCCTGTTCCCCAAAATGTCTTTCTCACAGTGTGAAATCAGTCCTCCCATTCCCTCATGCTGGCTCACTGTCTTCAAAAGACAAGTTGAAAGCTAAAGAACAAAAGACAACAAAACCCAACCACCTCCAACACGCATGTCCTTTGATGTGACATTTTTTCCTTTTAGGGATGTGCTCTGTAGTCAGGAACACAAGCGTGCGTAGAGCCATCCAGCGGTTGCTTCCTTTGGTTGCTTGTGGAAAATGATCTGCTGAAGTCCAGTGGGTTCAAGGCACTGAACGAGGCTCTGAGATAGTCCCCCGAATACACAGACCTGACCCCTCAAGTCCCTCTAGAAACTGCAGTCAGTAGGGGAAAGGGTCATGAAAAACCATGTGTGGGACTCCTTAGTTGAAATTACGTTAAATATTTTAAGTGAAGCATTTGGAGTGAAGGGGGCAAAGGTGAAATGTCTTTCTAATGGGGGGGGGGGCTGGATAGATGGCACAGTGCCTAAGAGCACTTGTTCTTGTGGAGGACTCTGATTGGTTCCCAGCACCCACATGCCAGCTAGCTCCAGTTCCAGAGGATCAGACCCCTCTTCTAGCCTCAACAGAGGTGCTGCAGGCATGTGGTGCACAAACACATGTGCCTGCAAAACACCCATCGACATAAAAAAAAAAATAATCTTGGGAAAAAGATCTTTCTAATAGTATTTGTTGCCAGGGAAAACTAGGCAGTATCCCAAATATTCACCAAAGAGGAATGGTGAGAAGCACGTCTATCCGTACAATAGGTTAGTATGTGCTACTGAAAATAACGAAGCCAGGCTGAGCATGCAGCGCAGGACTAGAGGATTTGCCTAGCACAGAAGCTCTGACCCCCAGTACCTCAAAAAGCAAAAGCTGCCAACCATTGTGACGCAGTCTTTTAATCCCAGCACTTGGGAGGCAGAGGCAAGTGGGTCTCTGTGAGTTCGAGGCCAGCCTGTTCTACAAAATGAGTCCAGGACAGCCAAGGCTACACAGAGAACACTGTCTTGAAATATATATATATAACAAAACAAACAAAAAGGGAAAGCTCAACAACAGACGCCTCAGGGGCTTTTGGAGATGGCTCAGTGGGTAAAGTGCCAGCTTCGGGATCCTGAGGACCCGAGTTTGGCTTCCCAGCACCCACATAAAAAGCGAGGTGTTGTGAAGTGACCCTGCACTCTTAGCGCTGGAAAGTCAGAGACAGGGGAATCCCCAGGACTTGCTGGCAGCCAGCCTAGCCAAAATGGTGAGTTCTGGGTTCAGTGAGGATCCCTGTCTCAAAAAATAAAGTGGAGGGTGAATGAGAACACCACAGGTCAACCCCTGGCCTCTGCATATATGCCTATACATACATGCACACACACCCATACCTCTGCACACATGCCTATACATACATGCACTCACATGCATGCCTCTGCACACATGCCTGTACATACATGCACACACACCCATGCCTCTGCATACATGCCTATACATACATGCATGAACACCCACCCCACTATATACGCATGTGTGTATGGGCACATAAATTTTTTAGAAGTCCTTAAAATAAAAGAGGCAGGTTATATAAGCATAATATGAAAGACGTCCTCAATATAGCATTAGATTTTTTAAAAAGAAAGGTGTGTTCTGTGCTTGAATACTAATAAGCATTATGATTTTTGTGTGCATTATTAATATTTTCATAGCAAAAGACTGGGAGAATATGTCCCATATTGTGAGCAGCTGTTATTTTGGGGGAGGGCAATACCTGTGACTTTTATTTTTTAAACATTCCAGTAGTGTTAGAATGGTTAAAAATAGACATGTATTACCTCGGTAAAGAGAAAGAAATAAAGGTAATAGGGAAATAGGCTGATTTCTTTCTTCTGGTGTTGGTAGAGAGGAAATCAAGTAAGCTTTCCCACCACCGAGTCAAGGCCTTAGCCCCAAAGATTGTTACCGTTGCTCTCAATTGTATGTGTATGCACCTAATGTGTCTTCTGGGAGTTTATGACATGGTGTGCATGTGGAGGTCGGTGGACACGTTAGCGGACTTGGTTCTCTCCATCCACCTTTACTTGCCCTCTGAGGCTCAAATTCTGGTTGTCAGGTTTGCTTGGCAAGAACTTTTTACCTGTCTGGCTGGCTCCAGAAGATCCTGTTTTGAAATGGCTATCTGTAATAAAGGCTAGTCGTAGCAAAGGGCCTGTCTCCATCCCTTCCTCTCTCCCTTATTTCCACCTCTCTCTCCTTCCTTCCCTTTCATATAGCTCAGGATAGCTTTGAACTTACTATGTAGCCAAGGACAGCCTTGAGCTTACTATGTAGCCAAGGATAGCTTTGAACTTACTATGTAGCCAAGGATAGCTTTGAACTTACTATGTAGCCAAGGATAGCCTTGAACTTACTATGTAGCCAAGGAGAGCTTTGAACTTACTATGTAGCCAAGGATAGCCTTGAACTTACTATGTAGCCAAGGAGAGCTTTGAACTTACTATGTAGCCAAAGAGGATCTTGCACTTCTGATTCTTTTGCTGGGGTTACATGTCTGAAGCACCACACCCACTTGAGGTCCTCCTCCTCCTCCTCCTCCTCTTTTTTCTTGGTTTTTCAATTCAGGGTTTCTCTGTCTAGTGCTGGCTCTCCTGGAACTCACTCTGTAGATCAGGCTAGCCTCAAATTCAAACATCTGCCTCCCAAGTGCTGGAACTAAAGGTGTGCGTCACAACACTCAAGTTTTCCTTCTTAAAGACAATCTCCACCAGGACTAGAATTTCACAAGAGAGAAAAAACCAAAACCAAACAAACAAACCACAACACGGTAAGTAGGAGTAGAGAGCCTTGTAAATGGCAGCAAGGTACATTGTGAAGTTTAGTGTCCCACCCTTCCCTTCTGCTTGTGACTCGGGTTAGGTTAGAGGCTTCAGTCTCTTTGTCTTCAGGAAGGACACAGTGCTTTTTCCTCATAGTG
The DNA here is from genome assembly GCF_903995435.1 of Acomys russatus. Taxonomy (NCBI): domain Eukaryota; kingdom Metazoa; phylum Chordata; class Mammalia; order Rodentia; family Muridae; genus Acomys; species Acomys russatus. The sequence goes on from NC_067160.1 coordinate 45,604,182, forward strand.
CTGTTTGCTACTTTAGAATTCTTTTGGAAAGCAACTATTCGGTGGTTCTAAACAGAGGGAATGCTTTTGCCAGACCTGGAAGCATCATATGGGATTGTTGGAAGAGGAGAAATAATTTTGCTCTTGGCTCTTCTCTCAGAGACATGAAGTTTGCTTATATCATCTACCTAGGAAAATCCAGTAATGTGTCTGCTTGCCGATAAGCAGCAGTGATTTCTTCAAGCTTCCCTCGGCAGCACCCCCCTCCGCCCCCACGCCTCCCTCAACTCCCCACAGGCATCCCCCTCCCCTTTCCCCAGCACAAAGACAGTATCAGGGGTTGTTGACTGAGTAAATGAATGGCCCACTCCCACCCAGAGTTTCTCTCAGCATCTTCAGGTGTGAAGCTCTGCTGAATAATTCACTGAATACAATCCACATCTCACTCCTCAAATAGACTTGGTAGGATTGATTGTGAAATGCCAGCAGGCACACTTCACATCTAACGCCTGAGCTAAGGGAAAAGTCAGCGAGGTTGGCTCAAGCTACGTACCAGTTTACAATAGTTGAGATGCTGTTCCTGACTGCAGTTTGAAGGACAAGGCAGAAAGTGAAAGCTGACACAGGTCCCGGCCTTAAGGTGCAGAAAGAGAAGCACCGTAGGCCTTGACCCTCGGACTCTTTCCAAGGCACTGAGTCTTGGCTCAAGGCATGCTGGATCCTCAGGACCAAGATAGTGAGAAAGTAAGGGTCTCCCCAAGGCAGGTTTCTGGGGCCCAAAGTATGATAAATATCAGCTTGAGTCCAGCAGGGGTGGGGAGGTATGGTAGTTACGGTAGGTGTTGGGGTGGGGTGGGTGAGGCTGTGGCATGAATTGAAGTCTGGCCAAGCATGAAGGCAGGAAGTAAAGTGATCAGTTTATCCACAGCAGGAGTCCAACCAGCCTCTACAGCTTGAGGTCTGGTCTATCACAAATGGGCCAGCAACAGCTGCTAGTGGTATTATCTAAATGTGTTCTGTGGAAGCTGGGGACGGCTTGGACCTATGCTGGTTCTCGGGATACTATCCAGGGGTCCTGGCTTCAGTGGTGAGTTTCACAACTGGGATTCTCCAGAGAAATTCAAGTAACAAGGTGCTGCGGGAGGCTTGTTGCTTACACACAACGTGTACCTGTGAGCTTGCTGTGTGCCTACCAGCAGGCTCACAGCACAGTGGGGAGACTCAGCCCACCACCACATAAGGGGAGGGGATGCCTACCCAGGGCCACTAGAGAATACAAAGCTGACAGTCCCCACAAATGCCTGACTTTCCTCCAAACCCTCACGTTCTCTTGGGGGAAGCCTCCTGGGTCCCCAGGACAAATAGCAGAACTTTGTGTTACATGTGAGGAAAGCAGCCCAGAGGTGCAGTAGCATGCCACACTTAGGTGTCCAGAAGACAATGCTGCAGGAGGGAGGGCCTGCAACCTGCTGTGACTGAGAAGCAGGTGTGAGACCTTCCTAACCAGGAACAGCATCTCAAAAGCTGAGCAGAAGGGCCACTGGGGGCTGCCACACTCCCTAAGACACAAGGGTGCCAGAGGAGGGATATGGCTCTACTTCTGCACCCCAACTGCCAGAGGGGTGGATTGTGTCCCTCCTCCTTACCCCCGTTATACTAGGACTACGTCCAGGGGCCGGAGCTCTGAAGGTCTACATGGAGAAAGGAGTGTATGGCTCAAGTAACTGGCTGGCTCTCAGGGTCCTCAGAGAGAGGCAGGTACCCCTTATGGATCCTCTGCCATCCCCCCTTCCTGCTCCTATTTTTAGTTTAAAGCTGTAGGGGTCATTTGAAAACACAGCTGGATGCTCGAACACTGTGGTGAGGGTCCTCGTTTCTGCAGAACATGGCCTTGGTGATTAGCTTCACTTTTGACTTCCTGATGTGACCTTGCTCTTGCCTTCCTCTCTAGCCTCTTTCTCTATCCCTACTCCAAACACCACACACACACACACACACACACACACACACACACACATCACACACAACACACACATACATATCATACACATCACGCACACCACACACACATATCACACACACATATACGCACATACCACACACACACACTACATACACACATCACACACACATATCACACACACACACTACACACATATCACACACATCACACACACTCACACACACAGTCACAGCATATTGAACACAACTTCCCAGATATGACAGGCTCTCGTACGCTTCTAGGTCTTTCCACTTGTCGCTTCTTTTGTACATAGTGTCTTGTCTTCGTTCTTGCTTATCTAGACCCTACTGACTGCTCTGCTGAGTCTCACACCTCAGTTCTGGAAATATCTCCTGGTCCAGGCTTGCCTGAGCCCAACTGGAATTACATGCCTACATGTGCTCTGCCCCACTCCCATCACTGCACATGACAGACTGGATCGGCAGTGCCTTGCTGTGTGTCTCCCTTATTAGGGAGCCTCCTGTCTCAGGCTGGACCTTGCCTGCCTCACCCCTGCCTCTATGAACTCAGGCAGGTCTTGCACAGGGCAAGTCAGGGCTGGCCAGTGGCGGCTGAGTGACCGGGTGCAAGATGAGAAGGAACCACAAGTGTTCTCCCCACTCTCCTCTGCCTCTCTTTTTCAGGCTGCACAGCTGGCAGCAGGGGGTTAAGCATGGAGATACTCTAAATGTCTCAGGAGCATGAGGACCAGGTGAAAACAAATGATTACCAGCCCGTCTCACCACATCCGCCAGGTTCCTGTCTGTTCTTGGCCCCACAGATGGTCTCCATGCCCGTCTGGGAGAAAGGCTCAGCCTTGGAGGATTCTTAGGAGCTGAGAGCTCAGAGGGTATGCATGATCTCTCTCTCTCTCTCTCTCTCTCTCTCTCTCTCTCTCTCTCTCTCTCTCTCTCTCTCTCTCTCTCTCTCTCTCTCTGTGTGTGTGTGTGTGTGTGTGTGGTAGAGAGGGAAAGAGATGCGTACACACTCCTATCACTGCACATGACAGGCTGGATTGGAGGTGCCTTGCTGTGTGTCTCTGCTATTAGCCTAGCATCCTCCTATTTCAGGCTGGCCTTTTCTGCCTCCCTGAGCTCAGCCAGTGTGTGAGAAAAAGGGAAGCGAGGCAGGGAAAGGGAGCATGTTCACTCTAGGAAGCCTCAATGCTCTTATTCTCTGTGATCTGTGCACTTTGCCTGCTACAGTGCAAAGAGAAGTTTAGGTTAAAGCCAGATCTCGTGATACAGGCCTCATCGAGAAACAGAGGCAGGAGAATGGAAAATTCAAGGCTTGCTTTGAGCTACAGAGTGAGTTCAAGGCCAATCTGGGCAACTTAGAAGCACGCTATAACAAAATAAGGGCTGGAAGATGGCCTGGGGTGGGGGCGAAGGGCTTGATTTGCTAGCATGAAGACCTGAGCTCAGATACCTAGCACCCATGTAGCAGGCCTGGTGGCACGTGCTTGTAACGTCAGTGCTAGGAAACTCATTTTGGTAGCTAGCCGGTTCAGCTAATTTTCAAGCTTCAGGTTGAATGAGGGACCTTGTCGCAAAAAGTGAGGTGGAGAGCAAGTGAAGAAGACAACCAACCCCGATACCGTGGCCTCCACACCTGCATACACAAGGGAACGGTCTTCTGACACATTCATATGTTCACGTGCATATCAAATACTGCTAGTAGTAACAATTAGAAATAAAATTATTATAGCTGGGGAATGCAGCTCAGCAACAAAACAGTTGCCCGGTGTGAACAAGGTGCCATGTTCAACTCCCAGCACTGAAAACCTTTTGGTTTTCTTCAGTTGAAAGTGAAAGAAAGCACAAATTTAAAAACGAGGGCTTGAGCCTGGGCAGTGGTGGTGCACACCTTTAATCCTAGCATTCCGGGGGCAGAGGCATGCAATCTCTGTAAATTCAAGGCCAGCCTGGTCTACAGAATGAGTTCCAGGACAGCCAAGGATACACAGAGAAACCTTGTCTTGAAAAGACAAACAACCAAACAAACAAAACAAAACAAAACAAATCAACCAAGGACTTGTGTATCCCAAAAGACATACAAAACACAGAAAATAACAAATTTTCTGGCGAGACTGTAGAGAAACTGGTGTGTGTGTTGGGGATGTGTTTTGAGCCTGGAATCAGTCTGGGTTACATAATGAAACCTTGTCTCAAAAAAAAAAAAAAAAAAAAAAAAAAAAAAAAAAAAATGGTAGTTGGCCTTTCCTATCTTTTATAAACGTAATGTTTTGAATTTTAAGTTACATTCTGTCTGAAGTTCCTGTCATAAACAGTGCACATAAGAACTCAATTTGGGGTGTTGATTCTTTCTGGTTGGGTAGGAGAAAAAGAAGGAGAGGCTGGCCGTGTTTCAGTTTGACTCTCCAACCTGGGTGTGGATTAGCTGTGGGGACAGGCAAGGCAGAGCATTCCAGTTGGCTCAAGCTGGACTGAGCAGAGTTACATTAGAGAGATGCAAGTTCTCAGTAGAGCAGCCGGAAGGTACACTACAGCACCTACAACTGAGAGTCCGGCAAACACCAGATCCCCTGCGATACTTACTGAACATCTGAGTCCTGTCTGTCTTACAGGCAGTGTGGAGCCCTGCAGGAGGGACTAGGTCAGGTGACCATTCTCGGGAGGCACAGGTGGGTGAGATGCCGCTCTTCCAAGAGTGTTGCTGAAATCGGAGCAGTTCTGCCTGCAGCCTTCCCCAATCCACCCAGACCACACATGGAAATGAGATTGCTTTGGCACGGTTTGCCTGGCACCACTCAACTTCTAGAGAAACGTATCTGTAAGAATCGATCATGTCGTGGCAGGAAACCAACGAGGAAGCAGGCAAGTGTGGCTTTGAGGAGTCGGTAAACAAGCTTCTGTGGGCAACCTCCAACCACGATTTCCATGGCTGCCCCACGGCTTGTGGGACATGGCGCCGGAGCTGGTCCAGCAGGCAGGCCTGGCCGAGGAAGGGCTCGTGGCTCAGCTGCTCTTGGTCCCTGCTCCATGAAGGCTGCCACACGCTCTCGGCATCCATGTGCAGCCCGAACACACTGTTCACTTCTCAAGTTGGTTTCAGACTTTGCTCTTTTTATTCCTGTTTTTCATTTAGAAATTTTTTGGCTGGTTCAAGTTCGAAAGGCAATTTCCACACTGAGCTTGAAGGCAGCAAACACAGCCTGTAAAAGAGCAGCGGGTGTATGCTTGCTGGCGTTGGTTGGAGAGGCGCATCCATGCATTTAGTCTATTAGCTGGGCCCTTGCTTTTGGTCTGGATTTAATTCATGACCTTGGCCCTGCCTCCAAATGATTGACTCCGTGTACCTAATTGTGTGGCCTTTCAATCCCTCTTCTGTGCCTTTATCCACATTTATGTAAATACAGCACGTAGCATCGCTTTCAGTAATTTACAAAATTTGTGAACACAATCACATGTTCTTTATATATTTTTTTTTTACATAAGTAAAAACAAGCCATTCCCTTCGACTGGTATGGTGTTTTTATGTGCTTCCTATGTTTTTTGATGCCTTCCCTGTGGATTCTCTGGTTTGCTCCAAGCTCTTTGTCGTTGTAACAATGATGCAATGAGCATCTTTGTACTTGCTGGGCACAAGCTGCACAGTCCAACGAATCTGGGATGGAGTTGGGCTTCCACTGTGGGTTCACTGTATGGCCTTAGTCCTCTGATCCACCACCCATTAGGAGGAGGAGGGAGGAAGGAGGAAAGAGGAGAGGAAGAAGAGGAGACGGGGAGCAAGTAGTGCATGGCACAAGCCTGTAATACCAGCTCTCAAGAGAGGGCAGCGGGAAGATGAGGTTGAGGTCATTTCTGGCTACATGGTAAGTTTGAGGCTAGCCTGAGCTTCATGAACCCCCGTCTCACACAAGGTGTAGGGTAGAAAAAATTGCAGTGTTGTTTTTGTTTGTTTGTTTTGGTTTTGGTTGGTTGTTTTTTCAAGACAGGGTTTCTCTGTGTAGCCTTGACTGTCCTGGACTCGCTTTGTAGACTAGGCTGGCCTTGAACACACAGTGATCCACCTGCCTCTGCCTCCCGAGTGCTGGTATTAAAAGCGTGCACCACCATGCCCAGCTTTAAAAATGCATGTCTTTCATCACTACCAAACAGAATGACTTGAAAGCAGGCTCCTATCTGCCCTCATCTCCGCTTTATCTTCAACGTGGCATAAAATAGGTATTCAATAAGTATACCTGGACCAAAATGACTACCATAAAGGTCACCCAAAATATTGTTTAGAAAAGAGCCTTGGCAGGTGGATCAATGTGAGTTTGAGGCCATCCTGGTCAGCAAAGTGAGTCCAGGCCAGCCAAGGCAACACAGAGAGACCCTGTCTCGGAAAGAAGAAAAGAAAAAAAGAAAAAAGAAAGCCTTGGAAATGCTCAGCGTGCCTGTGGAAATATAAGCCGTTTTTCTTTGCTGTTATTTATTTTTATTTTTTACTTTTCTTTCTTTTTATTTTTTTATTAATTCATTCATATTACATCTAAATAGTTGTCCCATCTCTTATATCCTCCCATTCCTCCCTCCCTCTCTCTTTCCCCCTACTCCCCTCCCCTGTGACTGTGACTGAGGGGGACCTCCTCCCCCTGTATATGCTCATAGGGTATCAAGTCTCTTCTTGGTAGCTTGCTATCCTTCCTCTGAGTGCCACCAGGCCTCCCCATCAAGAGGATGTGGTCAAATATGGGGCACCAGAGTTCGTGTGAAAGTCAGACCGCACTCTCCACTCAGCTGTGGAGAATGTCCTGTCCATTGGCTAGATCTGGGTAGGGGTTCGATGTTTTCTGCATGTATAGTCCTTGGCTGGTCCCATAGTTTGCTTTGCTGTTATTTAAATAAAGTTAATAATGTAAAGTCAACACCAGGGCTTGCATTTTGTCTGTATCTGTCTCCAGGTCTCCTCCTCCTTCCAGGGCCTGCTTTGGCATCAGGAAACACTTTCTGAAGATTAATCGAGAAGGCCTGGTCTGGGGTTGGGAAATATGAGACCTGCCTGCCAGGCTGAGGTGGGGCAGCTTAATTGTCCCTTTTGAGTCAGGTGTCCAAGGGTCATTCACCATTCAAAAGCCTCCCCTGGGCTACCTTGGCCTATAAAACCTAGGTAATGCTGTGCACCCAGCTCACTTAGGTGTTGTGAAGATTAATTATGGCTTGTAAAGGGCTTTGAAGATGAAAAGTCCTTGTTATGAAAATAAATGGCTTCAGACACAAGCTTTCTTCAAGCCTTTAGTGCCTTGGTGCCTTCTATCCAAGGACCCTGGCTGAGTTCAGAGGTGAGGGTGGCCTCACTCCCACCCTCATGAGAAGCAAAGCTTGCCTTCAGACTTCTTCCAATGACGCAGGGCCCTGTGACTCGTTGCAGCTAGTTTAAAATTTTAAACTCCTGATGGATTTCCTAACTAGATGAGCTAAGCTGGTTCAAAATACATTAAACAGACTCAGCAATGGTGTGGTGAAATGTATTTCCGGTACTGAGCTTTTTGCTGTCAAATTTAATTATTCAAATTGGTATTAAAAATCGGGCTACTCCCTTTCCTGTGTCTTCCCAGATTTAGAGGCCTTTAAAGTGGAGGCCTATGAACCAAACGGGCATTGTTGGAAACTGGACATGAGTTTGGGCAATAGCTCAGCCCTACACCATCTTTCGACCTCAAATTTCCTATCTGCCAACTGAGGATAATCGTAAATCACTAGGGTGCCCTCCCCACCTGGCAAGTAAGGAAGCTGAGCCGAGAGGGGTGATGTGGTCATACTTACTCAGAGGGAAGGTGAGGTCCCTGGATTTAAATGTGGATCTGGGGGCTGGTGAGATGGCTCAGTGGGTAGATTCACTTGTAGGACAAGCCTGGTGACTTGAGGTCAGTCTCCAGAAGCCATGTAAGGACGAAGGACAGAATCAACACTACAATACTGTCCTCTGACTTCTACATGAATGCTGCGGCAAAAGTTCCCCTGTCCCAATAAATAATTAAAAAACAAAACAAAACAAAAAGCAAAAAACAAAAACCTTAGAACCTGGATCTGCTTGGCTCTATCCTAGCAATCCCCATACGGTCTCACCTCTGAATAGAAGCTGGGTTGTGAGCATTTTATTTATTTATTTTGTTATTGTTGTTTTCTTCTTTTTAAACGTGTGCATGTGCGTGTGCATGTGTGTGTGTGTATACATGTGTGTGTGTGTGTGTGTGTGTGTGTGTGCAAACACATGGAAGCCTGCAGTTGACATTTGGGTGTCTTCCTTGATCATTCTCCACTTTATGTACTGAGACAGAGTCTCTCAACCAAACCTAGCGTTTGCCAAGTCAGCCAGTATAAGCCGGCTATATCTTTTCTCAGTGTCCGGATTATGGGCTGTCTTCACCTGCTTGGCTTTTCCATGGGTGACAGGGATCTGAAGGTCTTGTGTGACAAGTACTTTATCCAGTTCCCCAGTCTGAAGATTATTTTAGTTAGTTTGTTTGCTTTGTTTTAGGTTTTTGCTTTGTTTTATTTTTAAGACAGGGTCTATTTTCACCCAGGCTGGCCTTGAATTTAACATCTAGCCAAAGATGACCTTGAAGTCCCACTTTTACAGTGCTGAGATTACAGGTGAGTGACACCATGCTATTTATAGAATATTGGGGATAGAACCCAGGCCCTTTGTATGGTAGACAGGTACTCTAATAGCCGAGCTACCATCTCCAACACCTGTTTCTATTTTATTTTGTTTTTTTATAAATGGGGTCTTTCTATATAACCCTGGCTGTCCTGGAACTCACTACGTAGACAAGACTGGCCTTGAACTCATGGAGATCTGCTTGTCTTTCCCTCTCAAGTGCTAGAATTAAAGATGTGTGCTATCGCATCTGGACCCTATTTTTATTTTTATATTTTGGTGCTGGGACTCAAGGACTTGCACATAATAACCACATGATGCAGTACTGAGCAACAGCCCCAGCCTGGGAACTCATTTTCTATAATCAGAATCTAAGCAAATTCTAACTTGAGTACACAGAAAAAGGCATAGCCCTGTGGGTTGTTTGTTCCTGTGTTCTGCATCGTATAGCCATTGCACATGCCAGCTTCTCACTGCATGCTGATGTTAATGCTTGCTTGTCCATGTGAGGACTTACTAGATAGAAGCAAGTCTTCTTATACTACATGATGGGACCAAAATATCTTGGTGGCTACAAGATCTCCAGACCCTTGGGGACCTTCTGCATTTAAAGGGGTTGAGCTAAGTTCAGCAGCCTCACCTTTCACTCCTATCAAGGTCAGCCTGGCTGGATCCCTCTTTTTGCCACATCTTCCTATGTTTCTTTTGACAAACCATTAATAGAGCTCCTCTTATGCCTGGAATTCGGGTTAATCGCAATGGCCCCATCTGACATGTACCACCCATCAGGCACTGCACTTTCCAGGCGTCACCTCATCAAAACCTCGCAGTGGTACTTTGAGGTCAATATTGACACCATCACCATTTTGATTTGCTTTTTTTTTGTTAATATTTTTTTCTACTTATATTTTTTTTATTAATTTAGTCACCATCACCATTTTACAATGGAAAGAAAAAGATCTTCAGAGTGAAAACAAGTGCCAAAATACAAAATGGAGCCCACATTCTCTGAGTGCTACCACAGGTCCTTTCCCATATTGTATATGCTGCTTTCTTGACAGCGTATGCAACAACATATTCATTCCTATTATCTCGAGCCCCCAGCCGCATATACAGTAACACTCAATAAAAGTTTGCCATTGAATACATAATTAAAACACTTAAAAATTGCTAATATGTGTCCAGAACGCTACAGTGTTGGCAAAAGGTTTTTCACTTTATGCCTGACTTTTGGGCTAGACACTGGGAGGTTGGTTTAACCATCCCACTTCAAGTGAAATTTGTAACAATAAACAGCATTATTGGAGGCCACAGGAAAAAAAATAAGATGTAGAAATCAGATAAGACTCTAAAGCAAACTCACAGAGAAGACACAACACTCAACAGAGCTGCAGGGCAGAGAAGTGTCTGTCTGGTTGGGAAAAAAAAATCAGATCTTACAAAACGCTGGAGCTTAAGCCAAGATCATATGCACAGCACATGTTTTCTGAAAACATTCACATCACTTACACGGTTGGTGTGAGGCTTCAGATAGTAAGATTATGAGAAAGCAAAGCAAGATGTGAGAGGCAGAGATGGACAGAGAACAAAGTAAGCTCACTCTTGTCACCACTTCCCCCGAGCACAACTCCCTTTCCAGAAACCTCCCCAAAGCCCAACCCTGGCAGCTTGACTCCCTCTTAGATGGTGCAGCTTGCAGCTGGGAGCTATGCTGCACGTAAGCAGACTGGATTCGGATTTGGACTCAGTTGCTTCCAGTGTGTGACTTTGGATATGTGTACTTGGTCTCATTGCCTGTACTTATGAAATGGAATTAAGCCACAGGCTCGTTAGGATGACAGAGCTATTATTTTTAAAGCTTCCTTTTAGAATTGTAGGAGTTAAAATCTTAAATTGTTATTAGGTTCATCTTCTGCACTGGTCAGAGTAAGCAAGGTTTGGCTACAATATAAGCAACCTATAACTTCAGTAGTTAACACAAAGAGTTTGCTTCTCACTCCTATCTATGGTGTGTTTACTGTGTCACAAAGGGATTCTGACCAAGGGAGCAGCACCATCTTGTTTGTAGTCATTGTGTCTAATAGGCAAGAGGAGTCTGCATGGTCCTCCAGTGACAATAGGGACTTTTTCCTGGATGTGACCCATGCTTCTTACATTTTTTTGAGAATTTCATACATGTATATAATATACTTTGATCATATCCACCCACAACCCCATCCCTCACCAATTTCTTCCAGAGACTTAACCTTCCCAGCACCCCCTTTCAACTTTATACTTTTTTTTTCTCTTTATAACCCACTGAGGCTGTCTAGTGGTGCTTGTACCCATTACATATCTATGACAAAGACATGTCACACAATCTTTCCAAGTACTTAGAGGCTAAAAGGTGCAGCCCTACTGTGTTTCTAGAATAGCCAGAAATGTTTGTTAAATGAGATCAGTCCTTCGTTGCACATGCCAGTCACTGAGGGTAGATATATCCCTTAATGCCCTCAGAAATCTCTAAAGCTAAGATTAGGATTGCATGGCATATGTATGTTTATGAGTGTGCATGTTCATGTGTACACACATTAACATGCTGTGTGTGTACATGCGTGTGGCTAGATGTCAACCTCAGATATAATTCTTTAGGTGCTACACACCTTGTGTTTGAGACAGGGTTTCTTACTTGGCGATTAGGCTGGCCTGGTCTCCCCAGCACTGGGATTACAAATGTACACTGCCTAGATCAGCTTTTTAAACATGGTTTCTGAGGATCAAATATTGCTCCTCATATGTGCATAGAAAGCGCTTTCCCCACCCAGCCTATGAAGCAGGGACTTGTGTCTTAAGTTTATAGTCAAACCATCTGATACTGAGAGATGTAACGTGACTTGTCTGAGTGATGAAAGAATGGTAGGGTCAGAGTTGTTATCTCTGAGCTGTGTTCCTGCAGCTGGGCAGTTGTCAGAGACGGTGAAAAACCCCATTGCTGGAAGAACTGGCATTAGTTGAGCCCCCTCATATGCACCACGCCTTTGCCATCTCAGTTGTGCATGAGGGCTCCTTTCCAAACCAGTAATAAAAAGACCCCGTATGGGTTCAAAAACTTCCCAGCGTCCACAGCAGAGGTAGCACTTGAGCCCAAGAGTTTCTGGGCCTAAATTCTCTACTTAATATCCTTCTTTTCTTTCTTTCTTATTATTTATCATCCCTTGTTATATTGATAATGATGGCCCTGGATAGTGGGAGGCAGAGAGTGTGTGAGTGTGGGTATTAGAGTTAGCTTGCAGCTCGGCTTGAATTTGGACCCTGTTGTCTATTGCGTCTTACCTTCTAAGCCTGCCACCTAGGGCTGACAACTGAGCTATCTCTTAGGGTTGTTGTACAAAGTAACTAAGGTCATCATTATGATGGAAGTAATAACATATTTAAAAGAAATAAACTAGGTCTAGATACTGAGCTCAGAGATTTATATGCACAACTGATCCCTCCTGCCCCTCTTAATTATTTACGTTGGATATTTAGGTTCCAAGTAAGACAAAGAGATACCATCCAGACTCCTCCCAGCTTCCCCTAAGGTTAGCACCTGGCATTATAACCAAAGCACGTTTACCAAAAGAAATTAAGATTGGGGTGATACTTATATTTAAATCACACTTTTTTTAAAAAATTTCATCTGTTTCCCCACTAACATCCTCTTGTGCCTTTTGTCCCATGGTTCAGTCTGGGTTGCAACACTGCATCTGGGTATCACACCTCCTTGGCCCTGGCTGATTTTCTCTGTTCCCTTTTTAGTGGTGGTGAACCCAGAGCTACTTCCCCGTTACCATGCCAAGCACACCCTGATGCTGAGCCACACCCTGCCTGCTGATCTGCTGAGATATGTCTGACTTGAAGCCCAAGACTTTACCATTTGTAAAGAAATGATTGGCAAGAAATCTACCATTCCAAGGAAGAGCAGCTCAGAGAGCAAGAGGCTCACGGTGGGGAGACACCGACACACAGAGAACTGACTTTGCAGCTTTAGAATACTGACCTCAGTATTCTCCCACCGCAGCCAAGCCCAGGTAACCTGCTCTGAGAGGAGAGCACACCTGGGGAAGCATGTTGGAAGTAGCAAGCTAAGCTTGGGATTAGACACTGACAGAAGGGTGTCTCTGAGAGTCAGGCCATCGTAGCTGTTCCTTGGCAGCAAAGCCAGATCCAGCATCCTGAGCCAGGTTGGGGGTCAGTGACACAGGGCATCGAGACAGGACCAGAATCCACTTAACAGGGGCTTCCAGCAGCTCCCTCTGTCCTGAGCACACAGCAGAGCCATTGCAACTAAACCACCCATTGAAGTGTTGACCTTAATAATACTAAGCATGCCTTATTCAGCATGCCTATCTGAGAGAGAGAGAGAGAGAGAGGGAAACAAGAAGGGGATAGGCAGGGTGGTACACACCTATAATCATAACGTTTGAGATGCTTAAGGTTGGAGGACTGTCTCAAATTCAAGATCAGCAAGGGCTGCATAGCAAGACCTTATCAACAACAACAACAAAAGGTTCTTTAGGCACTTTTCCTGTAGCTTCCACCACTTATCAAAGAAGCCTCTCTTTATAGCAAATGTAGAAAATGACAGCTGAACACAGTGGATCAGGGGGAGCCCAGCCCTAACGGTTACATCTACACCACAGCTCCCGCATCTGTGGCTCAGGAAACGTTGAGGAAGAGGGGGCGGAAAGGTGGTACGATCCAGAATACCAGGAAGTCAGGTGTGGAACAGTCTTTATTAGAAAAGGCTCCATAAAATAGATTGAACATGCTTTCCACGCTGCCCAGGCATGGATCCATACAGCGTTGTTGTTGATTCCCATCCTAACTTAAAGGAAAGCTTACACAATGTCTGGAGCCCTTGATGTCCTGCAGATGAAGGAGGAGGATGTCCTCAAATTCCTTACCTCAGGAACCCACTTAGATGCCACCAACCTTGACTTTCAGATGGAGCAATACATCTACGCAAGGAAGAGTAATGGTATTTACATCATAAATCTGAGGAGGACCTGGGAGAAGCTGCTGCTTGCAGCTCAGGCTATTGTTGCCATTGAGAACCCTGCTGACGTCAGCGTCATCTCCAGGAACACTGGCCAGCGAGCTGTGCTGAAGTTTGCTGCTGCCACTCACTGGAGCCACTCCCATTGCTGGCCCCTTTATACCTGGGATCTTCACCAACCAGATCTAAGAAGCCTTCAGGGAGCCACGGCTTCTAGTGGTGACTAACCCCAGGGCTGACCACCAGCCCCTCACAGAGGCCTCTTACGACAACCTGCCCACCATCGCTCTGTGCAACAGGCATTCTCCTCTGCCCTATGTGGACATTGCCATCCCAGGCAACAACAAGGGAGCTCACTCAGTGGGTCTGATGTGGTGGATGCTGGCCTTGGAAGTACTCTGAGTGTGTGGCACTGTCTCCCATGAGCATCCATGAAAGGTTATGACTAATCTTTACTTTTACAGAGACACAGAGGAGATTGAGAAGGAAGAGAAGGCTGCTGCTGAGAAGGCTGTGACCAAGGAGGAATTCCAGGGCGAATGGACTGCACCAGCTCCTGAGTTCACCGCTGCTCAGCCAGAGGTGGCAGACTGCTCTGAGGGTGTTTAGGTACCCTCGGTGCCCATCTAGCAGCTCCCTACTGAGGACTAAAGCACCCAGCTAGCCACTGAGGACTGGTCAGCAGCTCCCACAGTGCAGGCCACTGAGTGGGTTAGAGCCACCATTGAGTGGTCCTGAGCTGCTCTGCAGACACTTAAACAAAGGGAAAATGGAAGGAAAATAAAGTCTTTAAAAGCAGCAGCAGCAGCAGCAGAAGAGGAAGAAGAAGAAGAAGAAGAAGAAGAAGAAGAAGAAGAAGAAGAAGAAGAAGAAGAAGGAGAAGGAGGAGGAGGAGGAGGAGAAGGAGGAGGAGGAGGAGGAGGAGAAGAAGAAGAAGAAGATAGAACACTGGCGATAGATATCAGTGGACATGCTAATGTGGAAAGGGGAAAAATCGGTGGGGTCCCACTCCTAGACAAAGAGCCACCGGCAAGTAATGACTGCGGGGAGAAGGGGAATTAGTGTATTCCAGAGATGAACCTCCTTAAAGGTTGTTTAATGCAAATTGGCTAGGCCCCAAACCATATACATACCATTGATGAAAGCAGACACCCAAAGGCCACCAAGATGAGCTAGTATGTGGTAGAGTGATGGAAGGGAAAAGAGAAACAGAATGGTGCGTGCACAATGAAGAGAGGTGGAACTGGAGACTCAAACTAGGAACAGCCTGATGTGATCCTAGCTGGTGCTGCCTCAGAGGGCCATGTCTGGTCCCCAGCCTTGAAGTCTCGAGACTCTGCATCAGTATGTTACCACTAAAGGCCATGCAGCCATCCCTGGTCTGGGCTGTCACGTGGAGCCATGTTGGTCTGAGGGCTGTGCAGAGCTGGCCCCATCCCTCACTGAGGTGGTGCAGGAGAGCTGGCTCTGGTGGTGTGAGTGTGGAAAAGTTGGTCCCAGTGGCATGAGTGGAGAGAGCTGTGTAGCTGGTGGCAAGGAGGGGTCATCTTGGGCATGCTCCAGCAGGTTGTATTTTTATATTTGTGAACACACACATACAAAGGCATATGTGTGTGCGTAACAAAAATAATCAAAGAAAAAGAGGCTATCAACTTGAGAACAGAGGAAGGAGCTGTGGAAGAAGTGTATGTGAGAGGGGCTGAGGGAGAAAAGGGAGGGGCAAAGTGATGCAGTTTTATTTCAATTAAACTCCATTTAAATTTCAAATTAGTTAAAAGCAAAACATAAGCAACAAGCAGGGCTAGAGAAATAGCTCCATTGGTAAAATATTTGCCTGGTAAGCATAAAGATCTGATTTCCACCCCAGAACCCACGCTTTAAAAAACAAACAAATAAGCCAGGCTCATGCCTGTAGTCCCAGCACTCAGGAGGCAGAGGCAGGCATATCTCTGTGAGTTCAAGGCCAGCCTGGTCTACAAAGTGAGTCTAGGACAGCTAAGGCTACAGAGAGAAACCCTGTCTTGAAAAACCAGCAACCAACCAAACAAACAAAAGTCAGTGGGGTATGGAGCCCTGTGAGTGGTTTTGTGAGTGTCACAACCACTATTAAACCTGATGTTCACACCTGGAAGTTTATCCCAGGGACCATGTAGGGTGGAACAAGAGAACTGACTCCCACAATTGTCTTCTGTTGTGGTCCACATGTGCCTCATGCCCAGTAAACCAAATTAAAAACATTAAAACAAAAATTCTGGATGTGGTGGCATCCATTTGTAATCTCAGCTCTGAGGAAACAGACACAAATGGAATCCTGTGTTTGCTGGCCAGCCAACCTAACCTTCCTGGTGAAGTCTAGCCCAGTGAGAGACTCTGCCTGAAAAACAAGGTGGGGCCCGTGAGATGGCTCAGTAAGTTAAAAAAAAAAAAGTGCCTGCTAAGAAGCCTAATGAACTGAGCTCAATGCTCATTCAGAAAGGTCCTCTGTCCTCAACACAGACACACAGACAAAGACACAGACACTGTGGCATATGTGTGGGGACACACACATGCATGAATACACACACACACAAAGTAAAAATGTAAAACGAAGTGCTTGGCTCCTGAGGAACAACTTTGGAGGTTTTCACACCGTCATGCTTCCAAAGTCCACCCCCTGACACATGCCCAAAGAAGAACTAGAGCTCATCTTGACTTTATTCACCGGTAAAGAAATAATGTGGGGGGGGGCGAAGAGAAAGAATCTGGATGAATCAGCCGGCCAGGTGCATGTACAATTGAGCGGTTGTCCCTGATGCTGCCTGAGGCTGCATACAGGGCAGGAGCTAGTGACCATCTGTCAAGAATATGAACAAGAGAAGTCACTCACTTAAGGAATTTGCATGCAGTCCACTAAGAAGAAAATCACCCCATTTAGATCTGCCCAGCAGGTAGGACTCTGGGCTACTTGTTGACCCGAGAGATGTACCACCACGCTCTTCTCCATAGAGTGGTTTCTGGTGCGCAGGTTGCAACCCACCAGCCCAGAAGGCATCTCCACGGCACAGTGGCTGGTGGCCCAGACCCTCGGGTGGGGCACTTAGGTTTGAGCAGCAATCCTGCCACTTGGTGATGATCTGGCCCTGGACAGCTCACCAAGCTCATCCATAAACTGGGAATAAAGAGGATGGATGGTGACATTGTCTGTGTCAAAGAATTAGAAGAAGATGCGAGAAGTCAAGTTTCAGGGAGTTAGAATAAGTGAGTCAAATACATAGACAAGAAACAGACACACGGAGAAGAAGAGAGACAGAGACACATAGAAACAGAGAGAGAAAGAATGAACATGTGACACGTTCATTTGGAATTTAGCTCAATTTTATTTATTTATTTATTTATTTATTTCCTTTTGGTTTTTCGAGACCAGGTAGCCTTGGCTGTCCTGGACTCACTTTGTAGACCAGGGTGGCCTTGAACTCTCAGCGATCCAGCTTCCTCTGCCTCCTGAGTGCTGGGATTAAAGGCGTGCGCTACCACGCCCAGCTCTTAATTCAATTTTATAGCTGAGTATAACTCATTCCAAGCATCTCACAGGGTTAGCTAATATAAGAAAATTTCTCTGCCTCCTCTCTCTTTCGGCACCAATTCTGACTTAAGTATCTCTAAAATAACACACACACATACACAGACACATGCGCACATATCACAAGACACACACACACACACACACACACACACATTCACATTCACACACAGAGCAAACAATTGCCTCAAGAGGGAAAAGCTGAAGAGACTTCATTATCAGAGGAGAGGTTGGGCTAACTCCAAAAGAGCAACAGCGTCTTCTCTCTTCAGACCTCTATTGTTGAGCTGCCTCTGGCGGGAAGGCTTCTCCTCCCTTGCCCAGTGCCTACCAGGTCTATGTTCACATAGACTGCTTACTGCACAAAGCTTAGCCTGGCGCTGCCCTGGCCTTTCTATGCACCTTACCTCAAATCATCCTTTCTATTAGTATAGGGACCACCTACCACAGCAGCATCCCCTGGCACCTTCTTAGAGACCTGTGTCCTCACCCCAGAGATGCAGAAACAAATTGTGCAGGCTGGCAGCCTGAATGTCACCAAGATGTCCATGTGATTCTAGTGGTACCTCTAGTTCACCAGCTACTGCCGTGAGTGGAAACTGCTTTTCTTTGGGGGAAATTGAGGCCCAGAGAAAGGAAGTGACTCCTTCAAGATCCTAAGATTCTGTGTCATCAGGGTACTGCAACTGGTCAAGCATGCATTCTTCTCACTAGACAAAGAGTCCTCAGCAGGGTTCAAGACTGATTTATTTTTATTTTACTGTCTATTTTTTAAGTTAATTACTTTTAAATTTTTGCATGTAGGTGTGGGTTTAAGTGTGTGTATCTATCTATCTATCTATCTATCTATCTATCTATCTATCTATCATCTATCCATCTATCTTTGTATGTGTATGGGCATGGCATATGTGCCGCAGTACACCTATGGAGGCCAGAGGGAAATTTGCATGAGCTGGTTCTCTACTTCCACCCTGTGAGTCCTGGGTGCTTGGCAGCAAACACCTTTACCGCCTGAGCCATATTGCTGGTCCCTGTCCACCTTATCCTTTGAGACAGTGAGTTTGTCATTGGCCCAGAGCCCTCTAAGCAGACTGGCTGGCCATCGGTCTCTGCCTCTCCAGCACTGGTGTCACAATGCCTGGCTTTTAAGATGTGAAGTCTGAGGTCTGAATGTGGATCCTTGTTTGAGCTACTTCCCCATCCCTCCGTTCTTTCTCCTAGGTCAAGCCTCATGTGCAAAAGGCTCTGTGACCTCTGCGGACTGTGCGAAATAAAAATCACAAACATTAATCAAGATTTGCCCTAGTTGGTTTATCGGTCCAGATAAGAAAAATGTCCCAAGTGGATATTGGAACTGGGAGCCAGGAAATGGTTAACAATTTGAAAAATTAAAAGAAAATGTTGTCTACTGGTTGTGAGACATTCCAATAATGAGGAGTCAACACAATTAGACAAGGCACTAACTTCTTGTGCAGACTGCCAGCTGTCACTCTTCTTGACTAGCTCAGATCAAAGGGACGCATTTTATCTCCTTAGTTATTAGACACGACAGGGCCATTAAGTGGAGATATTGTCATAAGAAATATGTTGCTTGCTTTGAAAATAAACATCTCACCTTTGCTTCCTTTCCTCTGTGAAAAGCTGAAAGAAATCAAACTATTTAACTTGGGACTTTCCAACATGCTGGTGCCCTAACATCTTTTTCAGGATTTCAACTACTGCCCATACTCCAGTCCCAAGATGACCATGTAAATTGAACTCTGGGACCATGGTGTGAAAGGTGTTAGTCTTGATCCAGCCTTGCCTTTCCTACTTACAACCAAATGTGATGCTATTCTGAACCCTTTTTCATAGGGAGACAGATGTGTCTCTGTGTCTCTGCTGTGGAACCCTGTCAACTAGGTATAACATGGCCGTGTACACACACACACACACACACACACACACACACTTTAAGATAAGACAATTTAATAAATTCTTTCTCTCTCTCTCTCTTCCCCCCTTCCCCCCCTCTCTCCCCCCCTCCTCCCTCTGTCTCTCACTGTGTGTGTGTGTGTGTGTGTGTGTGCGCGCGCGCGCGCACCGTTAGGGAAGTCAGAAGACAACTCATGGCGGTTAATTCTCTCCTTCTACTGTAGGGGTCTCAGGGACCAAACTCGGGTCTTCAGGCTTGCATAGCAAGCATGTCTGCTCACAGGCTCCATACAGTGGGTTTCCGGTCCCATTTTTTCAATGGTAGACTCTGTTCAGAGAACACATTCCAGGCAGCCTTAGAACTCTCCCTCTTCTAGTCTCTTCTTCATTCCATCTGCTTCCATTCCAGCCACACTGGCTAGGGCACACCAAGCCCATGACTACTCCTGCAACTTCATGCCTGCTCTTCTCACTGCCTGGAATGTTCTCCCCTCAGATGCTTTATCGTTCCTTCCTTTTACTTGCTAAATACAACCTCCTCAGAATGCCCTCCCATGAACATGTGACCTAAGTTCGTCCTTTCCTGCCTATCTCGTCTTTACTCTTGACTAATATTTACTCACCAGTAGCTTGTCCAAGGCTAAAAAGGCAGAGATTTTATGTCACCCTTAAGCCTGCATTAACCCACAGAAAGTTAAGATTCCAATTAAGATGAAATTTACCTGACCCAAGACAAACCATTTTAAAGTATACATTTAGTGAAACTTATTACATTGGCCCTGTGGTATGACCATCACTTCTTAGCTCCCAAGCATTACGGCCTCCCTAAGCGAGACCTTGTGCTCATGAAACAATTGTCTTTTATTTTTGCTTCCGCCCCATTCTCTTCTGCCCTAACCCGTAGTAAGCACTATGTATTAATATCCTTTCTCTCTTTATGCCTCCCCGACTCTCTCTGGATTTCCCCACCTTGGACATTTTTTCTTTCTTTCTTTTTTTCAAGACAAGGTTTCTCTGTATATCTTTGGCTGTCTTGGAACTCACTTTGTAGACCAGGCTAACCTCGAACTCACAGAGATCTGCCTGGGTCTTGGACATTTCATACAAATGGAATCACATAATCAGTACATGACCATTGGGTCTGGCTTATTTCACTAAGCATAATACATACAAGGGTCTTCTACAACATAGCATGTATTTGTACTAAGTTCTTTTTTATAGCAGGTTAATGTTCCATATATATATGTCCATCAATGATGGGCATATTTCCATCTTTTGGATACCTATGGATGATGCTGATAAGAACATTTGTGTATAAGTGATTGTTTGGATTCCTATTTTCAATTATTTGGGGGATATATACATATGTACAAAATTAATAGGTCATATAATAATTCTATGCTCACACACAAGCTATTAAGTAAGTATTTATATAGTGAACAAGAGAAAGCAAGAGTAACATGCAAGTAGAGGCTAGGAAGGTATCTCAGTGATATGCTACATGCTTAGCATGAACAAGGCCCTGGGTATGATCCCCAGCACTCAACCGAGAAACACAAATGTAAAATGTAGTTCTCTTTAGTTCTCAGACCTCTTTTATATGGCCACATCAATCAACTTCCTGAGAAAGAACAGGGTCTGACTATCTCTGGACATCCTGAGGTCTCATCTATTTCAGGATAATGTCATGTCTTGAAATCGAACACAGGTGTTCAATAAAATTGAGACATATCACTAAGCTACAATCACTGTCTTTCTGCATTTATTTACATTTTGAGACAGGGTCTCATGTATCCCAGGCTGGCCTTGAATTCTTTGTATAGCCAAGGATGACCCTGAATTTATGATTCTCCTTTGTTGACCTCCTGAGTGCTAGGATTATTACAGGTATACATCCACCATCCCTGGTTTATACAGTGCTGGAGAGACAACCCAGGGCTCTGTGTATGCTAGGCGATGACTCTATCAACTGAGCCACATCCCAGTACCCCTTTGTGCATCTGTTTTGTCCCCATCATGGATTGTTAATGTCAAGCAGATTCTCTGAGAGAAAATGACTGCACCGAAGATGAGGAGCTTGTGAAGTGTGGTCCAACATTCACACCGTATTGCTATCTGAAAAGGCTACAGAATGCTCAGCAACAGTCTTGAGAATGTCTGGGTTTGGATTATATTGTGCTAAGTAGCAGCCATTGCCTCCTGTTTGTTGAGTGTTTCTTGAATTGTCTCAAGCTAGGTAGTTAGGTGTGTTCTTGTTTTGTTTTCATTTTTCAGTGTTGGGTCTTGTGATCTTTAATTGTTAGCCTGACAAAACCTAGAGTCAGCTGAGAGGAAACCATGATCAGGAATTGTCTAAATCGGATTAGCCTGTGCATATATCTGTGGGGACTGTAAAGATGGTTCACTGATGGGCAGTGCCATCTTTAGCCAGATGGTCCTGGCCTGTATAAGAAGGCAAGCAAAGTATAAGCCTTCTAGTAAGCCAGGAAGCATTGTTCCCCCATAACTTCCCCCATAGTTCCCCCATAGCTTCAAGTTCTTGCCTTGACTTTCTTCAGTGATGAATTATGACCTGAAAGTGTAAGCCAGGTAGGTCCTCTCCTCTCCTCTGGTTGCTTTGGCCCAGAGTGTTATGATAACAACACAAAGGAGTAAAATAGGCTTCAAACCTAAGGCCTTGAACACATTTAATATGCTCTCTGGCTACACCCATGGTCTTAGGACTGTTATTTTTCCTGCTTTGTTTTCCCCATCTATGGACTTATTTCTCACTTGTAGGTTTCAGTCCAGCATGCTTGGGGGTGAGAGTCTCTTTTCTTTTGAACACTGGGTCCTGCTGGAAATAGACCCCAGACAACTGGCACCTCTGTATTTACAGGTAATGTAGCCTCCTGGAAATGAGGCTAATTTAGTTCTTCCGAAGCAAATGCCCATTGGGAAAATAAGTCCTATGTCTGTGCAGCGTCAGGCTTGCCTTCCTAGGGAGACATGTCAGGATGTGTCATCCTTGGCAGTAAATGAAGGCAGGGTGGTTTATTACTGCTATTAGTGATCATTTGTATGGGACTGGAGGTACGCACAGCACCCCACAATGGCTAAAGGAAGCTGGAGCAGAAGGCAACGTCAGCCCTGCAGGGTCATCATACCTTGGTTTATGGATGGGAATGATTGCTCACAGGAACCGGATGGATTCTTACAAGCTGAGGAGGTCTCACTGGCTAGAGAGAATGAGTCTCTAAGTGCCTCTATGTGTCCACCATCAACCTGGATCGGATCCCCTTCATTCTGTAAAGTATGAGGGACTTTACCTTTACCTCCAACTCTAGGGATCACAGTCTACACTGGATGTGTCCTTCCATGTGTCCTGAGTTTCCCAAGCTGTGTGTGAGAGGGATCAGGTAGCCTTGAGCATAGTGTAGGGGACACATGAACAGGTGGGAGATAGGAAGAAGGAGCCAAGGGTCCTGTTCCTTCTGCTCTAGAATCTTGTCTGGCTTGGGAGTTGGGGCTGAGCATATGGGACCCAGCAGGATTGGCTTCAAGATCTCTGACCCACAAGGCTGGGTGAATCTCTCTTCTCTTTCTAAGTCCCAGTTTTTTTCTATAGATCGGGCTTTAAAAAATCACTCATTTCCAGGGGGACATGGGAAGATGAAAGAAAATCTTGTTTGTACCATACCTGGAGCATTAAAGGTGTTGACAGTTGCTGAGTCATTACCAGAGAGAGGTGAGGAGGGACAAGGGGTGTGGACGTTATGTTGGGTGCTGTCAGTCATAGTCATTCCAAATTGTAGTGCCTCAGGATTGGGGTGATGCTCAGTAGTTAAAGTGCTGGCACAAGTGAGTGGACTAGAATTCACACCTCCAGAATCCATGTGAATGTCAGATAGCAGTGCTGGCCCACCTGTAACTGCAGCACTTGGAGGGTGGAGCCCAGGGATTCCCTGAGCAAGCTGGCTCCCAGAAGAGCTGCATTGAAGAGCTGTAGGAGCCAGGCTCATTAGCACATGTCTCTAATCCCAGCACTCAGAAGGCAGAGGCAGGTGGATCTCTGTGAGTTCAAGGCCAGCCTGGTCTTCAAAGTGAGTCCAGGACAGTCAAGGTTACACAGAAAAACCCTGTCTTGAAGAACGAAAACAAAAACAAACAAATAAAAAAAGAAAAAAAGAAAAGAAAAGAAAAGAGCTGTGGGTTCAGTTGAGATCTTAATGTAATGAAAAGGATGGCAAGAAATTGAGGAAGACTCCCACCCAACTCTAGTCCCAGGTCTCTACAAAAAGCATGCACACGTACGTGCATACTAACACACATGCATGTGATCACACACACGGGAGCACACAAGCCACACACATGCACAGGAGAATAAATAATTTTGATCCCTTAGTTTCTGTCTGTAAAAGGGAGATGACCAAGTGCCTTCCTTGTGAGGCGAGAGGACTTAATGAGTTAATCCAAGCTCAAGGTTAGGAGACATCTCAGAACACTGACCAAGCTTCTTGCATGTCTCTGTTAACATCAGTGCATCCTTCCTTCTGCCTTTGGGTTGATCAGAAAGTCTCGCGGGGCGCTTAGCCCTTGTTAGGGGAGTGGGTGTACTGGCTGGCTTTGTGTGTCAACTTGACACAAGCTAGAGTCCTCAGAGAGGAAGGAGCCTCAGTTGAGGAAATGCCTCCATGAGATCCAGCTGTAAGGCATTTTTTCAATTAGTGATCAATGGGGGAGTGCTTAGCCCATTGTGGGTGGTGCCATCCCTGGACTGACGGTCCCAGGTTCCAGACGAAAGCAGGCTGAGCAAGTAAGGCATGGGAAGCAAGCCAGTAAGTAGCACCCTCCAAGGCCTCTGCATCAGCTCCTGCCTCCAAATTTCAGCCCTGCTTGAGTTTCTGTCCTGACTTCCTCCAAAATGGACTATGATCTGGAAGTGTAAGTCAAATAAACCCTTTCCTCCCCAACTTCCTTTTTGTCATGATGTTTTTGTTGCAGCAATAGAAACCCTAACTAAGACAGTGGGGGAAGTGAATGTCTGATTCCCCAGCAAGACGGGCAAGGTTATTTTGGCCCTTGGATTCCCCAGGACTTTCTGTCTTGCCTGAGCTTTGGCACAGGAGTTTTGGTCTGATGACCATTGTCATTCAATGTTGAAAGAAGAGCTGCTAAGGCTGGGCTGGGCTTGAATAGCTGGTGAGACCTACTCTCATGGACGAGTGGAATCCTGGATTTTGTTCTCCTTGAAACAGAAGAATGCTATGAGTACTCTTTGTTGGGCTATTGTTAACACAGGCACTGAGCATGGGCCTTCACTTAGGCCTGGGTAAGATCTTCATCCTCATTTTGTTGTTTCTTTTCTTTTCTTAAAAAAAAAAAAAATATATATATATATATATGTGTGTGTGTGTGTGTGTGTGTGTGTGTGTGTATGTGTGTGTGTGTGTGTGTGTGTTCATGTGCATATGTGAGAGGAGGGAGGGATGGAGAGAGAGAGAGAGAGAGCATGAGTATTTAACTGCCAGGCACCACAGTTGTGTCTTTTTTCAAAAAAACAGAGCAGATGCTCTGTACTTCTGGGCTTCCATGAAAGCTGGCCTTGGGCAGAAGAGGAACACAAAGATTTCCTCTGGTGTCTTAATGACATCCTGAAGTGACACATTCATACATGGTGTCCTGCCCCTCACTCTTTAACTACATGACGTTATCACCTTAAACCTTACTAAGAAATAGATACCCAAACTCAAAATAACACACCAACATGTCCATGTTTTGCTTTTGTTTTAATCTTTGTTTGTTTGCTCACGTGGGCGTGTGTGTGTGTGTGTGTGTGTGTGTGTGTGTGTGTGTGTGTGTGTTTGAATGTAGGCATGTACAGCATGCCTTGGCATGCATATGGAGATAGAATAGAAGACTGTGTTGTCTCCTGTTTTGACACTGCATATGTCAGGGCAACTGGCCTGAAAGCTTCCGGAGAATCTCCTGTTGCTGCTTCCCATCCTACTGTAGGAGCACTGGGGTTACACACACAGCACTATTGGACCTGGCTTTGAGTGGGTTCTGAGGATCTGAACTCAGAAAGCACTTTTACCCTCTAAGCCATATCCCTGACACCTCCCCTATTTCTTTGGGTCTCAATTTCCAAAGGAAGCTAAAGGGTCCTATGTCATGCAAACAGTTTTTTGTTTGTTTGTTTGTTTTTCACGATGGGGTCTCTGTATTCTGTAGCCCTGGCTGTCCTGGAACTTGTTATGCAGGCCAGGCTGGCCTTGGACTCACAGAGATCCAGCTGTCTCTGCTGGGTATCTGCCTCTATTGCTCTTGGCCTTATTCCTTTAAGACGAGGTCTTTCACTGACCCTGAGCTATCCATCTCATCTAGGCTGGCTGGGGCATAAGCTCTCAAGGATCTGCCAGTCTCTGCCTCCTAACACTGCGATCACATGCACATACAAACCATGTCCAGATTTTTACATAGGTACTAAAGATTTGAACTCAGATCCTCAGGCCCTCCTGCTAGCATAGCAAGTCCTTTTACTCACCAGGCAACCTCCTCAGTCCCTGTCCTATTCATTAATAGTACCTTCCCCTAAACTGTAAATTTCATGAGAGTAAGGGCTGCGTCTTTTTTACTTTGAGATCCCTCAGCTCCAATTGTTATGCTATCAGAAAACCGTCAAGAGAAATGGGCAGTTAGCCCTTTGTTGCATGTAGGGTTGGTGAAGATCTTTTCCCACTCTGTGGGCTGTTGTTTTATTCTGTTGAAAGTGTCCTTTGCCTAACAGAAGCTTTTGAGTTTCATGACATGCCATGTCTTAATTGTTGATCTTAGGGCCTGAGCTGTTGGAGTTCTGTTCAGGATGTTGTCTCCTGTGCCAATGAGTTCAAGGCTCTTCGATACTTTTTCTTCTAACAGATTTAGTGTGTCCGGTTTTATGTTGATGCCTTTAATCCACTTGGACTGTAGTTTTGTTCAGGGTGATAAATAAGGGTTAATTTGCATTTTTCTACAAGTAGACATCCAGTTAGACCAGCATCATTTGTTGAAGATGCTAGCTTTTTTCCATTGTATCATTTTGGCTTCTTTGTCAAAAATCAAGTGTCCATAGGTGTGTGGGTTTCTTTCTGGGTCTTCAATTCGTTCTCTTGATCCACCTGTCTGTTTCTATGCCAGTACCATGCAGTTTTATTACTGTTTCTCTATAGTACAGCTTGACGTTAGGGATGGAGATTGCTCCAGAAGATCTTTTATTGTATAGGATTGTCTTAGCTATGATGGTGGTGGTGGTGGGTATTGTTTTCCCAAATGAAGTTGAGAATTGTTCTTTCAAGGTCTGAAATGGAATACTACTCAGTTATTAAAAACAAGGAAATCTTGAAATTTGCAGGCAAATGGATGGAGCTAGAAATGATCATCCTGAGTGAGTTAACCCAGAACCAGAAAGACACTTGTGGCATATACTCACTTATAAGTGGATATTAGCTCAACATAGATGTCCTCTAAGAATCTCCACTCAGTGGGGGACCAGGACAGATGCTGGGACTTGCAGCTGGACTCCAGGTGAGAGTGGTGTGGAAGAATGGGGAGATAGAAGGACCCAGAGGGTTTAGGAGCCCCACAAGGAGACCATCCAGCTGGCAGATCTGGACCCAGGGTGGGGGGGGGGGGCTGCACAAACTGTTGCACTAACCAAGGACAATTCATGCAGTAAAACTAGACTCCCTATTCAGATCTAGTCAATGGACAGCTCATTGTCCACAGTTGTGGGAAGAGCAGGGACTGCCTCTGACATGAAATGTCCTGATTTGATCACTTCCAGTTGATAGAAGGCCTGGGGGCACAGAGAGGAAGGGGAAGCAGGCTATCCAGATGAGACCTGATAGGCTGTGGTCATATGGTGGGGGAGGAGGTCCCCCTCTGTCAGAGATCTAGGGGAGGGGAATGGTGTGAAAGATGAGGGAGCATGGGAATGGGAAAATACAAGTGAGGGGATAATAATCGAGATGTAATCTGAATAAATTATAATATATAATGAGACATGGGCAGAAGGGAAGCATTCTGAGGGCAGTGATAAAAAACAAAGTAAATTCAATTTAGCTTAAGTGTAATGTAAAAACCTTGCCTTTCTTCCTGAGCAGCTGAGATATGCAGCAGAGATTTGGTTTCAGGGCCAACTTAATAAGAAAGACAAAGGGGCAGGAGAGATGGCTCAGCAGTTAAGAATTTGCTACTCTTCCAGAGGACCTGAGTTCAGTTCCCAGAACCCATGCTGAGTGGCTCACAACAGGCGTGTAATTCAGCTTTAGGGAATCTGATACCTTCTTTTAGCATCTGTGGGTACCCACCTACACATGAACATACCTCTACATGTGCACCCACACACATACACATACCTAAAACAAATCTCTTTTTAAAAAGTCAATTATTTTTCTCATCTATTTTTTTATTTCTATGGATGCTGAATTCCTGGGGCTTTGCTGGACCCAGGAAAGAGGTCCTCAGGGACTATCACTCGGGCCCTAGCTATGCCCATTCTGTACGTCTGTCTGGTGTTCTATGTTGTCTGTTATGTCTGATTCTCTGTGCTTTCACACTTGAAAAATCTCTATGTCCTTTTTTTTTTTTTTTAAACAAAAACAAATTTTAATTTTCAACATTTCTCTGTGTGTCTGTGTGTGAGATGAAGCACATGTGTAGACTCAGAAGAGAAGCCTGAATGTCTGTCCTTCTCATCCAAGTCTACCTTGTTTGAGACAGGGTCTCTAGCTTGCCACTGCATACCCAGCTGGCTTGAGAGCTCCCAGGGATTCTCCTATCTCAGCTTCCCAGCTTGTAGGAGCCCTGGCATTATAACTGAGACCAACCAGGCCTGGCTCTATGTGGATTCTGGACAATGAACTCAGGCCTGCATGCCTACATGACCAGCACTACCCACTGAATTATCCCCCCCACCCCAGCCCCTGTGTAGCTTTGTTTTCTAGAAAGCGTAGCCTCTCCCAGGAGGGAGAGCCCTGTCTCTACTCTGGCTGGAGCCCTTGGCTTGGTACTTGCCAGGCAGCTGCCTTGTGCTCAGCTGCCCCCCCACCCAGACCCCAGGAGGGCTTGACTTCTCTTCCTGAGAGGCTCTGCTAGCTAGGCATGTGCAAGTGGGATCCTGTGGCAGTTCCCACCAAACTCCCAAGCTGACTGCAGACATTTGTGCTGTCAACAGAATTGCAGAAAATGCAATTCGTGTTGTTAATGAGCAGCTTGTTTGGGTAAACAAACCAGGTGAGGTGAAAAAAGTGATGCTCTCCAGCAGGAAACACAGGCGAACATTAACCAGATGGAGAGCCACACATTTCTGCACGCGTCCCATTCTACAGGCTCCGGGTGGTGGAAGGGACATTTCTGTACTGTGTGTGAGCTGGGACTGTGCACACCTCCTGTCTGATCTGGTGCTGCTTTTCTGGGAAGTAAGGAGAGCCCACCTTTTGCTCAGGATCACCCTGAGTCTGGCTCTGTGCCTCACGCCCTGCCCAGCCCACTTCATTTATCATCAGTCTTCCCAGCACTGTGCGTGCATCATAGCTGTGGAAACTGAGGCTTGAAGGTGAGAAAGAGGCTTGCTCAAAATCAGCATGGTGGATTTGAATCCACATCAGCCTGATCTCTTAAGACCAAGATTGCACCGATATTTTAGTCTTTGGCCCTCGCATCTGCCTTCAAGCCTCCCTTGGTGCACTGGAGGTCCCAGAGGCTGCTGCTCACAACTCCTCTTCCAGATGATGATTTTGAGGAATGTTTGGGCTTCCTCCACAGAAGGAGTCCTTGCCTAATTGGTCAGGATGATGGAGCTTTCTAGAAATTGTATGAGACAACTCTAAGTCATGTGTGTCTGTATCTGTGAGTGCCCATGTGTGTATGTCTATGTATGCATGTTCTCATGAGCACACATGCATTCTTATCTTTGGGAAATCAGTCACTTAGAGGTATTTGCAGGCATCTCATAGTAAGCTGACTATGCAATATACAGAGTTAGCTGCTATCATCCAGGATAATAGTACACATATACAAACAGAGATAAGGCGGCATTGCACAACCATGACCCACTTGGGTAAGTGCCATGGCCAAGATTGTTACCATGCTGACAGGGTCAGGAAAAGAGAGGGCTTAGCTGTAAGCTCTCTCTGTCCACATTGTTCAAGGGAAAAAAAAAGGGAAAAATGCATCACATTCATATGTTATAATGCCATGGTTATTCTCTTAGCAATCAAGGATGAAGAGTCCACAGAATTGTTATCAGTCACATAATCAGAAGTCGGGGTGGGTGGCATGGTTTGGTCTACACAGAGCACATGCGTTTTGCCCCTCTCTAGTGTCCGTGTGAGTTTTTCCCTAGAAGCAGAACTCAAGTTCTATGATGCTGGGGGGCAGCAGGAGATGCTTGCTGTGAATGCAGTCACCATCGTGGTGAGCCCTTTCCAGGGATTCTGTCTTCTTTACTACAGGAAAACTCAGGCTTGGAGATGCATCACAGAACCTAACCTCGATATATACTGGGGTTTGAACTGCAATCTTTCTGGTCCAGAGCTCTGAGTATTCAACCACTAGGTTATCCTACCTTTCCCGCTTGTGAGCAATATTACTGTGTGTGTGTGTGTGTGTGTGATGGGATTTTGCTAGGTAGCCTGGGATGACCTTGAACTCCATGATCCTTCTACCTCAGTCTCCCAAGTGCTGGGATTACAGGTGTGCACCACTGTGCCCTGGTTATCTCCCAGCTTTCCAGGGGCCACATATGCCCTGTGAGGCCTCAGGGATGATCTCATTTGTCTTCAGAGAAACCCTACAGGGTAAATGCTTCTTGTTAACAGCTGAAAAGTCTGATGCTTGGGAAACGGGAAGAGACTTGCCCCAAGTCCCCCAGCTCCAATGTGGCAGGTGTGGGTGAAGGAAGGGAGCTTGTTTTCCATTCTGCTACACTGCCACCCAGCTAGTGACATGAGCCCAGCGGCAGAGGGGCATCCACAGGCAGCACCTTTGCTGAATTCAGACAATCTTCACTGAGCAGCTTGGCTCCTTTCAAGTAGGTGGAAGCCTTTCCTTTGAATGAACCAATTATGTTAAAAAAGCAAAAAATAATGTATGCGTATTAGCTAATGAGGATGTTGTTCAGGATATTTTTAGCTGAAGAGGGAGGGAGGGTGGAAGAGTGGGAATAAGGAGAAAGGGAGGGAGAAAGGGAGAGAGACAGAGAGACTGAGAGACAGGGAAAGAATGACAAAGAGACAGAGAGAAAGGGACAGAGACAAAGAGACAGAGAGAGAACATGGAGAATTTGAACTTGAAATCTGGTTTTAAATTACTTTGGGAGAAGCAGCTTGGGAGTAAGGCAATCAGCACAAGGCCCAGTCCTTACCACTTTTGGCTGCATGTGAAAGGTAGAGGCCAGATTACATCTCTCCTTGCAAGTGTGTGACCATGTATGTATGGTACCAACTTTTCATGGGCATTGTAAAAATTAAAAGTAGGTCTCCTGCAGGCATCTAGAGGTCATTTGTAAAAATAGGCTCATTAGACCCAGAAGCCCTGAAAAAATCATGCAAATCAATAAGTCTAAATCCTCACACCCATTTCAAGGGCACTAAGAAACAGCCTGGAGTATGCAAACATAAAACATATTTTGTTTCTGAATGCTGTCACTTTTAAGAAAGAGCTTCTAGCCAGGCCATGGTGGCACATGACTTTAATTCCAGCACTTGGGAGGCAGAAGCAGACAGATCTCTATGAGTTCGGGGCCAGCCTGGTCTATACAGCAAGTTCCAAGACAGCTAGGGCTACACAGAGAAATCGTGACTCAAAGAAGAAGAAGGAGAAGAAGAAGAAGAAGAAGAAGGAGAAGAAGAAGAAGAAGAAGAAGAAGAAGAAGAAGAAGAAGAAGAAGAAGAGAAGAGAAGCTTGTAGGTGCTAAGAAGATGTTTCTGTCAGTAAAATGCTTACTGTGTAAGCCTGAAGACCTGAGTTTTATTCCCTGCACTTGTATAAAAAAAGTTGTATATGACAGTGTATGCCTATAATACCAGCATTGGGAGAGTAGAGCCGAGAGAATCCTTCAGGCTTGTGGGCCAGCCAGTCTAGCTGAGTTGGTGGGCTCTATGTTCATGAGACGCCCTGTCTCAAAAAATAATATGGAGAACAGTTGAGGAAGACACCTGACATTCATTTCTGGCCTCCACAAGCTCACACAAGAGCACAACACACATACAAGCACACATACACATACCACACAATGAAGCAATGTGTGTCAATTTGGTTCTGTAATGGTAGAGGCAGTAGAAATACCTGGGGCCAATAATGTACTGATGACTCAAAAAGACCACTGAATCTTTGCTGCATTTGCAAAGTGGTGTTGACTTTAAAAGTTTAAAATCAGATCCTCTAGTCATTGAACTACCCAGGTGAACAGAAAACCAAAGATGCACCATTTACAAAGATGGAAGACGATCAATAACAAGATGGAAGAGTCTTGCCTAAATCCCTGGGTTCATCAGGTAGGCATGGAAACAGCTTTCCTTAAGTCAGGGGGTTTGAGAACACCTGACAAGTATAATCAATAACCAAAGTAGGTTGAGGAGTGTCACATCTGGCTAGGAAGGCTATATATATCCAACCCTAGGGCTGCAGGGAACATAGTGTGGAAGAAAGAACGGCAGAGCAGGAAATAGTAGAGCCCAGGGGCACGGCAGGGAACAAGCCCAAGGACTCAGTGGTCCTCTTACAGGGTCTTCAGTATGAGCCGTCAGGGAGAAGCCAGCAGGTGAGGGGCCACACTAGGCCAGATCCTGTACTATGTCTAATCCATACAAAGCTTTATAATATCCACTCCCCAAGTACAAGGCCTCACGCACACAGGAAACCCATAGGGAATGGTTGCTGACTGACAGGGCCGGAAGAAGAGGTCTCTGATGGGAACATGAAAGTTCCTCAGCATAGGGCCTGGCGCATAGGAGGGATCTGGTAAATGGGTGGATTTTTTTTTTTTTTTTTTTTGACCAGTTCTCACTAGCTTTGGTTAGATTTACCTTTTTTTCATTGTTTGATTGTTAAAAAGAGAATATATAGCCACTACCCCTGAGGCATCACAAGGCTAATCTATGTACTCCACACGTAGTAATATATTGTCTTTTCTTTTTTTTTTTTGAAAGAAAAAGAACTATTTATTGAACATAATAATACAGACAGAAATAGTAGTTACACCCACAAAACTGGTTTTTGTTTGCCTTAAGAACAAGGAAATACGAGTGAGAATCATTCATTCCTCCAGGTAAAAGCATTTCCCACCAAGCCTGACAAGAGGGTAGAAAAGGAGAACGGAGGCGAGCAAGTGCGACCGCGGCACACACACACACACACACACACACACACACACACACACACACTCACACACATATACACACACTCACTCACACACACGCACACTCACATACACACACTCATACACACACTCACACACACACTCACGCACACACACATACTCACACGCACAGACCACACTCATACACACAGTCACACACACGCACACAACACGCACACACTCAACACACACACACACACACACACACACACACTCACACACATACTCACACTCACACACTCACACACATATACACACACTCACTCACACACACTCACACTCACATACACACACTCATACACACACTCACACACACACTCACTCACACACACATACTCACACTCACATACACACACTCATACACACAGTCACACACACACTCACACACATACTCACACTCACACACTCATACACACACTCACACACACTCACTCACACATACATACTCACACACACACACTCACACACACATACTCACACTCACACACATACACATACTCATACACACACACACACACACACACACACACACACACACACACACATACCATGGTCCTACATATTCCTACCATGCACACACACTAAATGCATGTAGTCAGTTTTTGGGGGGTGTTTTTTATTTTTTAATTTAAAAATATTTTTATTATTATATATATGTTTATATTATGACACACATATAAAATAAACTACACACAGCAAGAAGAACCACAAAAAATCAGGAATTACATTAAATATATTTAATTTTCATAGTGACCCACTGAAGAAGGCACTGTTGCCCCCACTTTTCAAACGAGGGAATTGAGTTAGAGAATGTTTCACAGCTTTTTCCCAAGATTCTACACAGAGCCAGGAAGTCTGGCTCCAAACCCCATCATCTTAGTTTCTCTAATAGAATCAGCTTAAATCCGTGGATAGGCAGTTAAAAACACTGCCAGGAAATTACATGTGTTATTTATTCTCTATATATGTATATCTATATATACATACATATGTCAATATATATACACACACACTTACACACAGACACACACGACTGAACTCAGAGTTTCACATGTGCTAAGCATAGATTTTTCTAATGAGCTGTATGTTCACTAATCAATGATCCTATGGCTAGGTCAAGTTTGCTCTATGCGGGGCTTTTTTTTTTTTCTTTTTCTTTTTTATTTTAATGTATGTGCGTTGGTGTGAGGGTGTCAGATCTTGGAGTTACAGACAGTTGTGAGCTGCCATGTGGGTGCTGGGAATTGAACTCGGGTCCTTTGGAAGAGCAGGCAGTGCACTTAACCACTGAGCCATCTCTCCAGCCCCTGTTTTTGATTTTTTGTCTAACTGTGTAGCTCTGGCCTAAAACTCACTGTAGATCAGGCTGGCCTTCAGCTCAGATTTGCCTGCCTCTGTTTCTGGAGTGTTGAGGTTAAAGGTATGAGCCACCACAGCATTTTTTTTTTTTTTTTGAGTCTTTCTATGTAAGTGGCCAGAAGTCCTAACCAGGGTGCCACATGCTCTCCAGCTCTGATTAATTATGGTCAACTATACTACCTTGCAAGTGCTCCATGGCTTACATCTCTCCAACTGCTCAATAATAAAGGAGAGCTGTAGCCTTGCTTTAAAGGTGAAGATGGTGCTACAGTGTGTTTGACTGACTGCTCTGAGGTCAAAGCCAGCTGGGTGTGATGGTGCACACCTTTAATACCTTCACCAAAAGGTGGAGGCAGGCAGATCTTTGTGAGTTTGAGGTCAGCCTGGTCAATATAGTGAGTTCCAGGATAGTCAGAGATAGATAGTGAGACCATGTCTAGATCTAAATATGTAGATAAATAAATAAATGGCAAAGATCCTCACCCTGGGCTGGCAATGCGAGTCAGTGGATACAGGTGCTTACAGCCAAGCTTGAGGACCTGAGTTGAATTCCTGCCACCCACATGCTCGAAGGAGAGAACCGACTTTTACAAGTGTTTTCTGATCTCCACAAATGTGCTATGGCATGCATGCATCTCCCCTCTACTTACCCCTTACCCTACAAATAAGTGAAAAGAAGAAAGAAGAGTCACCACCTTTTACTCGATACAAAACATTTGCTTATGATGACAAAAGACCTAAAGGTAAGATCTAAAACAACACAATTCTCAGAAGAAAACAGGGGAGAAACTCCATGACACTAGATTTGGCAGTGATTTATTAAATATGACTACAAAGGCACAGATAAGAGAAGAAAAAATAAATTGGACTACATCAAAATTTTAAAACGAAAACTGCTTTTTTTAAAAAAAAAATAAAGGACTCTGTTAAAAGTGAACCAATAGAATGAGAGAAATGCTTGCAAGCCATATATGTCGTAAGAGGTTCATATTCAGAATGTAGGACATACATAAAGAAAAAAAGTAGCTTGGCTCGTAGAGTGCCTGTCATTTTAGGCACAGTAGCATGCTGGAGGTCCTAGGTTTGACCCAGCACCACATTGACCAGAGGTGGTTCTATATGCCTGTGATCCTAGCACATGGGAGGTGGAGAGTAGCAAATCATGAGCCAGGTAGACCTCTGTGAGTTTGAGGCCAGCCTGGGTGACATGAGACTATGTCTCAGAAAAAGAAAAGAGCAAAAACAATCCCAGAGCAGCCTTATTTACAAATGAGCAAAAGACTTGAATAGTCATTTATTTCTCCAGAGAAGACATATATGTGTGTGTGTGTGTGTGTGTGTGTACATACATACACATACATACATATATACATACATATATATATATTTACAAAAGGCCAATGAATACATAAAGGATGCTCAGCATTACTAGTTTACTAGTAGTTAGAGGAGTGTAAATCAAAACCACAATGGGGTACCCAATTCACGCCATCTGGGAAACTCAGACATACAAAACAGAAATGACAAGGCCTGGAGAGGATGTGAAGACTTTGGTGCACTGAGGGTTAAGCATCCTGTTAAGTGGTTCAACTGTTTTGGGAAACAGTGTGGTAGTTCCTCAAAAGGTTAAAAATAGAATTATGACCAAGACATTTCACTTCTCGGGCATATAACCAAAACAACTGAAGGCGAGGTCCACTGACGACTCGTGAATACATACAATGTGATATATACACACACAGTGAAATTCCACTCAGCTTTAAGAAAGGACATGCTGACATGTGCTTCAGGATAAATGAACCTTGGAGACACTGTGCTAAGTGAACTACACAAGTCACTTACTTGATCCTACAGGAGAAAAGACTGGTTCATAAAGGTACGGAGTATGAAAATTCAGGAAATAAAACAAATTAGTGGAAGTAGAATTATTGCTTTTTTTAGTGGATACAGAGTTTCAGTTTGGGGAGGTGAAAGAAATCGTGGAGATGGAGGATACTGAT
The DNA here is from genome assembly GCF_903995435.1 of Acomys russatus. Lineage (NCBI taxonomy): Eukaryota > Metazoa > Chordata > Mammalia > Rodentia > Muridae > Acomys > Acomys russatus. Next base: position 45,640,002 of record NC_067160.1, read on the forward strand.
GTTTGCACCAAATACTACTCAATGGCACACTTAAAAGTGATTAAGTCAGTCAGTTTTATGGTATCTATGTTTTATCACAATTAAGCATTAAAAATAAGAAATAAACTTGTGTGTGTGTGTGTGTGTGTGTGTGTGTCAAATGAGGCATGTGTAGACGCCAGAGGACAACTTGCAGGAATCAGTCCTCTCTTTCAACCATGCTGCTTCTTCTCCTTCTTCTTCTTCTTCTTCTTCTTCTTCTTCTTCTTCTTCTTCTTCTTCTTCTTCTTCTTTTTCGGTTTTTTCAAAACAGGGTTTCTCTGTGTAGCCTTGGATGTCCTGGACTTGCTTTGTAGACCGGGCTGGCTTCGAACTCATAGAGATCCACCTGCCTCTGCCTCCCAAGCGCTGGGATTAAATGTGTGCACCACCACGCCGGCTCTCAACCATGCTTCTTTTAACACGTGGGGACCCTGGGGATTGAACTCAGGTTGTCAGGCTTGACAGTGGGTACATTTACCTACTGAACAATTCTGCCAGCCCCTCCAATGCAGTGATCCAGTATACTAAATCCAAATTTAATTGCTTTGATACAGGTTCTCATGTATCATAAGAGAATAGGTATGTGCTATCACACCCAACCCATTTTTTTTTTTTTTTTGCTTGTTTGTTTTTTGTCTTTCTCTGTATAGCCTTGGCTGTCCTAGATTCACTTTGTAGACCAGGCTGGCCTTGAACTCACAGAGATCTGCCTGCCTCTGCTCCGAAGTGCTGGGTTTACAGGAGCATACCACCTCACCCAGCTTACCACACCCAATTTTATGTGATTCTGGGCATCAAACTTAGGGCCTCTTGTGTACTAGGAAAATACTCTGTCAACTGAACTATTTCCCACAGCCTTGATTGTTTTGATTGTGTGTGTGTGTTATGTGTGTGTGTGTGCATATGTATGCAGGTATGCCACAGTGTGTTTGTGAAAGTCAGAGGACAACTTTGGGAATTGGGGTTCTCTCATCCTACCATGAGTTCTGGGGATGAAACTTAGGTCAGGCTTCTGTGGTAAACACTAAGCCCAATCTTTTGTTTTTTTATTTTTATTTTTATTTTTTTTTTATTTTATGGTTTTTTGAGACAGGGTTTCTCTGTGTAGCCTTGACTGTCCCGGACTCACTTTGTAGACCAGGCTGGCCTCGAACTCACAGTGATCTGGCAGCCTCTGCCTCCCGAGTGCTGAGATTAAAGGCGTGCGCCACCACGCCCGGTTTACTAAACCCAATCTTAAGAAAGCAGTTTCCAAATCTTGTTCTATGATTTGTTGTTTTAGGATAAGTGCCTCGAAATTAGAGATTTGAGGTCATTTATTTACACATTCAATAAATATTTATTAGTCACTGCATGCATTCTGAGATCGGTGCTAAATGTTGAGATCTGGATATTGACAAATCTAATGTGGTTCTTGTCTTTATCAATTGGAAGATTTAGTAGACCAACATTCCTTTTGGCTGAATATTAAATATACAGCAAGAAGCTCATATCTTTTACTATTTCATTTTTACAAGGTGGGAGCCATACCCCCTTGATAGAGAAGCAATTGAAGATTAGAGAATTTAAGCAACTTCCTCCAAGTTTACTCACCTCACAGCCTGTGTATGTTTGACTCTCAAGCCTGTTCCCTGACCTTATCTGCACTCTCCTTCTAGGAGAGTCACAGTGTATTTGCCTAAACACGAAAGGCAGAGCTATTCTAAAATTAAGAAACCAATTTAACTCGTCATGATTCTGCATACCACAAGCTCCTTTTGGGGGAAGGGGAGCAGCACCCCTATTAATGAGCCGTGGATTCTTTCTGCAGAATATAACCACAACACCCAAGAGAATTGAAAACATATGTCCACACAAAACTGTGTACACAAATGTTCACAGCAGCATTAATTACCCATAATATCCAAAAAGGAGAAAACCACCCAAATGTCCATCTACAATATGTGGAACAACAAAATGTGGCACACCTAGCCAAGGGACATTATTTGGCAACAAAGAAGAAATTATTCACCCATGTGATGACACAGATGGACCTTGAAAACCTTGAAAAGATGCAAGGCATAAAGGCTGCACATCATGTGACTCTACCTCTCCAATAGAACTGGAACAGACCAGTCCATAGAGACAGGGCGTAGACTCCTGGGTGCCAGACTGGGAGGGGAGTGACTACTAGTGGGGGTGGGTTTCTTTGGGTGGGTGGGCAAAGTGTTCCAGAAGTAGTGATGATGAGATTAAATTAAAAACCACTGATATGCACATTTTCAAGTGATGATTTTTTTAAAATTTTGTTTTTTGTTTTTTTGAGACAAAGTCTCAATCTGTAGTCCAGGCTGGCTTCAGACTTGTGGCAATTCTCTGGCTTCCGTTTAAATGCTGGAATTACAGGTGTTAGCCACCTTGCCCAGTTTAAAGTGATGTGTTGGATGATGCATTAAATAAATCAGATTTAAAAAAAAAATTAATGTACCCAGAAACAACAGACCATGGAGTCCTAACTCATAGACCATGTATTCTGCCATTTAATGCTGTATAGTTAGGGTACGTGGTAGCTCCCTGAAGACCCTCTGTTAACTAACACAGCTACCCAAGTCCAAAGTAGAAAAACTAACGGACAACGGTGGTTTGAGGTAAGCTTGGAAACTTTGGTGTATCAGAGCGTGCGTTAGTGCAGGAGGAATCACACCCTGCTGTGGGCTTTGCATCTGTTCCATTCACTTAGTGAGCCTATTTTAACAACAATCTGGAAGGCAAAGTTTCCAATCACCCCCCTCACTGGAAGATTTTAATTCTAACAATCTATTATGCCATGTACTTGGCAGGGAGCTCTCCTTTTATTTGAATGACATCAGATAAACGAACCATCGAAAACAATGAGCCACTGAATTATAGAATTTTAGAAATGGACATTACTTTGGGAAGAGATCCTTGCCTGATTCTTTTGCTTTGAGTGTGAGGAAACAGACCCGGAGAAATGCAGTGTCTTGTCTAAGGCCACAAGAGCAAACACGGCCAACATGGGCAGTCTTGCAATATCTGCCCTCCCCTTGTTTCTTGAAAATGCTACTCCTGCCTTCAGCTGTGCACATGACTGTCTGGAATAGAGATCAGATTTTCCAGTAAGATGAGGCTTCACGACTAAGTTCTGGGCTAAGTGGTGTAAGCACTTGTGAATGGTGTGGAGATGTTTACAGGTCAGGGTTTGGGGTGGATATGTTCTTCTTTCTGGGCTGTAGATTGATAGCACAAGTTCAAGTAGGCAGCCTGGATGACAAAGTGGAAGATGTATTTGTATATAAGACGTAGAACAGCGAATGTTCTGATGATATGGGATTGAAATTGACAGAATATAAACAGTAAAGGAGGGGTAGGCATTTTGGGGCTCCCAAAACCAAGTAGAGGACTATTATGTTTCTCTCTAGGTGAGCATGTGTGCATATTTGTGTGTATGCAGGGGCACATGCGTGCGTGCGTGTGTGTATGTGTGTGTGTGTGTGTGTGTGTGTTGTGTGCGTGTGTCAGAGGGTAACCTCAGATGTCATTCCCCAGGTACCATCCACCTTTTACTTGAGACCAGCTCTCTCATGGCCTAGACTTACCGCCTATCTCTGCCTTCCCAGCACTGAGATTACAGGCACATCACTATACCTGACTTTTTTTTTTTTTCCCTCTCTCTTTTAAACATGGCTTCTGGGGATCAAACCCAGGCCCTCATACTTGCAAAGTAAGTGCTTTGATAGCTGAACCACCCTCCCAATCCTTATTACACTTATTATTTAAGAACAAATGTCAGGTGAGGGGTATAACTTGGGAATAGAGTGCTCACAAGCACAAGGCCCCGAGTTCATTTCCCAGCAACGCAAACAATCAACCAAACGAAGCCAAGCATTAACCTGTGCTCAGAGCTTTTTACATACTAGTTGTCAATGACTTTTGAGTCTTTACTACTTTCGTCACTATATACATTATTGTCACTAATTTAATTCTCATGTTCACTATCAGATACTATCATCACTCTCATTCTACAGAGAACTGAAATATTGAGCGATTAGAGAAAACTTGTCCACGTTCATATATGTGGTAGGAAGGAGCCCAGGCAGCCTGGTTCCATGTCCTGCACTCTTGGCTCCTGTATCACACTCTGTCTTATGACCTGAGCTCCTCCGCATCCTCTCTACCCATTTTACAGAGAAGGAAGTGGAAACAGATGATTTCCCAATTATTTGCTTAAACCCACAGTACTGCAGACAGCCATTACAGGCCAGACTCCTAACCTCTACTCTGTTCTTTTTCCCAGACCACCCTGTTGTCTAGAGGCCACCTGGGCAGACACATAAGCCCCACCTTTTGCCTCCCCTTCCAATGTACAACACACACACACACACACACACACCACACAACCACCCAGTAGGCATTCAGACATTTTTGTGGCCAGGATGGCTACAACCTTCTTTGAAAAGCAGCCAGCTTTTGCCCTCCACCAAATAACTTTGTTTTATTTATAGTCTCCTGCACAGAGCTTTTGAACTGACTGCTCATTCCAAAGAAGATCTTGATAACAACTGCTCCTTGGAGAGGTTTCATAGAAAACAAGGTGAGTAAACACACAGAACCCCTGCCTGTCTAGCAGAACATTGCTCCTGGGGGTGTTTATAAGTCTGTGTTGGTGTCTAGGTGCAAAGACTTTGAATTCAAAATGGCAGTTTGGACATTTCTTTCTTTTCTTTTTTTTTTAAATTCAAAAAGGTTCACCCTTTGCCTTCAACAACCTCAAGGCATTGACAAAAGGAAGATCTTATTTTTATCCAGGAGGTAACTCCCAAAGGAAGAGTTTTTCTGTTGTTCATTGCACTTTCTTTGCTCCCTGCCTGCCTGGGGAGCCTAGGATGTTACCGTGGTGACTATGACATGAGTGCAGAGTGGGGAGACACTTTCTGGACTTATAAGGGCTAAAATGGTAGAAGGGATGAACGGTACTTTAGAAGAGAAAATTAGCCAGGTGGTGGTGGTGCACACCTTTAATGCCAGCACTTGGGAGACAGAGGCAGGTGGATCGCTGTGAGTTCGAGGCCAGCCTCGTCTACAAAGTGAGTCTAGGACAGCCAAGGCTACACAGAGAAACCCTGTCTCAACAAAAACAACGACAACAAAAAAACCCAAAAATCCAAAAAAACAAAAACAAAACAAAGCAAAAAAAAAAAAAAAAAAAAAAAAAAAAAAAAAAAAAGAAGGAGGAGGAGGAGGAGGGAAAATTGAAGGAGACAAGGAAGAAAAAGAAAAGGTCCTGTACCAAAAGGGACCCGTGGGCTTGTGGTGCCTTCTGACTTATGTCCAAAAGTGCCACCCTCAAGTACAATTAGGTTGTCATGTGTTTGGAATTATTCAGCACTGATGTTGACCTTGGCTTCACTAGTTGTTAGTTGTATCAGCCGGGGAATATGCCTCAGTTTCCTCTTTGCAAAGTGGGAGGACAAATTCCTAGGAACATTTTGAGGATTGGCATGCACCAGGCCTGGGGAATACTGTGACCTGTTCATAGAGGGCAGGCACTCATGCTCTCTCTAAATGAATCTGTCATCATGGCTTCCTTTGTGGTCCCTGTAGGCCTAGAGGACATGAAACTGGAGTACATAAAAGTGAGGCTCTCTGGGGCCTGGCAGGGGCAGGTAGCAGGTTGATGGTCCTGGCTCTCAAATATTTTCGTTTTTGTTAACTTCTGCCAGGGACTGTTGAGATCAAATGAGGTTTCAGTACTGGAGCCCTGATAATGACCACTAAAGAAAGCAGAGGCCCTTGTTGAACCATCCTACAGGTTTTGTATAAGTTGCCCTTCTTGTGATGAAATACCTTACAAAAGCATTTTAAAGCCACATGGGGGTGGGGTGAGGTACATGCTTTGAAGGCCAGCAACACTCAGGAAGCAGAGGCAGGCATAGCTCTGCCAGCCATCCAGGGCTATATAGTGAGACCCTGTCTCAAAAAAAAAAACAAAAAAACAAAAAACAAAAAAACCCAAGGAATTTAGGGTTTAATTTGGCTCAGAGTTTGAGGTCACAACAGTCAGAAGAGAAAGAGAGGAGAGGGAGAGAGAGAGAGAGAGAGAGAGAGAGAGAGAGAGAGAGAGAGAGAGAGAGAGAGAGACACAGACAGACAGACAGACAGACAGACAGAGACAGACAGAGAGACAGAGAGAGACAGAGACAGAGAGAGCTTCCCTGTTTCCCTGTTCTTTAAGCCAGCCCATGGAATAGGGCCACCCTCCTGAACTAAACTAATTTAGAAACTCCCTCATAGTTTCTCACCTAGGTGATTGTTGTAGAACCTGGTGTCTCAGCAAAATAGCTTCAACTCAACTGTGCCTGTTTGCAGAAGAACATCAAGAGCAGGCCTGTTGGTTGTTAACAGTCCCTCAGAGGAGACTCCACCCGACCCTCCCAGCCGTTTGTATGCAATCTTACTCTAATTGCACATTCCTCTGGGGCTGGGGAGGAGCTAGAGTACAGAGATTGTAGATTATAGAAGGTTAACTAAAGGAAACTGTGTAAGTCTACGGGAAAGCTATCATTCATGGTAGGGTAGACACTTTTTAAATTTTTTTCCAGATAAGGGTTTCTCTGTGTAGCCCTGTCTGTCTTGGAACTAGCTCTGTAGACCAAGCTGACCTCGAACTCAGAGATCTGTCTGCCTCTGCCTTCCAAGTGCTGGAATTAAAGGTGTGTGGGCGTAGTGGGGGGCATAGGGTGAATGGTTTCCAGTGTAGCTGCTTTGAAATCACCCTCACTTCTATAAGCAACCCTCACTCATGCTCCATGAGTAAGTCCAATAAAAGCATTGGTTCCCCAGGTTCAACTTGGGTGGACTTACATATTTGGTTTGTTATTGGGGCCTTCTAAGGAGAGGGTAGATGCTGTTTCTATTTCCCTAGGAAGCAATTCTCAAAACATGATTCTAGGCAATGTTAATCATCCCAGGTCCCGTAACCTTTCCAGGTGGCCTTTCCTGTGGGTCTTTACACAGTCTTAGCGGAAAGGTTAAGAGGAAACCAGGGCATGAAGTGGATAGTGTTGACAGAAGATTTGTATGGAATTGGAGGGAAGGTACAGGTCTGAGGGGGCAACACTGTTTCTATGGCAAAGCTGGTAGGTGAGAATGGAGAGAACGCATGATAGAAACAGGCCAGCGCTGCCTAGAATGTCCTTGAAGAAGGCCAGGAGCACCAGAAGAAAGTTTGGGCTGTATGTTATCGATTACCCTTGTCTGCAAGTTATAGGTGAGGACATGACTTTAAAACGGAGAGGAGACACTTGACTAATTCATCCTCAGTCATAGAGGCGTGCACCTCTATGGTACCCTGCTTCTCGTGTTGCGCCGACTGTTTTGTTTTCTTCCAAGCTCCTACTTAGGGATGTATATAAAAACTCTTTAAAGGTTCATGAACGTCATTCTTTAAATTTGGGAGACAAGAACCCTGAAGCTTGACTCAGTGAAAGTGGAGTCAATGAGGACTCCTGAATTAAAGCATATGTGAGGGGACCACAAATGCCTCCCACCGATTCGGACACTCCAAATTTTAGTCTGTCAAGAGGACTCCAAAGGGATGTGGACTAAGGTTTCTTCAGTGGCCTCTGGGGTCACGACGGAAGTTTCTTCAGGGCGTTTTGGGTGGGTTCTGATGGAGAGCAGTGGGACAGAGGTTCCTAGTTCTCGTCTCAGAAAAGCCTCAGGCCTTTCTAGTTGACTAGTGTCCGGATGTGTATTTCCACCTCGACCCCCCACCCCACCCCCGCGGCGTCACGCGAGCGGACTACACTTCCCAGCAGGCTCCGCGGCCGGCGGCGCGGGCGGGTGGGGGCGGCTGTGTGAGAGACGGAGGGGGCGGCGCGCGCCGGGTACGCGCGCCGGCGACCATGGCGTTCGCCTGGCTAGAGCGAGTACTTTAACCCCGGGAGGCGACAGCAGCGAGGGAGCGAGCCTCGAGCGGGCGGGCCCCAGCCTGAGGGAAGGGAGGAAGGGGCGGGGAGAGCGCCGGAGGGAGGCCGGTCGGCCACGGGCGGGCGGGCAGCGCAGCGCCGAGCGGGGCCCGCGGGTCCATGAGGAGGCCCCGGGACCATGGGCTCCAGAATCAAGTGAGTGCGGCCGGGCGGAGCCGGGCCGGGCGCGGGGGAGGCGAGGCCGGGCTAGAGCTGCAGGCCGCGGGCTGCGCTTGGGGGACTTGTTGCCGGGACGGGAGGGGCTTCCCGCGTGGAGGCGTCAAGCGGGGAGGGGGAGACGGTTGCCATGGCGATGCGGGGAGGCCCGGGGTCGGGGTACGCGCGGGGTGGAGGGGCGCGGGTGATTAGATGTCCCCTCCTCACCTGAGGGCGGGAACTGCTGACGTGACGAGGTGGCTCTCTCGGCGGGATGTACAGAGCCCTAGAAAACTGTCATAGCTGCTGAGAGTGGGGAGGTCTCCGAAAGCACGTCCTCCTGTGGGTGTGTTTGGGGTGACCCCGAGAGTTGGTAGGTCCTGAGAGGTTGCAGCCTGTCTGCTTGAGGCCTGTAGCCATTACAGAAGTGGTGTGAGGTTCTTCGAGGGAGGGGGCTCCTGGTGGATTTAAGGGCTAAATGACCTGCAGGGAAAGGCCCTTTGCTTTTTCTTCCTCTTATCAAAGTCTCTACACAAGCAAGGGCCAAAGGCTATGAAGGAAGATACCTTTTGGGTTGTAACTGAGCACCTGCTTTTGAAAAGAGTTTGTAATCTAATCTGGCAAATTCCCCCACTTCTTCATTCACTTGGAGTCTCTGGCTTCGTTTTCTGCTGCAAGTGCTGGTACCTGTAACTTCAGAACCGGTTGAAACACTGCAAGTTGACTTTGGAAAGTGCAACTTTTATGTGGCCCAGTTTGGGTGTGTTGCTTTAGACTCTATCTCCCCTCCCAGCCAAGACCTCTTTTGGCCACTCCTTTCCTCAGCGCTAGAACTCAGATGCTTTATCTCTCTCCAATCATTAGCAAATGTTCACTTTTTCTTTATGACTAATAGAATTGCTTAAGGACATTTAAGAACAAATTTGACAGCATAGGCTTTTCTGAAAAACACCGCAAACCCTCTTATAGGAAAGTCCATGGAATGTGTTTATTTCAGCATTTTGAGAATTGTACTAGGGAAGTTTGAAAGAGGAAGGGCCTCAAGGGCAAACATCTAATAATTATTCAAACACTGCATTTCATGTCCAGGTGATGCACATGCAGTGTCACCCTTGCCCAGCTGTTCAGTCTCTTCAGCAGTTAGGGTTCTCATTTACAAAAAAGGTGTCTTGTATGTTTTGCAGAAACCCTGTGACACCCACTGAATGAAATTAGCAAGGTTTGCTTATGAAAATGAATGTGGAGGCATAAGGTGACCTTTACTTTTTATAGAGGGGGTTTAGAACGTAACCCAAACAAGAGTCTGAGACTTTGGGGAGGAAAAATGATTTAGTTTGTCAACTGTTGGGATTAAAAAGGCACTCCAAGCTAAGTAAGAGTTGTAAACGTGGATTTCAGTAGCACACAGAAACATTTTCTGTAAGTCACCTCAGAGTAACAGAGGAAGCACCAGAATGCTTACCTTTCTTGTTCCAGAGACGTTCAGAGACTTGCTGGACTGGAGGCATCGTGTATTTGAATGAACATTAAAATAGAACAAGCAGACGTTCAGGTGACTAGCTGTCATCTGCTTTTGCTCTTGATAGTAGCAGGTCCACAGATACGTTTCTTCAATATGTTTGGTGGAATGCATCACTGTAATATCTGTGCACTTGAGCAAGGGGAGTTACCAAGGCATGAAATTGTATTAAGTGTGAAATTAGTATGAAGAATGGCCTTATTGATCTTCAAACTAGACTGCTCAGTGGCTAAAAGAAAAAGACCTGGGAAGTATGTTAGCCTGTGGTGAGATTGAAAGAGAATATGAAAATAGAGGTAATGAAAATTAGTTGTGATTTACGGCGAGTGTTAATTGTACACTTTCTGTTCATAGCTGGGTGTATGGATGGACAGGAGGCAAGGGAATAATCAGACTCCAAGTTGGAGAAAATGGCTTTGGTTGCTACTGGCCATTCTGTCAGGCAGGACAGTTGGTCACCCAGCTGAAGTAGAAGCTAAGTATGCAGGCCCTATTTAGTAGGTAGGTATGTAGGTGGGTGGGACTTCCTAGGCCCTTCTAAGCAATCTGTTTTCTTTTGCTTATCTCTGATGCCTTGTGTCATTATAAGGACCTGGTGGATCAGATCTGGGTTCAAATTCCAGCTCTTTCTCATGCTATGAAACAGTATGTATGTGAATCTGGATTTTGCTAGGGGAGGAGGGGCCTGCAGGATTGTTATGAGCAGTAAACACATGGTCAGGCCCCTATTAGGAACTTAGTGTTTGCTTTACACCATCGTGTCAAATGATTAAGAACATCTGATGAATTTTATGCCAGGAATGTCAGAGAAAGGCATGTTTAAGGTAACAGAGAATAAAGTTTTAATGACCAAGGGTTAAGACTGACTTAACACACTGTCACAATATTAAAAAATAAAAGTTGATTAAAAAACAATGCTGTGTGTAATTGTGAAGCCGATGTCTGCAGTATGATTAGTGGTAAAGCATGTGGGTTACTAGATCCAGGAGATGATTGACTGCTTATTCAGGCTTGGCAAGCTAAGGCTCCTGGAGCAGTCTCTGTGTTGGGCACCATGGTAATGTTTAATGTGAATCATTTCATAAAACCCCCACAACTGTCCACTGGTGCTATTTTTTAACCACTGTTTTCACATGAGACAGTGGGAGTCCAGAGGCCTGAGATCAGATGCTAGTTCTTTACCAGTTGTTTGCACCCCCATGCTAGGTCAGGTGCCTCTCTGTTTCTGTAACACTTGTTCATTAGGGTGGCAGTGCCAAGTCTTGTTCCTCAGTTGACTTATATTAAGTGGAACACAAACTTCTTGAGAGCAAGGGCTATAGATTTGTTTTTCAGTTCCCTGTATCAAACCTGAATTGGCACATGATTGTCTAGCAAGAATTTGTGGGCTGTGTTTTAATAGGCTCTGAATTAAGATGCTAAGACATTAAGTTCTCACATTGAAATATATATATATAGAATTAAACAAGAACAATTTGCTATTAGAACTCTCAAAATTTTTTGTATTTATTAAGTATAAGGCAAATTATCTTGGTCTGGGTAGAATATTACTTTTACTAACAAGAGTTTGTTGGTCTGTTTATTCTCCCGTGCTTCTCTCATCTAAAGTCCCAATAGGATGTCCTCCCCTCTGTCCCAGTTTTGTTGGTCTGTTTAAATAATGGCACATTGTCTTACATCAAACAAAACATCTAAGTGACAAAGAAAAGAGGTCACAATATTCAGGTAGTTCACTGGAAACCTTAAACCTTCAGCCCAAGCAGATATTTTCTAGAGTCATAAAAACAGTGGTAAGTGACATTCTTGGACAGGTATGTTTAAATCTTATTTAGTGTTTGAGTGATCCCTGTGGACTGGAATGTGGTTAATATGAGACAATTTAACAGATAATGCAGATGCACAGCAGGAAACTGTGAGGCAGTTTAATATTGCTTGTGGTGACATCCTAGAAATTGCTTCCAGGGATCAAGTCCAGGAACTGGGTTGTTAAGTAATGGAAGGAAGTATTTTAAGTGAGTTTGAAGAGGCCTGACATTAATGGACTCTGAGAAAAGTATACTTTAAGATTTGAAGGCATAGGAACAGGATAGGCCAACAGCTTTGGCCTTGTGGTAGTCTGCATTAGCCCATATGCTATTCTGCTGTCCCCACCGGGCTGACCTCGAGGTTGATATTGGAGGAATCCATTAATTCATTTGCCCTCTTACTACAGAACTAAGAAGTGTCAAGCACACATTAAGCATTTAACAAACATTAGCTGTTATCAACTGTAGTAGTGCTGTGCCTGACAGTGTGTCCAAGTACTAGAGGTACAAAAAAATGAAGATTTTCTTTTGTGCTGAGGCTCCAGAAAGTACTAGATACAAGTACAAAATAAAAGCACCCAGCCCCCCACTCTTCTCCCTCAGACTCTAGGCATAATTCAATATAATTGCTATGGTGGTAGGGCGGCCAGTAATGACTAGGTGGTGGAGTGAAGGTGAGTCTTGCTACCCTGGGGGTGGGAGGGAGTGTTAAGAAGGCTTCAGGGAGAGAATGTTCTAGTTGCAAGATGAATATGGACCATAAAGGGGTTAAGGGTGGTGATGGTGGCTATGGCAATGACTGTGATTTCAACCAAGTGGTATGTATGAGGTCAGGCCTATTAGGGAAATGAAAATATTCAGTGTGAGGAACTGTGTTAGACATCTGGCATTGCAGTGGGGATGATAGATGTTTTTTGTTTTTGTTTTTGTTTTTGAGACAAAGTTTCTCTTTGTAGTCCTGGCTGCCCTGAAACTCTTTCCATAGACCAGGCTGTCCTGGGACTCATGGAGATCCACCTGCCTCTGCCTCTGGAGTGCTGGGATTAAAGGCGTGGGCCACCATACCTGGCTGATAGATGATTCTTATTTTTGTGGTACTAACAGACTAGTGGACCTGATAGATAAACTGAGTAAATTCACATAAGGTAATGTGAATGTGTTGTAAGGCAAGCAAGATGCTGAGAGGATGATAGCAAGTGGCCGTCCTATTTTGGATAGAGTGGTGTAGAGATGATGTTTGTACTCAGAATTAAAAGACTTAAAAGACTTAAAAGAGGTAATAGTCATGTCAACTTTGGGCAAGACTTTTATTTCAAGCAGAGGGCAAAGCAAGAGAACCCTGGGGAAGATTTTAGGAGCTGATAATGTAAACAGGGATTTAGGTGAGGTCAGAGTAAGAGCATGCTTAAAATAGGCCTTGCAGGTTTTGGGATTCTCAAAACTGCTTTGTTAAAATGAAATTCACATACAATAAAAGTTATGTATTTATTTTTGAGACAGGATTTCTGTATACTCTTGGCTGGCCTGGAACTCTATGTAGATCAGACTGGCCTTGAACTCACAGAGGTCTGTGTGCATCTGCATCTTAAGTGCTGAGATTAAAAGTGTGCAGCACCACATCTGGTCTTATAATTTTTTTGTTTTTTGTTTTTCAAGACAGAGTTTCTCTGTTTAACAGAGCCCTGGATGTCCTGGAACTTCCTCTGTAGAACAGGTTGGCCTCAGACTCACAGAGATGCTCCTGCCTCTGCCTCTGGAGTGCTGGAATTAAAGGTGTGCACCACTACACATGACTAATAAAATCTTTTAAAGTATGTCTACAGAGTCATGAGTGAATGCCATGGTATAATTATGGAGCATTTTATTGCCCTAGAAAGAAACTGTTAGCTGCCACTCCCTATTCTCCCAAGCCTAGGTAATCACCAATTTAACTTCAGTTACTATAGATTTACCTATTCTGGGCATTTCATATTATAACCTTCTGTGTATCTAGCTACTTTTCCTTTGCATAATGGTTTCAAGTATTATGTTGTAGTACGTCTGAGTCTTGTATTTTGTTTTGTTTTAGTTTTTTGAGACAGGTTTCTTTATATGTAGCCCTGGCTGTCCTGGAACCACTCTGTAGACCAGGCTAGCCTTAATTCACATAGATCTGCCTGCCTCTGCCTCCTGAGTACTGGGATTAAAGGTGTGTGCCACCACTGCCAGGCTGAGTCTTGCATTTTCATTGTAGGTAATATTTTGTTTGTTTTGTTTTTTTGAAACAGGGTTTCCCTGTGTAGCCCTGGCTGTATTGCAATTCCCTCTGTAGACCAGGCTGGCTTCAAACTCACATAAATCCACCTGCCTCTGCCTCCGGAGTGCTGGGATTAAAGGTGTGTGCCACTACCACCCAGCTTTATTTCTTTACTTTTGTTTTATTTTTTTAGATTTCAAGACAGGGTTTCTCTGTGTAGCCTTAGCTGTAACTCTGTAGACCAGGCTGGCCTATGGGTAATATCCCACTGTGTATATGTACCACATTTTACTCCTTCATTCATCAGTTGTCAGATGTTTGGGTCGTTCCTACTTTTTCACTCTTTAAAATATTAATATGAACATTTAGTGTAAGCATGTGCTTCATCTCTCTTGAGTATATATATGTACCCGAGTGGAATTGCTAGGTCTTATATGATAAGATAACTCTTAAAACAATTTTCCAAAACAGTTTTGCCATTTGATGTAAATTGGTATCTCCATGTGGCTCTGATTTAGTCCAAATGAAATCTATAGAAAACATAGGATCAAAGTACAAAAGATGGCTTCTCATAAGAGGTTGAGGCTTGAGCTGAAAGGGAGGAGGAACATGAAAAAGGAGGGAGTTCTCAAAGGATGAGTAATGGAAGTCCTATGGTTTGAAAGTGGCTATGAGTCTATCTCATTGTTGTCAAGCATAGAGGAGCACCCTTGCTTTTAAAAATTGTATTTTTGAAAGATTTCATACGTGTATATGATTATTTTAATCATACTTATCACATTAGTTTTTCTTCTCCTGCTTAGGTCCAACCCCACCTATTTTCATGTTTCTCTCTGTGTATGCGAGTCCCACTGAGTTCAATTAGGGTTGCTTGCATGAGCATGGGTGGGCCGTTTTGTTTCTTAACATAGCCCTGCTCCAGTCCGTTTTTGGTCTGCTCTTTAAGGGATCCCATTACCAAGAGACTTGATGCTTCTTGTGACTTCTTAGGCAACACAAACAGTTCGTATCTCTGCTTTGTGATGCCACTAGGATCTGAGATGTGACTTTTCTTTGTGCCTTCTCCCTCTAATGCCTCTTGCCTTTCCAATACAGTGTTTCCACCCCAGCCCCAGTAGACTGTAAGAAAGACCTAGAATGGTAGAAGAAAAATCTCAGATTGGGCTTTCTGTTACTAGAGCCCCCAGTCAGCCTGTTGAGTTTTTATGACTTTTCTGAACAGTGTGTTTGTGCTACTCTGTGCTTCCAGTCTGAGCCATTGCAGTCAACTTAGGAAGGCTGAAACAGGGAAGGTAATTGTTTTTATTCAGGCTGTTAAATCTCTATGAGTCCCTGGCTGGAATGTTGGTTGCAGTTTCAAAGGTTAACCTTTTTTTTTTTTTTTCATGGCCCTTGGAGAACTGATCCCTGGTTTTGCAACATTCTTTTTCCTTAGAGGATTTTGTTGGGACATGGAAAGATAAATAAGGAAGACACAAACACAACAAAGTTGATCTCCTTTACTCTTACTGAATTCATAACCATTCATTTCAAGTACAGTCATAAGTACATAAGGACATTTTGGATACAGACTGGATCTTATATATGATTGATGGTCCCATAAAAGTCTATAGTAGCTTTATCTGTGATGCTCAAATAAAAAATAGCCTAACAACACATTTCTCAGAATATATCTCCATTATGTATTTAAGGGTTTCTCTATGTAGTCATGGCTGTCCCTGGAACTCATTTTGTAGACCTTGAACTCAAGAGATTCATCTGCCTCTGCCTCCCGAGTACTGGGATTAAAAGTGTGTGCCACCACCACCCAAAACCAGAATTCTTTTAAAAAGCATGTTTCAAATAAAAGCAAGAAAGAATTATGTTCAGAATGTATTTGTTCCTGTTGAAAAGACAGTGCCATTCCAAGAATTTGTCTGTTGGTTATACATCATTAGAATGTACTGTTAAATACACATCAGCAGCTGTCATGAGCAATGGCATTCCAGACAGAGAAGACTACAAAAGTCAGAGGGAGATAAAAAGTATAGTAGAAATACAGGAAGGACATGATTATATATATAAACACACATGGACACAGATTACAGGATGTGGACTTGAAAAGAAAAAAAAAAAAAGCCTGTACCATTGAGGAATTCAGTGAGAGTTGTAATGGGATCTCACTGGGGCTTTTAGGTAGACTACTAGTAGCAGCAGGTTAGAGAGCAGTGACCAAGCAGTGGCATCCCTAGGTTGTGCAAGTTGATTATTGGAACATGAGGAAACTGTATTAGACCTTAAGATTTATTCTAGTGACAACTTTCAGGACTTCTGTATTTTCTAATGTATTAGTGTAGCAATGAACCATTGGAATTTATAGGTGAATATCTGTAAAGTTTGTTTCTTAGTTTTTTTTCTGACAGCATTGTGTGTAGGAAAAGGAAGGCTGATGGATTGTGGAACTATGAAGTAGTTTGTTTCAGGAGATGAAGGCCTGATCTGAGGTTTTGGCAATGGAAAGAAAAGAAATGAGTTTCAGAGAGATTTTAGGTAGATGTAATGGGGTTGTGGACTCCAGAGATGAGTAAAGATGATCTAGCAACCTTAGCAAAGTTATGTTTTAAATGGGGTGTTCATAAGGTGAGGACTGGTGCAGGATGTGTTTGCATTTCTGAAGACAAGTGAAAGATTACAATTGGGAGAAGATATTTTGGCCTACAGTGAGAAAGGAAGAATCTTTTTTCTTTCTCTCTATAGCCCTGGCTGTACTGGAACTCATTCTGTAAACCAGGCTGGCCTCAAATTCAGAGATCTACCTGCCTCTGCCTCCCTGTTGCTGGGGTTAAAGGTGTGCACCACCATTGTCTGGGAAAGGAAGAAATCTTTAAGAGCTCCACAGTGAATACATGAGCTCTGGCAGACAAGTAAGACTTAAAGTGAGCTGGTTCCAGCTGCAAGAAGGAAATCTGCCCATGGCAGATTTAGAAAGAGAAAGCACCTTTTGAACTGTTAGCCACAGGAAAGGCTTTAGGGACGTTGCATTGATATTGCTTAGGTCTTGTGAATAAACGGAAGGAAGGAAACTAATCTAGAAAAGATGCTATTTGAGTCCAAGATGAGCCTTGAACTCCAGGGTGTGAGAGAAGCTGGAATGGGGTATGATATAGTGCTGAAGCAGCAACCCTTCCCCCAAAAGTCTATTATGACATAACTGGCTTAAAACTTATACACTGTCTGTGCTGAATTCTGAGTCTCCCACCCTAGTGTGTGTGTATGTGTCTGTAATTTGTAAAAGAAAGTACATATATCACATTGTGAGGGATCAAAAGAAGTCTCTGGTCTAGCTCCCAGCAGAGATGTGACTCTCTAGAAAGCTATAAGAAGTATTGCTTGTTGAGGCTAAAACATGCTGACATTGAAAACCTGAAGTTTAAAAAGGTTTAGAGAAAGCAGATATGTTTCTTTTTACAACTATGTATCTTTTTGTTTTTTTTATTAAAACATATTTTCTTCCTTTAGTGAGACACTTAAGATGTATGCTATGTTTACTGGATTTATTTGAAGGCTTAAGATCCTGATATCTAGCCGGGCGTGGTGGCGCACGCCTTTAATCCCAGCACTTGGGAGGCAGAGGCAGGCGGATCGCTGTGAGTTTGAGGCCAGCCTGGTCTACAAAGTGAGTCCAGGACAGCCAAGGCTACACAGAGAAACCCTGTCTCGAAAAACCAAAAAACAAACAAACAAAAAAGATCCTGATATCTGAAAATCATTCTTTCTCTTGCTGGCTGGAGAGATAAGCATGTAAATATTCAGAATTGCAGCACTTAAGAACATTTTATGTTCTCATAAATATTGGACATTTTTATTCCTTTTTCTAAAAGACATCAATAATTTATACTTTATTTTAGCTGGTATCACTGTTCAGTCATTTTCCATAGTGCTTAGAGTTTCATTTTAAAATTGAATTTATATTAGGAAACAAACACCTATAAAAGTAGAGCGCATAATGAGCCCCCAGATCACTCTCATCACTCAAATTCAAGCCATTAATTTCTGGCTTTGGTTTCATTAGTAGGTAATAGTTTGTAATTCCCTTCCCACCTTCTGCTGTCCTGGATTATTCTGAATCAAATTCCAAATGACACATTTCATTCTTAAATATTTCCCTGCCCCTGAAAGATCTTTTTAAACAATAATGTCATACCTAAAAATTTTATAAGAGTTCTTTATTATCATTAAATATCTATTCAGCATTTCATGATTTTTTGCTTATAAAATGTTTAAGTTTAATTTATTGTTTGGGTACACTATGGATGATGTGAGGTGTGTGTGTGTGTGTGTGTGTAGGTCAGAAGACAGCTTTGTGGAGTTGGTTCTCTCCTTGCATCTGTGGGTTCAGGAGATGGGATTCAGTGCTCAGGCTTGTTCGGGTAGCAAGTACCTTTATTTACTGTCCATCTTGCCCTCCCTCCATTTCAAATACAGATTTGCTTGAATAAACTGATGTCATACACTGTGTCTGGTTGGTATGTCATAAATCTTTTTTTCTTTTTGCAATTTCTTTTTCTTCTTGGTTTTTTGAGACAGGGTCTGTCTACATGGCCCTAGATGACTTGGAGCTCATTCTGTAGACCAGGCTAGCTGGGAGCTTACAGAGATATGCCTGCCTCTGCTTCTCAAGTGCTGGGATTAAAGCATCATCATTCCTGTCTCTACAATTTATTTCTTACAGAAAAATGGACTATTGTTTCTATGTAATTTCCACAGAATCATCATGGTTTATTAAATATTTCCTTTATCTTTTATATTTCCTATAGTAATTCTTATGGTAATTAGAATGAGTGATTTGATGAGATCCAAGTCCATTTTCTTGGCAAAAATACTTAAGTGGTAACAGCTGCTCTACTAGGTGGCACATGTTAGGTATCTGGTTCTTTCTCCTTGTTTTACCGGCTTGGGTGGTCACATGCCATGCTCTGTTTCTGTCATGTCTTTTGTTAGTTGAAATGCTTCTATAAAGAAAACCTTTTCCATATCAACCTCTGAATACCCCCATCCTAGAAAGACAGGATGGATGCTTGTTTTCCTTTATGAGTTTTCATACAGCTTCCTTGAATTTTCTGAAGGCAATTAATATACTTTTTAAAATTGGAGGGAGTGTCACTTTAAATGCATTTAAATAATCTTATTTGCCTTGCCCCCCCCCCCCCCATCCTCTCAGCTATCACAGTTATTATCCTTCCTGATACTGACTCTGTCCCTTTTGAGGGGGGTGTTCATTGGGAGTTTCTTTAAGTAATTGTTTGAAGTCCTTTTGACAAGGTCTTAGGAGTTTCTAAGAGTTGGCTTATTTGTTTTTGCTTTTGTCATAAGATGTTCTAGTATCATCTTAAGTGTTTCTTGCTTCAGACCTGTATTCTACCATATCTCTTGGGAATCCTGCCTGCTTAAGGTGGGAAATGATCTTGGTCTGGGTTTTAAGAATTTTGTTTTTCAATGTGGGAAGGTTTGCTATTGTGTCAATTGTTATTTCTAGGCTTTTCTGGATGTCAAAAAAGAGTAAGGAAGGGAGGGAGGAGGGAGAGAAGAGGGGGATAGAATACGAATGAATGAATGAACGAAGGAGAAAGTATTTCTGGGCAGTGGTGCACACCTTTCAAAAGCCCAGTTA
This sequence comes from Acomys russatus, assembly GCF_903995435.1. NCBI lineage: Eukaryota > Metazoa > Chordata > Mammalia > Rodentia > Muridae > Acomys > Acomys russatus. The sequence goes on from NC_067160.1 coordinate 45,659,356, forward strand.
TTGAGAGGTTGAGGCAAAAGGATTCTGAGTTCTTGGCTAATCTGAGCTACACAGTGAGGCGTGCCTTCACATAGAAATAGAAACGTGAATTGTTTACTATGTTCATACCATTCTTTCCCAATTCCCAGTACAACAGTTTTATTTACCTTCATCACCCTTATGTCCCAGTCACCCACACTGTGCTCAAAGACTTAATTTCTAACAGCTCTTTGCTTTTTTTCTGTAATTCCCAGTCTACTCAGTAACAGCACCAGTATTGCTTCCAGCAGTGGGACTGCTAAGCATATTTATTATTATTTTAATACTGTTTATTATTGTTGTACATATGATATGTGCATGGCCTTGTACACCAGTGTGCACACGGAAGTCAGAGGACAACTTTGTGGAGGCCGAGCTTATTGTCTACCTTTATGTGGGCTCCAGGGATTGAACTCAGGTTGTCAGGTTTACAAAACATATACCTGTATGTGCTGGGCCATCTCCCTTGGAACTGGGAGTAAACTGACCAATATGGGTGTTGGGAACTCACCTTGGGTCCTATGAGGCCTTTTTTTTGTTTGCTTTTGTTTTTGTTTTGTTTTTTGTTTTGTTTTTTTGAGACAGGGTTTCTCTGTGTAGCCTTGGCTATCCTGGCCTCGAACTCACAGTGATCTGCCTGCCTCTGCCTCCCGAGTGCTGGAATTAAAGGCATGCGCTCTCCCCCCCACCCCACCCCTGCTCCTATGAGGCCTTTTAAGTGCTTATAATCACTGAGCTATTTCTCAAGACTATTAATAGATTTATTCCTGTTTTTCTCCCCCCCCCCCCCATGGGTGGAGAGAGGGAGAGAGAGAAAGTGAAAGAAAGTGAGGGCACTCATGCTATGGTACATATATGCAGGTCAGAGAAAACCTCTTTGGAATTAGTTCTCTCCTTCCACCTTGTTTTTGAGCAGGGTCTATTTAGTTCTTTCTGCCAACTGCACTGCATAGGTGAGCTTTCAGCCATGCTGTTGCTGCCTCCTGTTTGATTCTGAATACTGGGGCTGGGATTACAAATGCGACTACTGTGTTTCGTTTTTTACATAATAGCTTGCTAAGCAAGTACTTTTACCCACTGAGTCATCTTGAGGCCCATTATATTACTATTTAATTTGATAGGTTTTGCTTGTTTGTTTTCATCTATGGGTATATCATAAAGAATGTATAGTCAAATTACTGTTTTAAAATCAGTAGAAATAATTTCTTTGTGGTTGTGTCACCAACTTTAAACTACTTGGCTTCAAAAAATCTTTTGGAGAGTTGCTTTTTTAATTTTTTTAAGCTTGGGGCAATTTTATTAGGCTTTAAAAGAACAACCCTAGGGCAGGTAAGCTGTAAATCTCAGCAGCTGCCCAAGGAAGGAGATGGAGAAAAGGAAGAAAGAAAACCATGCCCTTTCTAAGCAGCTGCATGGTGGAAGTGCAGGGAAGTAGCTTCAGAAAAGAGTAAGAGGCTGTGGCCAGTATTGGAAAGAAAAAGAGAGAAAGAAGAAAAATGGAAAGTTAAGCTTCTCTGAGATAGAAAAGTGGGCAGAACCAACAGAGCTACACACTGCAGCTCTATAAGGAACTGCTAGAATTGTTTTTAAAGACAACTGAATTTATTTTATCATCACATATATTATAGCTTCAAATATAAATCTACAGAACAGGTATATTCATGAAAGTTCTGTATTCCTGCTCTGTCCCCCTCACTTCTCTTCTCCATAGGTAACCAGCTTGATTTTAGACTTTTATTTGTCATTTCACTAAAAGTGAACAAGAAAGTCAAATATGTAGCATATTTATGCATCTTTATGCTAGGCCTTCCAATGAAATTCTTGGCCCACTTTTCTCCTTTTGATTTTTTCTCATTCTATAAAGAGATGGCTCTTAACAGTATGTAGAAACCACCCTTCCTTCTCTGTAGACAGCATAATATTCCACTGAACAGATGGACCATGGTTTATTCAGCCTGTCTCATAAGGTGAGTATTTAAGTTACAAATGTTGCAGAATTAAATGCCCATGTGTAATATGCACACACATATAAAATAGTATATACATATTGTATATACACCATATATAATGTGTATATATATGTACATATATGTATTTCTAGGATGGAATAGTGGGTCAGACGGTATGTTTAGGACTGGGGGTGTTGTAGCTCATTGGTGAAATTCTGCTAACATGCCTAAAACATTTGGTTTGATCCCCAGAGCTAGAAAAAAAAAACAGTCTATTTGTAATTTTGCTAGATATTCTTTTCCACATGGTTTGTGTCAGCTTACACTGCCACAGGAGAGTGCTGTTAACCTTATAGCTTTGTCACCAGACTGTCAGACTTTAAAAAAGCATTTTGACTGGGCTGGGGATATAACTCGGTAGAGTGTTTGCTTAGCATGCAGGAAGCCCTGGGTTTGATCCAGCATGGCATAAAACAGGTGCTGTGATGTATATCTGTAATCCTAGTACTCAATAGATTAAGTCAGGAAGATCAGAAGTTCAAGGTCATCTTCTGCTACATAGTGAGTTGGAGGCTGGCTAGGACAGCATGAGACTCTGTCTCAAAATTTCTTAAATAAAAATTAAGTATGTGGTAATAAATCAAATCTTTTATAAGCTCATAAAGAACAATCCTTCTACCCTGCTCTTTTCCAGTCCTATTTAGAGTCAAACTCTGTTAACTGGTCCTATTTTTAGATCTGTTGACTCACCCATAACCCTAGATAAATCTGTCTGTTAATTGATCTTAGGCAGTAACTACTGATTGCCTAAAGTGAAAATTGAGTGCCTTTATAGTCCTTGTGTGTGTGTGTGTGTTTTGTTTTCTTTCCTTCCTTCCTAACTTTCTTTCTTCTTTTTTTAATCTTAGGGATTGAACTAAGAGCCTTCAAGAACCATATCATCCCCAGCCTTTGTCCACTGTTTTCTATATTATGTTAATTATGAAATTGGTTAATTATACTTAAAACTTATTTATTGTTTCACTAGCTTTTAGGAGTGTCTTTTGATTCAGTACTTTATAAGGCCCAGAAAATTATTATTTAGGCTTGCTGGTCTACTTTCTGTAAGCTAGACTTTTACTTCATGTGATAACTTGATTTTTTAAAAATGTATTTATTTGTTTTGGTGTTTTGAGACAGGGTTTCACTTATGTAGGCCAGGCTGGTCTTCCATTTCTGATCTTACTGCCTTTTTGCCTCATGAGGGCTGAAATTATAGGCACATGCCATGATCCTTTAAATTTTTTTTTTTTTTTTTTTTTTGGTTTTTCAAGACAGGGTTTTTCTGTGTAGCCTTGGCTGTCCTTGAACTTAGAGATTCACCTGCTTTTGCCTCCTGAGTGTTGGGATTAAAGGCCACCATCACAAGGTGATCCTTTAAATTTTGATGTATGACCAGAGGCAAATTTTCAATGCTTCATCCTTGTCTTAACTCTATAAGTTGTGACTATTTAATTATGAGAATTTAATTCTACTAGGGCTTATAGGGCATAAGAATAATATTTTTCATATTTGGAGAAGAATGTTAATACTAGGGTCTAGAGAACTTTTCTTACAGTTCATCCAGAATTTAATATTATGTAATTCTATCTTTATTATTAGCTTCATATCCACTTTAAACAGTTTTGCATTTATATGTGCACAATAGTAAAGTTTGACATCAACTTGGGGGATATTGTTTCTTAGAATAGTGTTCTTTCCTGTTCCTTCTTCCTGGATTTCCCATATTTTCTTCTCCTCTTCTTCCTTTTTCTCCTTTTTCCTCCTCCTCCTCCTTTCTCCTCCTCCCCCTCTTCTTTCATTATTTGCTTTTTATCATATCCTTTCCCCCTCAAACTTGAAATGGTGCTTGTGTGAGTCTGGGCATAGTGGAGCATGCCTTGATCTTAGCACTCTGAAGGCAGAGGTGGGTGGATCTCTGTGAGTTTGAGGTAAGCTTGGTCTACATGGTGAATTTGAGTTCCAGGACAGCCACAGGTACATAATAGAATGACCCTGTCTGAAGAAAGAAAGAAAGAAAGAAAGAAAAGAAAAAGAAAGAAAGAGAAAGAAACAGGAAAGGGAAGGGAAAGAGAAAGGAAAGAGAGAGAGAGAAATGGTGCTGTGGTTTTTGGAAGTTCTTCCCCTTGCCTTAGTGTAGGATCCTCTTCCCTGCTTTTCTGTTTTAGTCTGTGTAGTCAGCTGTATTGTAACCCTGGCAGGACCCTGTCACTATTTTACTGAGTTGATTCCATTATCTCCTAGTCCCTGGGCTATCATTTTTGTTTTAATTTGTCTGTTGGAACACAAGTTTAAGTTGTAGGAGACACTGCAAAAAGCAGACTTGTAGAAGTGCTTAAAAAGTAAACTGAGTTCTTGAGCACAGGTAACAAATGCCTTCTTTCTCAACCTTGATTAGTAATTTATATGGGCATGGATGTTTAGGATGACAGAATTTCCCCTCAACTTTACCTTAGGGATGTAGAGTACTTGCAAGGTATCCAGCATTGCACACACACAAAATTGAGAATGGCAGGAGATATGGGCCATAGGGGAGGAATAGTATAACAGAACTGAGATTTCTTGGAGTAAATGGCAAGGCTGATTAGGGTTATGTTAAGTGTCATGTTACTACTATCCATGGGGAACTTTTAGAGTTAAAAGTTGGACCTGAATGAAGCTCATGAGCAGGATGGGAAACTGTGCTGGTTAGTTTTATATGGATTTGACATAAACTAGAGTCATCTGAAAGGAGGGAGCCTTTTCTAAGATGGCTGTAGGCAGGCCTGTAAGGCATTTTCTTAATTAATGATTGGTGGGGAGAGCCCAACCCATGTGAGTGGTGCCATGCCTGGACTGGGGTTTCTGGGTTCTATAAGCAAATAGGCTGAGCAAGCCATGTGGAGCAAGCCAGTAAGCAGCACTCCTCCATGGCCTCTGACCTCTTGCTCTGGGTTCCTGTCCTGTTTTAGTTCTTACCTTTGATGATGAACTGTGGTATATAAGTATAAGCCAAATAAACCCTTTCCTCCCCAAGTTGCTTTTGGTCATGGTGTTTGATCACAGCAATAGAAACCCCAACTAAGACAGGAACTGAAGAAAGCAGTTTGGGAATCAGCTTTCAGGCTGTGGGTGGGGAACCAAAGGGACATCAGGACTCTGGTTTGCAGATAGGGCAAGTTTCTTGGTGTGTTGGGGACAGTGAACATCCTAATAGTACTGAGATTAAAGAATTCTGCCCCCACACTTAGTTGATGTGGTTTTGTATGTGTGCACAAGTGCATGAGTGCTCACTTGCCATGGTATATGTGTAGTGGTCAGAGAATGGTTTTCTGGAGTCAGTTCTCTTCTTTAACCATGTGGGTTCTGGAGATCAAATTTAAGTCACCAGGCTTGGCCATAAAATGACATTACCTTAAAAAGAAAAAAAAAAAAAAAGAAAGAAAAAAAAAAAAAAAAAAAGGCATTGCCTATTAAGCCATCTCACTGGCTTTGGGCTTTATTTATTTGAGACAGGGTCTCATTACATAGCTGAGATTGTAGAGTAGGCTGGCCTCAGACTCACAGAGATCTACTTACCTCTGCCTCCCAAGTGCTGAGATTAATGGCATAAACCTTCTTGTCTAACCCTGGGTTTTGTTTTTAAGAACATTAAATTAGGAATCTGTACACAATTTTAATGCCCACTATTTGTGTTTGTGATAGTTCTGTATGACTAATAATCCTCAAATCATTTGGCTTTAGCAATTCCCCTTGGGCTCATTTATTTATGAATGTTTGTATGTATGTATACATGTATGCGTGTATGTATTGGTTTGCATTATGCTGTATCTGTGCAGTAAATACTGGGGATGAACAGAGAATGGTGATCTAGAATGTGCTAGTCTAACTGGGAAGAGCAGTCCAGGTTATTTTTGATTGCTGGGTCTGGAATATAAAACCAGCCACTTGTTCACTCATTGCTGCAGGTTGCTTCTGTCTACCTATCTGCTGATTGGCACTACTACAGGATGGGTAGTTAGGGCTTGGAATTAAGGAGGAAGAAACTTAGATGGTGTCCTGGTAACCTACTCCTTAGTATTTTCTCAAGCAAATTGGACTGACCTTCCACCTTGGTCTGACTTCCTCATAGGAAAAGTTTCACATTGCACAGGAAAGAACAATTTAGCAGAATATAAGTTGCAAATTATTAGTTCAGTGGTGCTTAAGCATGCTCAGGTGGTAGAATACCTTGGCGTCGTGGTATTATGTGGAATGCTATGAAATATTTATATTTTAAACTTCAAGCTACATTTTCTCTCTAAATCAGATGCTATTTTATATTGTATTCCAGAATAGAGAGTAACAGGTGAGCACGGGTTAAGAGCAACTTATAATAAGAAAAATTTAAATTATATTACCTTATTTTAAAATGCAAGTTTGGAAAAGGCTATTTTGGATCTTAATCTACCTCTAAAACCTTCAGTATTTCTGGAAAGTTTATTGGAGAATCATTAAATAAATTGACTTCAGGGGAGATAAGAAGCTGGAGTAAATGAAGACAGGCCACACCTTCCCATTGGGGAGTTGTTGAATGTTGTTCTGAGCACAGCTACCATTATTACCATTTTCATCAGAAGAAGGTGTGACTACTCAAGAGCGCCTCCTGAGCTTGGGCCTATTGACCTTGTCTCATAGGAGACGGGTAGGGGAGGGTCATGAGACCCTTACCTGAGATGTCTCTCCCATCTTTATACAGTCCTACCCTATCTGCATGTGGTCTTGTGAGATGCCAGCCTATACAGAGGGTGGAAGTTTAACTAAAGTAAAGACTCCATGCATTTAAGGAGAAGTCATCATTCATGCTGGGTTGAGACTCTTACTGGTACTGCTGTTTTCAAGTCACCCACGCTCAGTGAGAAAGCCCAGTAAATTTATTGGTTCCCCAGGTTGGGGACTTGAACACGATCTATCATTGGTACCGTATCTCAGAGGTGGGGGTGAGGGGTGGGACCAGCATTTGTTTATCTCTTTCTGGGAAAAGTTCACCTAACAAGAGTGTTAGGGAACCATTCATAGAAACTGGTAAGTGAGAAGAAGAACTGGCTTTGAGATCTAGAGGAATGGATTTGGTTGAATGTAAACTAATGACATTCTAGGGAAACATATACAACATATAGGTAGAAAATATCTTAGAGCCTGCCACATAGTAAGGCTGTTAATAAATATTGACTGCCACTGTTCCCAGGCAGAGAAGGTATATATTTAGAAATTATTGGCATGGGTAAAAGTTGTGGTGCGGCTGTGAGAATTATTTCAAGGTTTGAATCCAGGTAAGAGAATTAAGCAGTACAGTGTGTGTTCAATAGAAGGAGGAATCTAACAAAGATAACTTCATTTCAAGGTGGGTTGTTGATATACTTTGAGGAGATAGTTTTGATGATAGGTACTTATTTATTTACTAAACCAATGCAGGAAGCATCGTCTTTGCTATCCCTTCCCTGTAATTTTTTCATCCCTCTATCCTATTCTAAACTACTGCTAAATTTATCTTTTTTTAAAGATTTATTTTCATTTTTACGTGTGTGTGTGTGTGTGTGTGTGTGTGTGTGTGTGTGTCCCCACTGAGGCCAGCAGAGGCCATCGGATCCGCTGGAGATGGAGGTGCATGAGCTTCCCAATATTGGTGCTAGGAACTGAACTCCAGTCTTCCTCTTCCTGCAAAATCAGCAGGTGTTCTTAACCACTGGGCCATCTCTTCAGCCTCAAATTTCAGTAAACACAACAAGTAAACTATAAAAGAATAATTTGGGCTTATAAAAAGTAAATTCAAGAATTTAATTTAATTTGATGACCCATTAAGAAAGTGAAAAGAACCTATAGGTTTCTAAAATTCTCACATATTTTACCAGCTCTTCCTATTTCTACTGTTACTTTTATATAAAACATATATTGTATAGGCTGTGACTTACTAAGACAAACAACCCAGGATCTGAATAGATATATAATCAAGGAAGAAAAGCATATGATGGCAAGTAGCACATGAAAAGCTGCTCAGTATCATTATTCGTTAGGAAAATGCTAATTCAAAGTAGAATGAAAAAGCCTGTATACTCCTGATATGAGGACCAAAATGAAAAAAGGACAGTCTTGTTAGTGAACATGTACAGGACACTGAGCCCTCATATGCTATAACTAGGTTCAGAGGTGAGATCTGGAGTTGAACTCCCATCTGTACTCTTCCTCAGCTCTCAGTTTTGGTCATGGTAGACAGTGTTGGGGTTTTTGTTGTTGTTGTTGTTGTTGTTTTGTTTTTCAAAACAGAGTCTCTCTGTGTTAGCCTTAGCTATCCTGGACTCACTTTGTAGACCAGGGTGGCCTTGAACTCACAGCGATCCACCTGCCTCTGCCGCCCGAGTGCTGGGATTAAAGGCGTGTGCCACCACACTCGCCAGTGTTGGCTTTTTTTAGTCCTGTTTTGCTGGTCACTTGTGTGTCTTTAAAAAAAATTATTTATTATTATGTATACAGTGCTCTATCTGCATGTACACCTGCAGATCAGAAGAGGGCATCAGATCCCATTATAGATGGATGTGAGCCACCATGTGGTTGCTGGGAATTGAACTCAGAACCCTTGGAAGAGCAGTCAGTGCTCTTAACCTCTGAGCCATCTCTCCAGCACCTCGCTTCATGTCTGCATCTGTAATCTGAGTCTAACATGAGAACAGAAGAAAAGGTCCATGTCTTTTTGGAGAGAAGGGTCCTTTGAATACCTGTTTCTCTCCCCTCCTTGCATTGGAGTTGGCTGGCCTCACGTTAGTTTTGGGACTGATTTGAGTCCATCTGGTGGGATAATGGAGAAAACGTGGCCAACTTACCACAGCTTTGGTGGTACTTTGAATTGAAGCCTTCTACCCCAGTCAGCCTGCTACTGTTTACTTTGTACATTCCTCAGATAGCTGCTCTATGAATTCTACCCTGGTTTCACAGATGCATTTTATACCTGTGGGGACAGGGTGGAGTGTGCCTATGATGTTTACCTGGAACACGAGCATATACATTTCTTTTGTTTTTTTTTTTCTCTCTCTCTTAAATTTTTAAATCTTGCACTGTAGTTATTGAATGCTCCAGGGTGTGAGTATGTTGTTGTTGGAAAATGCTCATCTACTTTCTAACCAAGAACTGTAGGAACGTGGGGACCGCAAAGGTAGAAAGGACATTAAAAGCAGTTGTTGGTTGTGCATCATGCCTTTCTCCCCTCCAGAATAGTAATAAATCTTATGTTACATGTACCTTTTATGCTCTTTTTCCCCCTTCCTTTAGATAGGCTTTCACTAAGTTGTCCAAACTGGCCTCTAGTTCTCAAATCTTCCTGTCTCAGCTTCTCTCAGTACTAGGCTTATAGGTGTGCACTGCCATACTCTGCCCTTTTGTGACTTTTATTTTTAGCTTTTCTCATTCTGAACCTGACTTTTTTTACTCGTTTATTTATTTATCTATCTATTTATTTTTTGAGACAGGGTTTCACTGTGTAGTCCTGGCTATCCTGGAATTCACTCTGTAGACCAGGCTGGTTTAAAAATCACAGAGATTCACCTGCCTCTGCCTCCCTGAGTGCTGGGATTAAAGGTGTGTGCCTCTATCACCTGGCTCTGATTTTTATATAATTTCTTCAGATTCACTAATTCTCTCGTTGGCTGCATCTTTTCTGTAGCCATTCGTTGAATTATTCTTTTAGTTTAGTTTTCATTTTTAATTTGAGTCATCTTATTTTGAGGAATATTTTGTTTTGGCTTTTTCAGTGTTTTATTTCTTTAAACTAATTAAACATCCTGTTTCCATATTCAATAATTCCAGTACCTGAAGTCTTAGAAGGTTTGAATCTGTCATCTTTTCTTTTTGAGCCTCTTATTAATGGTATTGTTTCTTTATTATCATCATTATCATTCATATATGTAGTATATATATGTATGTGTATATACTAAATATGTGAGCCATGGCATGTGTTTGGAGGTCAAAGGAGAACCTGCAGGAGTTGGTTCTCTGGGATCAATCCAGGTTATAAGGCTTGGTAGCAAGCATCCTTCCCTGCTGAGCCATCTTGCCACCTCCTATGATCTTGTTACTTGAAAAGGTTTTCTGACTTTTGCTCATAGTCTCACATTTCTTAGAACTTTCCATAGAAAGTTTTTTGAGCATGAGTTGCAGTGAATTCTTTGATGGGTTTTACACTTTCTTCTGTAATGTCCTGTGGCCATTTTTAGTTGGGTGCCACTTCAAATTTATTTTTTGGTTGGGGGATTTTGGATTGTTTTTGACCATTTAGTAGCAATCTTGTGAGCTATCGGGCATTTTCCTTGAGTGTCACATTTTTAGACTAGTGATTTTTATTTCAGTTCTTGAGATAACATGCACATAGTTTCTTTCATTTTTCATATAATCATTTTTATAGTCCCTGTTTAAATGGCAGGAAAGAATTCTTAGTTGCACTTTCCACCAGGATTAGTTACTTTTGCGCTGTTGTGCTGTGACGTAGTACCCGACAGAGTGACTTAGGGAGGAAAGATTGATTTTGGCTTGTTGTTTCAGAGGCCCTCAGTTTGGTGTTATGAGGAATGCATGATAGAGCAGTCCAAGTCATGGCAGCTGAGCATATGAAGGAGGCTATTCACCTCATGGAGGACCAAGAAGCAAGGGGTAGGGTGGTTGGGGGGCAGTGTTCTGCTGCCTTTCTTCTTTTCACCTCATCTGGGTCCTTAGCCCAATGGGTAGTACTGTTCACATACAGGGCAAATCTTTCTCCTCAATTAAACCTCTCAGTTCTTAGGTCAGCAGTTCTCAACCTTTCACAGGGGTCACCAAAGACCATCTGAAAACACAGATATTTACATTATTATTTATAGCAGTAGCAAAATTACAGTTATTAAGTAGCAACATAACTGTATTAAAGGGCCGCAGCATTGGGAAGGTTGAGAAACACTGTCTTGGGTGATTCTAAATCCAGTCAAACTGAGTGAAAATTAACCATTACCACCTTAGGCTGAACCTTAGTTTTCTGATATTCCTGGAGCCACATCAGAGCTGGAGAATGAAGATTACATTGGATTGAATAATAACCTCTGATAGGTGGTTTTTTTTTTTTTTTTCAACTTGACACAAGCTAGAATCATCTGGGAAGAAGAAACCTCAACTGAGAAAATGCCTTGATCAACGTGGCCTATTGCCAAGTTTGTAGGGCATTTTCTTGATGATAGATGTTGGTGAGCCCAGCCTAGTAGGGGAACTGTCACCCCTGTGGTTCTGGGTTGTAAAGGCAAACTGACTGAGTTGTGGAGGGCAAGCCAGCAAGCTATTTCTCTGTGGTCTCTGCTTTAGTTTTTACTTCTAGATTCCTGCCTTGAGTTCTTGCTTTGACTTCCTTCAAGCTGTAAGAAGAAACAAACCCTTTTCTCTCCAAGCTGCTTTTGGTCTTGGTGTTTATCACAGCAATAGAAACATAATTAAAGCAATGCCTTTTGGGACTAGACTAGTTTATATGTTTTGGTTATTCTACTGCATTCTTCTCTTCATTCTTTTGAATCTTCCTCATTTCTTTCAAGATCCTCAATATACCCGAGGAGATGGGGAAAATCCATTATTTATGGTTATTTCCTATGTGGTCAGAGGGCACTTAATGCTGGCAGATTGCCACAGTAGAATTTGCAGCTGGAGGTTTTCCAATTTGCAATCAGGTTGATTTAGGTCTTGTTCATTAGCTTCTTCATGACACCCACATCTTTATTGGTACCCACATCTTCATGGACACCCACATCGCTATGGGTACCAACATCTTCATGGGCACCTACAGCTATGGGCAGCCACATCTTCGTGGGAATTCACACTATGGACACCCACAGCCCTTCTGCATTTTCATGGGCATCTACAGCCTTGGAAATCCACAGCTATGGGCACCCACATCTTTATGGACTTCCATAGTTCTGCTCAAGCTCTTTTTCCTGCTTGTAATCTACTCTACCAAACCATATTTTGAAATGTTTACTTCATGTCCCACCTCTTCAGGATGCTTCTGTTTAGTGTTTGGAAAGTTTGTATCCGTAAAAACTTGAAAATAGAGCCATGCAAAAACAATTATCTCATGTCACCAAAATTTTTGGAAAGAGATTAGATAACCTGGACCATTGGCTTCAATTGGACTGATATCTTCACTTTGCATTTGGTTTTACCAATTACTTGGCACCTAGTTGTGTATTTCTTTATGACAGCACTTCCAGTTGCCTGTTTACTTTCATATTTTATTATGTTTTGTCTCTTTGACTGGGTTTTAAGCTCCTTAAGAGCCATTATCTGTATGTATTTAGATTACTCATAAATATGTGTTGAATGAGTTAAATTTAGATGCTTCAGATGATAGTTGAAACCTAGAAATATTTATAGAGTGCATGGTTGAGTGTATCACAGCTCTGAATAATGTTTATTTCGCCAGGAAAAAGAAGTTTTAATATGAATCATGGTTGCTTACTCATCGCTCTCCTCAGGGAATTTCATTCAGTTAACAAACTTATCGAGTGCTTGTTAAAAGCCATTCTTTTTGCTAGGGGTTTGGGAATACAGGGATAGAGTGAAGCAAGGTTGCCAGTCTAGTGGGTAATATTACATATGTTCATATAAGTAGGTAGCATTGCATACCACCTGGGAAGCCATAGCATAAAGCTTTGAAATGAGCCTTGTAAGGATGTGGAGAGAGCAATTGGGTTTTGTAAGGGAGTCAAGAGAGGCCTCCAGAGAGGAGGAGGCATTTGTTATTCGCTTACCCACTCCTTCAACAAATCTCTTCTAAGTATCTTCAACTTGCCAAACAGTGGTCTAGATGCATCCTGAGTAAGGTGCTGTTAAGAAATAGAAGATATTTGAGGCAGGAAAACTGACCAAAAACATGCGTTTTGAAGGAAGTTTTGTGTTTGAGTTTGTACTACCTCTCCAGAGGCAAGCTGCTTTTGACTTTTAATTTCTACAGGACAGTGTACCTGCAAGTATGCATACAAGTGTGTGTGGGTGTGCTTGTAGTGTGTGGAGATTGATGTTGCTAATTCTACCCTGCCTCCCCTGAGACAGGGTTTCTCTGTGTACAGAGCCCTGGCTGTCCTGGACTCACTTTGTAGACGAGGCTGGCCTTGAATTCACAGAGATTGCCTGCCTCTGCCTCCTGCATGTTGGGATCAAAGGTGTGTACCACCACACTCAGCTGCTAATTCTTTTCTATTGCTCTTTGCCTTATTTTTTGAGGTAGGGTTTCTCATTGAACCTGGACATTGTTTCAGGTAGGCTAGCTGGCTAGCAATTCCCCCAGGACCCATGTGTCTGCTTGTCTTCCCCCAGTATTGGGGAGGGGCTACAAATGTATGCTGCTCTGCCTGGTTTTTGTGTGTCTGCTGGGAAACTGAACTTAGGTTCTCATGCTTACTCAGCAAACACTTTATCCATTAGAACAAATCTCCAACACTAGAACAAAGATTGTCATAAAATCCTACAGACACTCTCTAACTCACCATATTGTTATGTAGGCAAATTGAGGATGAATATATAAACTTAAGGTAATAACATTTATTTGAGCTGGAGAGATAGCTCAGTGGTTAGCACTTGCCGCTCTTGCAGGGGACCAGGTTCTCAGCACCTACATGGCAACTCATAACCATCTGTAAGTCCAGTTCCAGGCAATCTGATGTCCTCATGTACCCTCTGTGGCCAGGCAATGCACTTAAGTTGCATATCTGTACAGACAAGAAAATACTCATACACATAAAATCAAAATATCTTAAAAATACCATGAAGCCTTCAAGTGAAAGAGTACAGTAGCTAGTAACAATGAGCAGGCCCTTCTCAAATAGCTTACTAGGTGATAGTGCAGGTAGAAGGCATGTGAGTGGGTTAGACCTGATGGAACCGCAGTGGGGTGGTGGGCAGATGATGTTGAGGGAGTCTCTCTAAGGATGAACTGCAGTTGTGAATGCCATGCTTTGGTTATTATCTTTTCTTTCTTTCTTTCTTTCTTTCTTTTTTTTTTTTAATTTTTGAATGCATTGAGAATTTCTGCGTTTGCCTTTGGATTTTAAATTCTGCAGTGACATCCTAGCTGTAGCATGTCAGTTAGGAGCCTGGAATTTGGAGCTCAGTCACCTGGATTCTAGTCCCAGTGGATTTAGTCCTCACTTCTAAGAACCTGACTTCAGGCAGCTACCCTAACTGACACATATTGTAGTTTTCTGCTGGTATAATTGGTAATAAACCCACCTATCTTGTATGTTTGTTTTGCTTCTGTTCATTATGCTCTTTGAACCTTTTGGATTTGAACCTATGGAATATTTATATAATATACATTAAAATATATTAAGTATTAAATATATAAATAATATATATAGCCATGACCAAGGTGCTTATAAAAGAAAGCATTTAACTGGGGCCTGGACTATAGCTTGAGAGGTGTGATCCACTGTCATTATGGCAGGGAGCACTGGGGAAAGGCAGGTGTGTATGGTGCTAGAGAAGTACCTGAGAGTTACAACCTGATCTGGAAGCCAAGAGAGAGAAAACTGGGCCTGGCATAGCCGCCCCCCCCCCCTTTCAAATTTAAAATAGATTTTTCTCATACATCCTGATTATGATTTCCTTTCTCTCTACTCCTCCCAGTTTGTCCGTCCCTTCGCGCTGCCCCCACCCCCCAAATCTGGATCTCTTTCTGCTTTTTATTAGACAAGAACAGGGTTCTAAGAGATAATAATAAAATATAGTAAAATAAGATAAGAAAAGCCATCACATCAAAGTTGAACAAGACAAACCAACAGAAGGAAAAGAGCACAAGAAAAGGTAAAAGAAAGAGAGACCCACTTTTTCTGCACACTCAGGAATCATATATATTATGGCCTAAACTGGAGGCCATAATACATATGCAGCTCTATAGACTCGTGCAGGCCCATGCATGTTGTTTCAGTTTCTGTGAGTTCATGTGAAAGTTGCTCAGGCTGATTTAAAGGGCCTTATTTTCTTGGTGTCCCGAAATGGGCTTTTGAAACCTCAAAGGTCACCCTTAGTGACACTTCCTTCCAAAAAGGCCACACCTCCTAATCCTTCTAATTCTATCAGAGCTCTTTCTACTCCTTGGTGACTTAGCATTTAAATAGACGAGCCTATGGGGACTGTTCTTATTCAGACCATGACAGTGTGTGAAGCCTTGGCTTCAATCAGCGCCATATAATCTGGACATGTCTGTAATCCTAGCACTTGAGAGGTAGAGGAAAAAGATCCGAAGTTCAAGGTCTTAGTTGGCTGTATAGTGGGTTTGAGGTGAGCCTGGACCACATGAGACCCTGTCTCAAAAAAAGAAACAAACAAAAAATAAGCAACAAAAACCCCACATCACCATCACCACAACAACAAAAACCATTCAGACATGGAAAATAATAAAAGTAGTTTTGTTTGGTGTGACCAGTTAGGAACTTGGAAAGTTAGCAATTAAATTGACATAAATCATGAATCTTCATATTAATGCTTCAAATGTTACTTACTATTTTGTGAGATAAAAGACATTGAATGATAGAATGCTCTGTTTAGAGTTGAGGGCATTGGATCCTGTAGAGCACAGTCCTTAAGATCATGCTTTAGACAGTTAACACTGATTCACATTTAAACTTGTCAGCCCGCCCAGAACCAAGGCAAGCATTTTCCATCATTCCAGCCTGTACCTCTTGCTGATTTACAGGGCAAACTCTTGGCTTTTACTGCAACTCTGCTCTGAAGGACTTCTTGGCAAGTTTGTCTTTTGTTTCCCAGTTGAGCTTGAAGGTCTCTGGACTTGGAGTAAGGTTGCCTTTCTTGTACCAATAGGTTTGAATAGCTGTGGCTGAATACTGTACAGGAGTAAAGCTAGAGCAGGAAATGACATGAAAAGTAAAACTATTCCAAGTTAATAAGTACTTTGTGATTTACTTAGATGAGTAAGTAGACCTACCATAGCAGAAGATTTCATTGAAAATTAAGATTCTCTTTCTCATTTTGTTAGTGTTTTTTTGGAGGCAGCAGCCACTTGAGTGGATGGGCCATTGATACTGCAATATTCAGGAGTTGAGGTTGTACAGTTACTTGACATGCCCACAGGGAACAGAGAATCAGTTTGGCTTTCTCATCTCCCTTCATTTTCATATTCTTTCTCTACTTGCATGTGGCCTTCCATTGCTCCCTGTCAGTTTTAAGTACTGTTATTTAATTAAGTGGGTCTCAAACTTGGCTGGTTATGCACAAGAATCACTTGCAGGTCCTTAACAGTTTTCTAGGCTCCACTTCAGAGCCTAGACTCTGCATCGGAGTCATTGGAACCCAGGAAACTTCAGTTTCAAAGTGTCTCAGGCGGTCCATGAAAGCTGCTCACCTAGCTGAGCTCTAGAATCAATCCCGAGGCCACAGTGGGCTGGGGGGTGGAGGGGGGGGAATGACTTAATGTTTGTCAGATGTCCAGTTGCCTTTTATTTTTAAACAGGAAAGGAGGTTCCTACATTTTCGTTTTTAAGAAATGGATGCATTTATAGCCATTTTCAAACTGTGTTCACACAGAACAATGAGGTTCTATGGGCTGATTTTTTTATTATTAATTTATTCAGGTTACAACTCAATTGTTATCCCATCACTTGTATCCTCCCATTTCTCCGTCCCTCCTACTTTCACCCTATTCCCCTCCCCTAGGACCAAGGGGGACCTCCTCCCCCACTCTATGGTCATAGGCTATCAAGTCTCATCTTGGTAGCCTGCTTATTCTTTTCTTTGAGTGCCCTCAGGCCTCCCCACCCAGAGGAGGTGGTCAAATATGGGGCACCAGAGTTCATCGGAGTGAGTCCCCACTCTCCACATAACTGTGGAGAATGTCCTGACCATTGGCTAGATCAGAGTAGGGGTTCGATGCTTACTACTTGTATTGTCCTTGGTTAGTGCAATAGTTTGAGCAGATCCCCCTAAGCCCCGATCCACCCATCACGATGTTCTTGTTTGTGAGCTGATGTTAAAATCAAATATTGCTGTAGAATTTACCCCAAGTTCCAGGGTGGAGAAGAAAGCAGATAGACAAAATGTCCCAATTTTAAACCAGTTTTCCCCTCTTATTGAACAGAGATTCTTGATTTTGATGTAATCAAGTCTGTTAGTTGAGTGCTGTGTGTGTGTCTCCAATGTTCTTTGGACCACCCAATTTGATGGTGTAGGCTTTTGGATACCTTTGGGGAAGGAGTGCTAGGAGGAAGTCTCAAAAGATTAGACAGAAATGGGAGAACAAAGACAGGCAAAGGGGGATGAACAACCTCAACTTTAATATCAAAGTCTCTTCCAGACCGTGTTGTCTGAAGAGACAAGCTTATCTCTCTCCCTCCTTTCACCTTATCCCTACTCCCTCTCCTTTCTTCCCAAGCTTTTCAGTGTAATGAAAGAGGGATTTCCCTTGTGCTGTTCCCTATCATGGAACAGATTTAGTCTTTTACCTTTAAATATAATGTTAACTGCAGTTTTATTTATTTATTTATTTAATATCAATTTTATGTGTATGAATGGTTTGCTTGCATGTATGACTGTATACCATGTACACTCCTAATGTCCATGGAAGCCAGATGAGGATGTTGGATCCTCTGGACCTGGAGCTACAGATGGCTCTGAGTTGCCATGTAGGTGCTAGGAACACTGGAAGAGAAGCCAGTGTTCTTATCTACTGAACTCACTCTGTAGCTCCAAAAGCAGGTTTTTGATAGGTGTCCTTTGTCAAGATGAGGAATGTTCCTTTTAGGTTTTTGAAGTTTAAAAAATATGGTGTTGAATTTTTTCAAATGCTTCTTCTTCAATCAACTGATAAGATTTTCTTCTAATTCAGCCTGTTAGTATTGAATTATGCTCATCAATGCTAGGTGATACTGATTTTTAAATACTGAGCCAGCCTTTCATTCCTGGAATAAAGCACACTTGATCAGGATGGATATTATAGAATTCTATTACTAATTACTAATGTAATTTTTATTAATATATTTTATTACATATTTATTTTGTGTGTGTGAGTGGGAGGGTGGAGAGAGAGAGATGTGCAGACTTGGTATCAAGTACCTTTACCTGCTGAGCCATTTCATTGACCTCTATTTGCTAATGCTTTGTTAAGGCTTTTGTGTCACCCTATATGAGAGATATTGGTCTGTATAGTGCATATCTTTATTTATTTTGTACTATGTCTGCTTTTGGGATGAAGGTAAAACTGGTCTAGTAAATATAGTGAGAATTATTCCTTTACGTTTTTGGGAAGATCTTATATTGCATTGGCATTAAGTCTTCACTTGTTTAGTAGAATTCTCTGATGAGCCCACTTGTATCTACTGAGGGGTTTAATGGGTCTTCTTTGGTCTGGGTAATTATAATTTTTCATGTTTATTCCTTGGTATGGTTTCTATATTTATATCTAACATTTAAAATTATTATTATTATTAATTATTATTATAGGTTCTTACTAGGTAGCCCAAACTGGCTTCAAACTCATGGTGATCCTCCAGCCTCAATATCCCTCCCTAGTGCTCGGATTATAGGCACATGCCACTTATACCTGATGTCTGGTAGCTGTTTTGTATTAATATTAATGTGTCATCTCTATTTCTAGTAATGAGTATTTTGTGTCTGATATGTCTTGTTTTCTTCAGGGTTTTTGTGCTCAAGGATGAGCTTTTGGACTGTGCATGTATACTTTATCAAATTTAGACTGTTTTTTTTTTGCCTTCAGATACATGTTTTCACTTCACTCTCCTTGTTTAGAGAGTACACTTTGTTAGGTGGTATAGTGTAAGGTTTTTGCTTACCCTTAAACTTCCTCCCTCTATCCCACTTCATTTTCAATAGGTTCTTTTGTTACATCTTTTATGTTTCTGAGACAGGGTCTTCCTTTGTGGCTTAGCTCACTACATATATAGCCCAGCCTCAATTCCTGGCCATCTCCTCCCTCAGCCTCTTGAGTATGGGGATTGCAAGCATGTACTGTCATACTCTGCTGCTTGTTGTATTTTAAGTTCATTAGTCTTTTCTTCTGCATAGTTCAATCTGCTGAATGGTAGGCCTTACTTGTGTGAATCAAGTAACTACCACTGAGCCAATTCTCCAGACCATCTCTTTACTGTCTTTACATTTTACTTAGATACAGAGTCTCACCAGATTATTGAGAGTAATCTTGAATTCTTGCCTAGGTAGGCCTTGAACTTGCAAAGTTTCATTCTTCTGAATAACTAGAATTATAGGATAGACCCATTAGCCATGGTTTATTTTTTTTTAATCTCTAAATAATTAGTTTAAACTCTTTCTGAATCTTCTACATCTTCAGGTTTTGAATAGGTAGAATGAAGTTGTCAATAGCTATTTGAAAGTTATTTCTGCTAATTCTAATTGGTATATTTATTATGATATCATTGATTATTAAATGCCCTAAAAGTTTTGACTGAACGTCAGACACTGTATATTTTATTTTGTTGAGGGCTGGGTCTTGTTATATTCTTTAAAAATATTTATTTTGAGCCGGATGTGGTGGGGCGTACCTTTAAACTCAGCACTCAGGAGGCAGAGGCAGATGGATCACTGTGAGTTCGAGGCCAGCCTGGTCTACAAAGTGAGTCTAGGACAGCCAAGGCTACACAGAGAGACCTTGTCTCGAAAAAAAATAAATTTATTTTTATTACTGTTAATTGTATGTGCATCGGGTACAAGTACCTAAGGGGGACATAGGTGTCAGATCCCTCTGGAGCTGGAGTTGAGGGTGATTGTTAGCTGCCTGATGAGGGTGCTGGGAAGTGGAATCAGGTTCTCTCTAAGAGCAGCACATGTCTTTAACATCTGAGCCATCTCTCTAGCTCCTATGTCTTCCTGACCAGGGTCCTCAGTTCTCTGAGAGATCTGATTGCTCAGTTCTGAAGGCCTTTACAGTTGCTTTCAAGTAATGACATGGTTTTTGAAGGGACTATATTTCTTGAAGATAAAAAACAAAATCAGTGGAAGTAGGGATTGCGTAGGTATATGCAACTGCCTAAACTCATAGAACTGTGCATTTTTAATATGTGTATTCTAGTGTATGCAGACTAGAATAAATACAATTGTGTAGATACAATTGTATATTGTAGGCATCAAGTTAATTTAAAAAAATAAAAGGGGTTGGAGTCTGGTACTTACACTGTTTGCAAGCCGGGGGGCAGCTTTTTAAACTTCGTTGTATTTGAATGACCTCAACTATAACGTGAGAATGATTATGATGGAGTCTTTAATGGACTTATCAGGAAGAATAAATAAGATAATATAGAAGTGCTTACAACAATACCTGACAAGTAGTTGTGTTTAATCCTTAGCAAGGCTCAGAAACGTTTTGTTCTTGTGAAGAGTATCCACCATTACTGATGGGACTAATGATGAGAACCCTCCCCTCATAGGCTTGACTTGAGGCTGAAGACAGACTATAGAAGCCATCAGTGAAACAAAGTTCTTGTTGCACATTTCTGTAAATAGCTTTGTGATCCCCTGAAAATAGTACGACATATATTTTACTATAGGAGCATTTTTTGGGGAAGGTAGTGAAGCTTTTGGTGAGGGCCTCTGTTTCTCCTTGCTGCCCATCCAGTTCCCTCCAGTATCTCTTCTCTAAACAGCCCCAAGCTGTTGGGGATAGGCAGCATGGTGTGGCAGAAAGGCATAGGATTTAGTTTGAAAATCAGCCTTTAGGTGGAGTTCTGCATACATTTTAGCCTCAGTTTCTGTTACTGTACAACAGAGAAAATGATAGGCCACGGTACTTGGCAGGCATTGACAATCAGTTTCAGAAGCCCATGGCTCCCAAGTTTGTATTGTACAGTGTTTTACAGATACATTGTTCTTGACACTGGGCTGGAAGCTGAGTATCCAGAGACCATTGATTTGCTCAGCATTTTTCCATTGTAAAGGAGTGACTTTCTTTTAGTTTTGGTAAAATGTGATATTTTTCTTTAGTGCCACAGTCTGTCCCTTGTTCTTAAAAGTCAGTATGCTCATTTCCTAGACTAATGATTCTGTTTAGTAATAGTATTTGAAAGCATAAGTGAGAGTCTTTGAAATATACAATAATGTGTAGATTTACTTACAAGACCTATCATTGGTAGGGTGAAGAGATTTATTTTTATTTTTTATTAGAGAGAGAGAGTGGGGAGTAGGGAAGGGAAAGAACACTTGTTGAAGTCATAGGACGTCTCTAGGGAGTGGCTTCTTTCGTGCCATTTTGTTTTGAGGCATGGTTTGTCTTATTTCTGTGTATATGACTATCTGGAACATGAACTTCTAGGCAAATCTATTGTTGCCTCTCATGTCAAAATAGGAGTTAGGCTTACAGATGCATACAACTGCATTTGGCTTTTTAAAATATAGATTCTGGGGAACTGAATTTTTTAAAATGTAGGTTCAGTTGTCAGGCCTACACTTAAATGCCTTTACTCACTGAATCACTTTGCTGGTCCAACAGATTTATTTTTTTTTATAAATTAGTAATAGGTTTTATGCCAATGTAGTATACAAAGCATTTAATCTTTCTCCCTCCCTCCCTTCCTCCCTTCCTTCCTTCCTTCTTCCCTTCCTTTTTTTCTCCTTTCTTTTCTTGAGACAGTGTTTGTACATAGCTCTGGCTATCTTGGAACTCACTGTTGTAGACTAGGTTGGCAGAGATCCATCTGTCTCTGCCTCCCAAGTGCTGGGATTAAAGGCATGTGCTACCATACCTGTCTACTTTCTTATTTTTCTTGGTAGCTATCCTTGAAAGACTTTTTCTGATGAGCAGGGCAAATGTTACCTCTGGACAGAGAGGAAGCTGAATGGTAAAATGGTAAAATGGCTTGTTCTAATTGCATTGTTAATGAGGAATCTCCCTGGAATTTTGAACCCATGCTTTGTGATACCTAGTAATCAAACCATACATTAGTACTATGAGAAAGTCCTTTGAGCATATCAGGGAAGTTAGTATTAATGAAGGATTTTGTTAATTTTTAATAATTTATTTATTTATTTATTTTCAAATTTATTTATTTATTTATTTTCAAATTTATTTATTTGTCTTTTATGTGCATTGGTGTTTTGTCTGCATGTATGTTGGTGTGTCAGATCTCCTGGAACTGGAGTTACAGACAGTTGTGAGCTGCCATTTGGATGCTGGAAATTGAACCCAGGTCCTCTGGAAGAGCAGCCAGTACTATTAACCACTGAGCCATCTCTCTAGCCCCCTGTTAAATTTTTTTTTAAAGGACTAAGATATAGAGAAAAGTTGTTAATATAGTATACAGAAGTTTTTTATTTGTTTGTTTTTGTTTTAACAGAGAAAAACACCAATTTAGAGTGACATATGAAAATGATACCCCACCAGTCTGACCACTTCAGGGTGCTTTTCCTTTAAGCAAGATCATTGTTCTATATAACAACAGTGCAACATCAAAAGCATTACTACTCCTTATCCTTAGGCCCTACTCAAACTTCAGTAATTGTCCCAATAACACCCCTGATGGTCAGACTTACACGTTGCCTTTAGTTGTCAGATCTCCTTTCTTTCCTTCACTTGGGAGGAGACCTTGGTTCTTCCTTTGTATTTCAGAACCTTAACACTTTGAAGATTACAGGCCAGATTTTTTTTTTTTTTAAAGGACCTTCTGCTTGAATCATTTGTTTCAGGCTAGCGGTCTCTTCCAGGACCACCCCAAAAGCTTGGCTGTGCCCCTTTTGTTGCATCCTAGCACTTGATTGTATTCAGAAGCCACTGTTTTGGTACACAGTGTGCTCATTCTATTGGGTTATTGATCCTCCCAGGCTGTCTCAGTAGAAAGAGCCAAGAAATACATGTACATTAAAAGTCTTTTACAGTTCATTTCCTTTAACAGTCTCTCTCTCTCTCTCTCTCTCTCTCTCTCTCTCTCTCTCTCTCTCTCCACACACATGCATACATATATATGTTTGTGTGTGTGTAAAATCTTGACCTCACACTCATATTTCTAAGTGCAAGGCCAATTCCATGTGAGCTATGCTAGTTTGCTGTTACCTTTAGCAATGAGAAATAAGGTATCCACATGCCAGCATTTGTGCCATCCTTTGCAATCTGTGTGGATGCTTTCCCATTTCACCTTGCTTTTTCAGGATCATTCTTGGTGTTCCTCTATTCTCCTTTCCTACCACTGGCCTAGTTTGACCCTGACTGCCAATTATGATGGCCAAATCCTCATGCCCACATCTGGTAAGTGCATGCCCAAGAGCTTTCATATCCAATCAGGGTTTTCCATATGCTTGGAATGCTCTCCATTGTCTTTGCCTCTGACACCTTATGTTGGGTTGTCCTTGTTTGGTGATTCTTTATTCTTTCCCTGCTTCGACTCCCCAGGCCTGGCTGCCCCAGCTCCCCAAGCCAAGCTGTTTCTCAGTAGATAACCTTCCTTATCATATGCTTGGATTACACATCTCATGCCAAGCCACCCCTCAGCATGTGCTACCCGCTCCTGTCCTGACATCCCTTGTTGGGTCACTCTTTCCTCACTTGCTCAGGTACTCCCCACACTGGGTCACCAGCATGAGCATTCATTTTGTTTTGTGTAGCTCATAGTTTTAGGATTAAATTGTTAAAAAGAGGACACATTAGGGAAGGAGAAATTAAAAAAAAAATGTGCATGTGATGTGCACGCAGATGTGGTCAGAGGACCACTATGGAATGTATTCTCTCCTTCTATCTTTACCAGTGTTCTGTGGATTGACTGCATGTCACCAGGCTTGTACAGCAAGTACTTTTTATCTGCTGAGCCATCTCACTTGCTCTTGTTTCTACATTTTTAAAGGGCAATTGTATTTATTGATAATAAATACTGTCTTTGCATATGCTGATTCTACTGTTGACATGCCTAGATTTTCCATGGAAGGGTGGCCTGTGAGAGACTTTATGAACACAGTCTGGAGCTCTGCACATTGCTGAGTGATGCCCAGCCTATGTTTCTGTGTGGAATGCAGCTGGATTCCTCTAGTGTCCCTGGTAGCACAGAGTGGTGTAAGACTCTTTCCCTAGTGATAGATGGAAGTCGAAGCTTTGTAACTCCTTTCATAGCAGTATCTGCATATCTTTATTAATATGATCCTGAGAATATTATTAGAAAAGAAACGTGAAGTGTAAAGTCTTGAAGTGGCTTGTTTGTATAATTGCACAACTAAGTTAATCACTTTTAACAAGTCTCAACAATGACTGCATTCTCCTAGAAAGGTGTTAACTTGTTATGGGGTAGAAAGCACCCTTTGATACAACATTTTCACTCTGGAAAAACGGCTTTAATTTCAGAGTCCACTGAAACAAATGGAGACTTGTTGGGAATATTAACACTACCTTTTTCTTGTTTGTTTAGCTTAACAGTATCAATGTTTATTAGGTGATGTTTGCTAGCAAGCTCTGAGGTGTATACTGATTCTGTTGACCATGTTACCGATGTTCAGACAGTGCCAGTTGGTATTAGTTTCATACATTAGCCCTTCACGTCTCAGTTTGTAAGAAGCTCTGTGTCAAAGCTGGGTTGGAGTTGTTAAGGCAGTGACGTGAGGGTTCTGAACATGGTGTTTCAGGGTGGTATACACTTAAAAAGACAAGGGCCCGACACTGTGGCATGGTTACCCTTTGTAGCCCAGACTTATTTTGTAAGGAGTTAGTGTTACATTTTTCTCTTAATCTCCTAATATGTTCTAATTGAAGAAAAGCAGATCTTAATTGAAAGCTGATGATCTCAGCACAGTAATCAATAGCATGATGGTTTGGGTGGCGGGTAGTGGGGAAAACCCAATAAGCTATCCTGCTGCCTTGAATATTGTCAAAGCTTTTGTCTGTCTTCTGACTTCAAGCTGATTGTATTTAATCATTCTGAGACTATGGCCCTTAGCTCTGAGCAAGGCTCTTCCTGTGAGTCACTGAGAATTGTGTTCACTGGAGAGGTAGAGAATAGAAATATTCTCTTGACTTATTCTCTGCCCTCTTTCTTCCTGAACCAAGAACTGAGCAGACTTCTTTCAAACACATTTTATCTGTTTGTGTCTGTTACTTTCCTGTGTGTAAGAGCTGGCGCTGTTGTCAGCAGGTGTGACTTATTGATACCTTTGACTCCATAGGAAAACATCTTTAGAGAGTAATAGGTGAAAGCAAGTTCTGTAAATTACCTCTTGCCAGAGAAAGAGAGGCTGGAAACTGCTTGTCAGGTTGGAAGAAAACTCATTCAGGAAATACTTATTGTGCCAGGTGTCAGACCAGGGTTATGAGAAGACACAGTTGGTGTCCTCAAGGAGCTGCCAGTCTGTTGGAAAGGACAGATGCTTAATTGAGACACCACAGTGTTTCTCAGCCTTGGATGCACTTTGGAATAAACTGAAGAATTAAAAAGAATGTAGAATCTTAGGGATTTTAGTGGTCTAAGGCAGTGGTTCTTAACCTGTAGGTTGCGATCCCCTTGAGGTGGGGATGATGTGAAAGGGTCCTCTTTAACAAGGGTCTCATATGAGATATTTACATTATAATACATAACAGTAGCAAAATTACAGTTATGAAGTAGCAATGAAAATAATTTTATGGTGTGTGTGGGGGTCACCACAAATGAGAAACTGTATTAAAGGATCACAGCATTCTAAGGTTGAGAATCATGGGCCTAAAAGTATAGCATGGGCATCAGGATTCTCAAAAGTCTCCAAGTAACCAGAACTGTACCCAGGTTGAACTCAGTAAGAGCCTGGATAATGGGAAGCACAGTACAGAGGAAGGGCACTTAAACTTGACAGAAAACTTCAAGGCATAAGAAGGAATGTCCTAGTTAGGGTTTCTATTGCTGTGATGAAACACCATGACCAAAGCAACTTGGAAGGAAAGAGTTCCACATCACAATTTATCACGGAAAGAAGTCAGGACAGGAACTCAAAGCAGGGCAGGCACCTGGAGTCAGGAGCTGATACAGAGGCCATGGAGGTGGTGCTGTTTACTGGCTTGCCTCCCATGGCTTACTCAGCCTGTTTTCTTACAGAACCAGCAGTTCAGGATGGCCCATCCACCATAGGCTGGGCCCTGGCCTACCAATCACCAAATAAGAAAATAACCTACGGGCTTGCCTACAGCCTGCTCTTCTGGAGATGTTTTCTCAGTTGAGGCACCCTCCACTCCAGTGGCTCTAACTTGTGTCAAGATGACATAAAACTAGCCAGCCCAGGGAGGCTTGAACTTAGGCTTGGTATATGAAACTTCTTAAAGGCTGAAAGATAGGTCCTTGTTGAAGGGAAGATCAGCAGAGTAACCTAGGACAGGACAGTGCCTGGTGCCTTCTATGTCAGTTCCTTCCTCTTCTGCTGCTTCTTTGCCCTGTCTTTAGCCTGTGTGCCATTTGTGGACCTCAGTGGTTCTCAGCTCCAATCCAGGGCTAATGTAACCCATAGGGATTGTTGAAAATTATGTGAGATCCTGCAAAAACACTGTTTAGGATCATAGAGTCCAAGAAACAATTAGTAAAGGATGGTAGTTGTACAGTAATGATACTATTAGTAGAATTGGAACATGGTTTGACTAGAGACTTATCCTGGTTCTTTATGGCTACAACTTACGGTGCAAGACCATAGGATATACTAGTGCGTGCAAGGAATATGCTTGGCAGGTAGGCAGAGTTCCAGATGAGGCCGTGTATAAGAGTAAAAGGCAATTAATAATGGGGCATTATGGCAGAACCAGGACATTTCCATGGTAATATGCTAAGATGTATCACAAAGGGCTCTGGGAAAACTTGGGTCCATATTGGAAAATTGGCTCTGAACATGGTATTCTCAGCATCATTACGTGTTCTAAATTAGCAGTGAGTGTTAATAGGACAGAAATAGGATTTTCAGCTTCTTTAGCCAAGTAGTTAAAAATACTGAGTGTCTTGAAGAGTGTTAGAGGAATAAGCGGTCTCAAGGTGCTCTCAGAGATCCTGTGCAAGTTGCTATGGCCTTTATTGTTTACCGGCTTAATGAGAAAATTAAGAAAGGATTGCTTGGCTATTTGCATTTAGAGGAGGCACTTTCTAATTTACTTTTTGATTTGCAGAGAAATAAAAAAATGCCTCCATCTGCATTGGCTTCACTGGCCCTTAAAATAACTTAAGTATATTTGTTATGTTATATAAGTTGTCACAACATTAGTCACCACTTCTTCCATAAGGCAACATGTAAACCATCATGGGTAAGCATGACTAGAGCTTATAATTATAGACCAGTTTGTTCTTAACATTTTAGTCAGCTTCTGCGTTTTGTTTTTTGTTTTTTGTTTTTTTTTTTTTGAGAAAGAGAGAGATTAAGAGAGACTGGAGAGAGAGAGAGAGAGAGAGAGAGAGAGAGAGAGAGAGAGAGAGAGAGAGAGAGAGAGAGAGATATTAAGAGATATTAAGAGAGAGATTAAGAGAAACTGACTGACTCTGATTTATAATCTTTGGCTTTGTGCAGTAGAACTCTGCCAGCTGCCTGAGTTAAGAATCTTAGTCTTATTACTTAACCCTCATTAGAGTGAGGTAGAGAGTGAGAGACAAAGAGAAGCAGAAATACTTGTTTCTACAGATGGCCTTTTTCTTTGAAACATATCTTTCATTACAAAAATACCATTGAAAGGTACTGAGATGTACTCTTTGTTTTATATATATTTTAGTTGTGTATACTAAATCATTTGGGAGAATTCCATTTAATCAGTGGTCCCAAAATATGGTCACAGTTCAGGTAGAAACCACTAGAAGCTGGCTACTTGTTCTACTTGTTAAGAAGACTCTGGGGTTCTACCTCAGAGATTCTTGGGGGAAAGAAATCTGTCTTTTAATTAGTCCTCTAGTTATTTGTTATCCACACTACAGGTGGAACATGTGGAACTGGAAGATCATATTTGTCATTTATTGTACTCTTTTAGACTCCAGGAAGACTAGTCCCCATTTCCTTTGTTCCTTACCAATATTAACTTGCTTAGGTATGGGGGAAACACAACCTGACATGAGAGACAAAATCCTTGCTCTTCAACAGCTTATTTGCAGAAGAGGAAAGCTAATCATAACCAGTGTTGGGACTGGTATAATGTGGAGAATTAAATTAGGAGAGTATGATGGAGTTAGTCTTGCTGAGACCAAGTATGAGCAAGGTTTTGGGTGACAGAAAGAACCACGTGAGCTTATGTGTCTGAGTGGTCAGTGTGCATAGATCTAGTGAGCCGAGGGGGGGGGGAGGGGAGCGATGGAGGTGTGTGGGGGGGGGAAGAACCTGAAGTGAAATTGGATAGGTAGACAGAGACCAGATCTTACAGGCTTCTGGCCCCACTCCCCCCCTTTTTTCTCTTTTTAACTTCATTTTTTAAAATTCTGGCAAGAAACATAAAACAAAATCTTACATTTTAACCGTTTTAAAGTGCTCAGTTCAGGGCTCAGTTCAGAAACATCTGTATTATTCTGCACCCACCTGACACTAGAACTTGAAGTTTGACTTTGAGTATGTGGGATGCTTTGGGGAAGGTTTACATGAAGGGCTGACACAGTCTGTATTTTAGAATGAATGAACTCCTGCATGCAAAATTGAGGTATAATCACATGGAGAAAATAGTGGGAGCAGGAAGACTGTCAGGAGAATAATATATTAACTGTACCATGAAGCACACTATTTGGGATTTTTATTTATTTAATTTTTGGGGTGTGTGTGTGCTGGAGCAGAACCCTGGGGCATGGTACCATTGAGTTAAATGTTAAGTTCCCACAACTCTGAATGTATTCTGATAGCAGAATCAACAGAGCTTGCTGACTGATTGGTAGTGACATATAAAGAGGTCAGAGACAGTAAGTTTTGTTGGTTTGAGTAACTTGTAGAGTTCGAGTAGCAGTTTGGGAAATAAAAAACATATGTTAAATTAAAATGTGTTTGAGATGTCTAAGCATAGGGTTGAGTAGGCTTAAGAAATCTGGAATCAGGGAAGAAATCAGGTTGAAGATAGGATTTAGGGGCTTGTGAGCATTTGCTCAGTAATTAAAGCCATGAGACTGAATGAGATCATCTAGGTAATGACTGTAGACAGCAGAGTCTTGACCAGGTTCAGGAGTAGGAGTTTTTAATGTGCGAGTGTAGCAAAGAAGCAGCAGTAAGAAGAGCAGAGACCCATCAGAGCAATCTCCTGGAAGGGTCAGGGAGAATGTGTTTGGAGGAGCAGGGCATTTGATCAACTGTGGCAAAAGCTGCTGTGAGGGTAAGGCAAGCACTGAGAACTACTTTTGATGCATAGAAGCCATGTGGAGGTCTCTGGTGACAGTGGCAATTTGTTGCGAAGATATGGCGGTTTTATGATGCCTGCTTGAAGTATGTTGCAGGAAGAAAGAAGGACCAGAAGTAACGAGAGTAGCCAGTTAGGGCATCCTTTCCTTAGAGTGGGCCTGTACAAAGGTGCTGCAATTCAGGAAGGCTGGGTCTGTAACTGTTTCAGAATTTGAATGTAACACTTTCACATGCTCATGCTCATCATTTTAATTTTAAGAACATGTAAAAAGTTGAAGGAGTGGAAAGTGAGTAAAAAGATGTGTGGGAACTCTGAAGAGCACAGGGACAGAGGGCAGTTTAGAACACATTTTACTTTATTTTTTGAGACAGAGTCTCTTTATGTAGCCCTGGCTGTCCTGGAACTCACTATGTGGACCAAGCTGGCCTCGAACTCACAAAGATATGCCTGTATACCACTACTTCCACCTATGTGTAAAACATATTTTGAAATCTGTTTTAATCCAGAGAAACAACATTCTGAGATGAAATCTAGCCATTTGTAAAAGGTGTTTTAGGTTTTTGAAGAAAATCTTATTAACGCTTTTCACATTATACCATATATTATTTGTGAAAGAGAAATGGTTATTTTATCAAATGTCAGAAACCTCAGGGTTTCTGATAGGAAGGGATGTTTCCATGTGGTATTTCACACACAGTTTAGTGCCAACTTTGAAGTTCATGTTCTACCCTCTTGGTAGGAAAAAGAATGCAAGGTTTTTAAGCCCATAAGACTTAAATTTACTTTTTTTTTTTTAAATTAAGATGCTCTGGTTTAGTGTCTTATTTTTCAGTATCTATATTTAACAAAGTATATTTAAATACCTTGAATTTTATAGTCAACTCTCTCTACTCAAGACACTTATTTAAAGCTAAAGCCCGAGTTTTTCTACAGTGAAAAACCGATGTTTCACAAAGTATAAAACATTTTTCTTTCTACTGCTATGGAAATAAAGCAAGCATTATCTTATTTTCCTGACTCTCAAGATGCACACCTTTAATCCTAGCACTTGGGAGGCAGAGGCAGGTGCATTTCTGTGAGTTTGAGGTCAGCCTGGTCTACAGAAGGAGTCCAGGACAGCCAAGGCTACATACATAGAAACCCTGTCTCAAAAAAACCACCGAAAACCCACCAAAACTACTATTTATAAGATAGATGGTTATTTTATGTGGCACTAAGAAAAAATGGTTGAAGATGTGAAAGTATGGGGGACCAAAGATCATCATTTAGTCAATAAAACATGGAATTGGAGGACTAGATGACATGAATTCTGTGGTTTTCAGTCAGCAAAAGGAGGTAGACAAGTTCTTTAGACTGTCTTTCCTTGGGCCTCTCAC
This sequence comes from Acomys russatus, assembly GCF_903995435.1. Lineage (NCBI taxonomy): Eukaryota > Metazoa > Chordata > Mammalia > Rodentia > Muridae > Acomys > Acomys russatus. The sequence continues at coordinate 45,690,006 of NC_067160.1, forward strand.
TTTCCCAGTGAGAGTAACACCCCTACACATTACAATGCCACAGTAAGGATCACATGAGATAAATGTAGGCTTTCCTGGGAACATTCAAAATATTTCTTTGGTTTAAATTTATGGCCTTAGATATTATTAAATAACTAAGAAAGGTCCTTATCTGAGCTTTGTTGTCAAGTTTAAAATATAATTTACTTAAGTATTTGGAAATACAATATTATCATCTGCTAAAATATTTATTTACTTATTTATTGACACAGGGTCTCTCTATGTAGCCCTGGCTGGCCTGGAACTTGCTGTATAGATCAGGCTGGCCTCAAACTCACAGAGATATACCTGCCTCTTCCTCCCAAGTGCTGGGATTAAGGCATGCATCATTGTGCCTGGTTTGCTAAATCATTTTTTTTTTAAATCCAGTCTGGAAGTAGTTACCTTTTCATTATAGCAAAAAAGATAATATACCTACATGTTTTTACAACTCAGAAGTTACAACTATAAACATTCTGTTAGTGCTGTGATCTTTTATGACTTTATTATGAATGCTCATGACATTAAGAAAGTAAAGGAAGAAGGTAAAGGAATATAACAGTAAGCATTCATACATATGGTATTGCCAATGCAGGCAAATGCTGTCTTAAATTTAACTTCTCATGTTCATAATCTTATAGTGAGGTGATGGCACCTCTAGTTTGATATTAAAAAGCTGTAAGTAACAAGTCATTTTTTGTCATATGTGTGTTTTATCTAGTAATGTAGGAAAGGGTGCTACCGTATACTGTGGGTGCTTTGAGCTCAATTTCTTCAAAAATCCTACCTACAGCTTTGGAGATGGAGCTATGGAAGTCAGACATGACACATGCCAAGTCATAGTTGTGGTTAACTTACTATGTCCAGACATTGTGTCCAGATCACTAATGTGTATTTTCTTAAAGTTGCACAATTCTTGGGGATTGCTGTTTTTATCTTGTGTGTTGTAAAGGTTGTGGGCCAGAGTTAAGTAGCCTGCCCAAGCTTTCATAGCTCTTCAGTTGATATCTACATTACACTGCATCCCATGTGTTTTGTTTAATTCTGCCTCAATCCTTGTTAGTAATCATGATTTGTTTCCTTTGTAGGCAAAACCCAGAGACTACATTTGAAGTGTATGTGGAAGTGGCCTATCCTAGGACAGGTGGCACTCTTTCAGGTACTGGCTTTATCTAATTGCAATAATGATGTTTCTTCATTGTATGGAATAGCTGTAGGAGAAAATAGATGAATAATGTGATGTCTTTAAGTTCTTAGAAGTGCCTTTCCTTGTTTTTCATACTCACATCATCCTAAGAAGACTGGAGAATAAAAGCATAGTGAATATTTTCATGGAGATCCACTGCCTTAGCAGGCTTGACGTATGGCTTTGTTTATTCTTATCATTGGGTGTTGGTTTGCATCTATCATGGAAGCCTAGAAACCAACTTATTAGGCCTTGCTAATGAGCAAGGCTTGGAATTAGACTACAGGACTCCCATTAATAGGAAGGAAATTCTTTGCCTCTAAATTGCTTGAAAAAGACTGAATTTATCAATACTGTTGGTAAAAGAAGGTTGGAGACTAGTTAGAGGAAACACTTCACACCCTAGCGTTTAGTTTGCTTTCATAAGTGCCCTGAACAGTGGGGTCTCAGGTGAGGTTTGGGTGCCCTGTACAGCTGTATATGCCACTTGTTTTGTTTTTGCTTTTTTAGGACAGGGTTTCTCTCTGTAGCTCTAGCTATTCAGGAATTTGGTCTGTAGACATGGCTGGCCTCGAACTCACAGATCTGTCTGCCTCTGTCTCCCGAGGGATTAAAGGTGTGTGCCACCACTGCCCAGCTTGTATCACTTATTGACCTAAAGTTCTTTTTGCTTAATGAGAAAAATAACCTTGTGCTTTTTTCCTTCATGTTTTTTGCCAAATGTTAGGGGCTCTTGGTCTTCACACCCAACATTTGTGCATATTATTTGGTGTTTAGGGAAAGTAAATTTACTTGAATTAGAAATTTGAAGTAGTATCTTATGCTCATAATTAGCTTTATGCCTTTGGTAGTGTTTTTTTGTTGCCTTACTTTCATTAGATTATTATAATTATATGCATAATGACTTTTGATCAAGTGCCCTTTATTTTGTTATACATGTGCCGTCAACTGAGCATCTATATTGTCAACACAATGTAATCCTTAAAGACAGTTGAATGGCATCCCCATAATACCTATGAGAAATTAGAATCTCAAGTGTAAAGTAGCTTACTAAGGCCATGTAGCTACTGTGTGGGAGGGATAGTGAGGATTCTTGTTTCAATTCCACTCCACACTAGTAAGCTGCCTTTTTGAGGGCAGCATTTGTGTTGCATATATCTCTCCATGTTACCTGCAGGGCTTTGTACAGCATCACAGTGTTTGTTAAAGTAAAGAAATTTCTCTCTCCCACCCCATCCCTTGCCCCCATGTGAAACTGATTACCAGTTTATGGTTGTTTTAGGAGTAGAAAATTAAGGTCCACGTTAAGCTATGTCTCATATTGTGCAGGGAGAGTACTGGACTTAGGAGCAAGTAATCAGATGTACATGCAGCCACTGCTCCGTGGGTGGACCTCATTCACTACCCAGTTGGTGACAGCTGGGATCTTATATGATGAACATTTTGTTATTTCTGCAGTTACTTAATTTCCCTTCTTTAGTGTTTTGGAATTCTCCCTAAAGTTAAAACGTATTTTTTGAAAGATGAACAAAAAGTGAAAGCTACAAAGTGAGATGGAAGAATAAGCAGGGACGCCTTTATCCTGCCTGCTATTATAGCTGTCTGGGGTACAGAGCCTAGCAAAGTGACAAAGGAGACCTGAAGACCACATGCCAAACTGTTATTCAAAGGTTATATAGCTGAGTATGGTGGAGCATGCTTGTAATCCTGGCACGTGGGAGGTGAACCCATTATTTTGAAAATATTTTGAAGTTACAAGAACAGTTTGCTGCATGTGCCCCCTTTTAGAGTCCATTATTACCATTGTGTTACATTGACTTTGTCACTACGTATACAATCTTTTCTGCAGATGTGGCTCTTTACCCTTAAATATTTCAAGGGTAGACATTGTAAAAACAAGGACATTTTCTTTTATCATCCTAGTCCAGTTGTTGAAATAAGAAAATTTAACATTGATGTGACATCAGTTGTCATATTTAAACTGAGTCAATTGTCTCGAGAATGTTCTTTACAACATTTCCCCTTCTGGTTCAGAATCTAATACAAGTTCATGGAACCCAATAGTTTTTGTCTGTTTAGTTTTGTCTGGATAGTTTTATAGCTATATTCTTCTCTTCTGATGACATGTGTCAAAATGTAGGTCTTTTGTTTCATCCCTGTATTTGCATTCGTTTGCCTGTGTCTTCATGATTACACCTAGGTTGTGTGTTTGTGATTTCTGCCCTCAGTGTGTCTTACAGCAAGCATGTGATAGCTAGCCCATTATTTGTATAAAAATGCATAAAACTTTTAAGTGTGGGTTAACAAGTAATGTAACACAAATGACTACATGACTGTTATTCAGGTGTGAGCCGGGTGTGGTGGTGCACGCCTTTAATTCCAGCACTTGGGAGGCAGAGGCAGGCAGATTGCTGTGAGTTTGAAGCCAGCCTGGTCTACAAAATGAATATAGACAGCCAGGGCTACACAGAGGAACAAAACAAAACAAAACAAAACAAAACAAAACAAAACAAAACAATGTTGTGTGGCTTTTGTGCCAAAACTAGTCTTGGCCACAAAGATATCTGCCCCATCTTATGCTATACCTTAAGAGTTCCACATTGGCCCTCCTTTCACACTGCCACTTTACGTGGGGAACAAAGCTGCTGGGCCTATAAAGCATCACACTTGACCCTTGAACCCTTTCATTTTATATTTGAGAGAATCCAAAATCTTAGGATTCCTTAACCAGATGGCCTAGAGCTTGTTTCCAGAGCCTGTATGGGTCTGTTCTGTAGGCCCTGTCCTCCTGAGGGCGAACTGTCTGCCAGTGTATTCACCCCAAGACTTTAGGGTGCTCCTACATGGGGAGTAGGATATGGGACAGTTAATAGGTATAGATGAACTTGGGACTAGGTCCCTTGCATTGTGGGGTGTGGAAGGGGTAATGAGTAGCCAGCCAGTAGCTAGCAGTCCCCTTTACCGTTACTTTTCTGCATCAAACTCTAAGCAGTTAAAAAATGGACACCATGTCTGACTTTCCAGTTAGTTCTAAAGGTCTATTTATCATGGGAGGAGGGAAAAGATATTTAATAGTAGTAAGCTTTTGGTTGTTGTTGTTGTTGTTGTTTTTTTTTTTTTTTTTTTTTTTTTTTGGTTTTTATGTATTCTAGACTGGCTGTAGTTTAGGATGACCTTGAACTGATGATTCTTTTTGCATCTACCTTCCAAGTGTTAGGGTTGCACTACCACACCCAGCTGTCTGACTTAAGGACTTAAATGTCTAGATGTATGGTCTGTAGATCTCCTTTGTACATTTGCTAGGTCTGTAAATGTTAGAGATGGTCTTAGCCATACCCCAGGACCCCCTCCCTTCCTTTCTTTAGAGGTAACTATCATTCTTTTATGAGAGTCATTCCTTTGTTTGTGTTCATAGTTTTGTTACATGTTTATGACTTCCTGAAAAAATAATTTAATTGTACCTGCTTCTTAATTTTATAGAAATAGATATTCTTTATGTAGTTTTTGCTCAGTTGTGTTCATAAGGGCACTTTATGTTACATGTCACTGCAGCCATTTATTTTCATCACTCTGACACTCATACAATTGTACTCCAGCATTGTTGCTGCTCCTGTTATTGCTGGGGATGAAATGTAGGGCCTTGAACCTGCAAGGCAAGCATCCTACCACTGTGCTCTTATTCCCAGCCCTGCCTGTTCTGGTCCTGATAGTAAAGTTGTAGTGTTGAAGTCACGAGCCTGTTTTGAGTATTGAGAGTAGCGTTGTGTTTTTTCTTATGCATGTATCCTGGTGGGTATAGACATATGTTGCCATTGATTCCTGTGTCATACTAAACTTTTCTTCATTCTCACCTGCTGTATTTGGTGGTCCCCACTGCTCTACAACTTTATCAGTACCTGGTATAGTTAGATTTCGTTTTCATTAATCTGATAGTTGTTTTTATTTGCATTTTCCTGGTGATAGATTGAACACCTTATTGGTGTGGTGTCTTGAATACTTCAGGTGTATGTGTGTGTGTGTGTGTGCACGCGTGTGAATGGGTGGCTATGTGTACCCATACATTACCTACCTATATGAGGAAGTCACAGGAGGACATTGGATATCCTGCTGGGTCTTATACTGACCCTGGAGTATGCCATTTTGGCTAGGCTGGTTAGCCAGCATCTTGCTCATTTTTAAATAACCTTTCATTGTTCGCTCATAAAGTATGCCTAATGGATACTATTTTTTGATTTGTCTTTCACTCTGTGGAAACTTTGATCAAATGTCTTGGTCTAAATATAGTATAAAATCAATATTTTTTTGCCTTACCCATACAGATATTTCTTTTAAGATATTTGTGGGGCTAGAGAGATGGCTAAGAGCATTGTTTGCTTTTCCACAGGTCCTGTGTTCAATTCCCAGCAACCACATGATGGCTCACAACCATAAATAAATAAATCTTTAAGAAAAAAAAAAAGATTTGTGATTTTTGCCTTTTACATTCAAGTATTTATCAAAGACTTAGTTTTTAACAAGTTAATACCTCGAAATTTTAAATTCTAAATTGATTTCCCATCCATGATTTATACAAGTTAGGAAGACAAACAAAGCTGAATTTCTAGCTATACTTTACAGCTACTTAAAACAGTTCATAAAGTATTGAGGTATTTCACATGATCAGCTAATGTTACAAAGATGAGAAAAGAGAGCAATATCCTTATCTTTAAAGACAGATCTTTTTTCTATCAATTAATCTAAATGTGTATGTATCAGGGAAGACTTTTCACTGTCAGTTACATGTGCTGTGCTCTGAGAAGAGGCATGTGATTTGTCAGTACTGTATAGAAACTAACTACACAGGAACCTTAACACTGCAGGGATGCCTTCCTCAGGCTGTACAGAACTTGAGTTGGAAATGGACATGTGCTCTGTGGTAATTTGTCAGATTTCCTTTTGCTGTTCCTAGTGAGTGAACTGTAGCTGAATATTGACTTGAGATAACTTTGCTTCCTTCTACACCCTTCTTATTGGGTAGTACTTGGTATATTTTCCTTTTTTTCTGTTATTATTTTAGACATTAATTTGACTGTTTTAAATGATTGCTAAGAATGTACCTTTGTTCCTCAGATCTGCATCTCTGGGTTTCCGGGCAAACTTAGATATAAACCTTACATTGCACAGTGCTAGTGTCTGGGCCTAATCTTGTCTTTGAAGTTTCTTTGCACCTCCCTGGAGGGATTAAACCCCTGCTGTGAGAAGGTGGGCTAAAAAGCACTGAGACCACTTTATGGGTCTTTAATTGAAAGGTTTAGTGTACATTTTGTTCTATAAATGTCTGTGAGAGTTCCATTCTTAGATTTTTTTTTTCTTCCATCATGATAGATTCTTGCTGTAAATAAAAAATGTATATAGTGAACTTTTTCTCAAGACATATATTTACTGGCAGATTATCCCATGTGGGTGTTTTGGCTATTCATCTTTAAATTTTTAGCAACCTTGTTTAGAGGATTGAGCATGTGTAAGAGTTTTCAAATTTTGAACGGTTATAAAGAGGATAGAATGGCCATTCAATAATATTTGTCATTAATATTTTGGTATACTTTTTTCTTGTTTCCTTCAATTAAGGCTTTTTTTTTCTGTTTTTTTTTTTTTTTTTTTTTTTTTTTTTTTTTTTTTTTTTTTTTTTTTGAGACGGGGTTACTCTATGTAGCCTTGGCTGTCCTAGACTTGCTTTGTAGACCAGGCTGGCCTGGAATTTATAGCAATCTGCCTGCCTCTGCCTCCTGAGCGCTGGGATTAAAGGTATGCGCCATCACTCCTGACTAAGGCTTTCCTAAAAATTATTAATATAGTTTTGTGAAGTCACTTTAGTTGTTATAAGTTATTGCACCTAGTGTTGATTACAATTGAATCTTTAGATGCCTCAAGGGTTCTTTTGTAAATGATAGCATTTTTGTGTATATCTTTCAGTCAGAAGCTTGTCATTTATGCACCAGATTTTGATTTCTTTCTTTCTTTCTTTTTTTTTCCTTTTTCTTTTCCTTTTTTGGTTTTTTTGAGACAGGGTTTCCCTGTGTAGCCTTGGCTGTCCTGGAGTCACTACGTAAACCAGGCTGGCCTCGAACTCACAGTGATCTGCCTGCCTCTGCCTCCCAAATGCTGGGATTAAAGGTATGTGCCACCACACCTGGGTGTAGATTTTGATTTCTTAAACAGAAACGGAAATCCAGTCTTGATAGTGATAATTTCATGCTCTTGAAATTATTGGAATGCATTATGCAATGAGGAGTTCAAAGTCATTCCTTGGCTATGTAGTGACACCAGCCTGGGTTCCATGAGATCTTGTCTCAAAACAACAAGAACACAAACAAACACAAAACACAAAACAAAACAAACAAAAACTCTAAACAAACAAACAAATGAAACAAACAATAAAAAACCCACAGAAAATTGGCTAGTTTTGAGTAGATTTTTGGTATATTTTGTTACTATATTTTTAATGCTTTCTAATTGGCCAGTTTGCTGGAGAACTCACCCTTCCATAAGGCTCCCCAGATAGGCATGCTTCACTACAGAAGCACCCCCACTGAATTCAGGAGAGTGTCAGCCATGATCAGAAGGCACCCTGCGTGGAGAAACTCAGGAATGCATTTCTAACACAAGTGTCTCCTTACAGTTGGCCTTTCTGAGCCTGCTGCAGGCACTCTGCCTGGGGAGATGCTTAACGTTGGGAGAGTGGCAGCATCAGGTTTTTTAGGGCTGCCTAGCAGATCAGCTTCCTTCTGTGTGCACCCCTCCTGCAGCATTTGTAATGCGTTAGCCCAGTGGCCAGTATTTTAAAAAGATAAGGGTGGCAAAGTTGAGAAACTCTTGGGATTTTTGTGAAAGCAGTTTTAGTCACAATGTTTTGGAAGCTGACTTGTTCAGTTACCCAGGTGTTAGGCAGCAACCTAAGAAAACATTCTTTGCTAAAGTTGCTCTTAAATAGCTGTCCACATTTTTGTCTGAGCAACATTGTGAAGAACACTGGGACTTTGCTATCTTACCATTTTGAGAGCCAGGTCTTTGATTTGGAGCTTCAGCTTTCATTGCACATGAATGTGGTCGAGGAGCTTCGTCTGAATCTGTGCTGACAACAGATGCTTCATATTATTAAGAATTTAAAAAGGAAAGTTGAGAGGCTAGAGCAATGGATCAGTCGTGTCTTAGGGTCTCTGTTGCTGGGATAAAACACCATGACTAAAGCAAAGAGAACAAAAGAGTTTATTTCAGCTTAAAGTTCCACATCACAGTCCATCACTGAGAGAAGTCAGAACAGGAACTCAAACAGGGCAGAACCTGGAGGCAGGAGCTGATGTAGGAGCCCATGGTGAGTGTTGCTTGCTCAGCCTGCCTCCTTGTAGAACCCAGAGTTACCTGACCAGGGCTGGCACCACCTACAATGAGCTGGGCCCTCCTAATTCAGTCACTAAGAAAATACACTATAGACTTGCCGAGAGGCCAGTCTTAGGGAGGCATTCTTTTCAATTGAGGTTTCTTGTAGCCAGCACAAGGGTTTCAGATCATTTGTGCTCTTCTGGAAGACTCAGCTTTGGTGCCTAGCACCCATACCAGGTTGGTCACAACCATCTGTAGCTCCACCTTCAGGGGATCTGGCCCGTACACCTCTATATAATTAAAATTAATGAAGATTAAAAGAAAAAGAAAAACCCACAAGGGTCTGGAGGTAGTGGTACATGCCTTTAATCCCAGTGCTCAGGAGGTAAGAGGCAGGTGGATCTTTGAATTTAAGGCCAGCCTGGTCTACAGTTCGAATTCTAGGACAGCCAGGGCTACACAGAGAAACCGTGTCTCAAACACACACACACACACACACACACACACACACACACACACACACACACACACTCCAAAAACAAACAAACAAACAAACAAAAAACCCCAACAACAACAAAAAACACAGGGGAAAAAGTTGATTTAAACTGTACAATCTGGTGTATGTGGACATATCTGGTGTATGTATTTTTGTTGTTGTTGTTGTTGTGCTTTTGTTTTATCTTTTCTTTCTTTCTTTTTTTCCCCCTGAGATGGGGTTTTGCTATGTAGCTTTACCCTGGAACTCACTATGAGTATTATGCTAGGCTTTAATTTGTGTTGATCTCATAGTGCTGAGATTATAAGCATGAACCCATAATCCCTAGCATGTGGGAGCTCTTTTCAGAACCAAGTTTTATTTCAGATTAAAATATTCTTGAGGGAGATCATCTAAATTTACCACCATATTCTTGCATTGATAAGAAAGTAAATCCAGCAAACTTAAAGAATGGTAATGTCTTTCATGTCCTTATTATGTCCCAATATTTTCCTTAATATAGTTTGCTAGCTAGCTCTCTCTCTATCCTTTCCCCTTCCCTTCCCCCTCCCCTTTCTCCCTCCCTCCCTTCCCGCACCCCCCCCTCTCTCTCTGTGTGCGTGTGCGTGTGTGTGTGTGTGTGTGTGTGTGTGTGTGTGTGTGTGTATGTGTGTGTAGGCCAGAGGTCAGTGTCATTGTTGATTATTCTCTAACTTGTTTTTTAAGAATGGGTCTCCCACTTGAACCTGGAGCTTAGCAAATTGACTAGACTGGTGGACTAATGGGCTCTGTCTTCACAGTGTTGGGGTTATAGATACACACTTCTGCACTCAGCTTCTTTTTTTTTTTTTTTTTAAGATTTATTTATTTATTATTATGTATACAGTGCTCTGCCTGCATGTACACCTGCAGGCCAGAAGAGGGCGTCAGATCTCATTATAGATGGTTAAGAGCCACCATGTGGTTGCTGGGAATTGAACTCAGGACCTCTGGAAGAGTAGTCAGTGCTCTTAACCTCTGAGCCATCTCCCCAGCCCTGCACTCAGCTTTTATGTGAATGTGGAGATCCAAACTCAGTTCTTTATGCATGTGTGGTAGGCACTTCCAACTGAGACATCTCTCTAGCCTCTAATTTTTTTTTTTTTAATCTTAAGAAACTCTTGCTGCCATGTGGTGGTGCACGCCTTTAATTTCAGCACTTGGGAGGCAGAGGCAGGTGGATTTCTGAGTTTGAGTCCAGCCTGGTCTACAAAATGAGTTCAGGACAGCCAGGACTATTACACAGAGAAACCCTGTCTCCAAAAACAAACAGAACAAAACAACAACAAAAAGGAAAACAAACAAACAAAAAACCAAAAAAAAAAAGGAAATTCTCTAAACTAGCCCTGGGTTTAATTAAGGAAATTGAGATGAATTTGTGAATTTGCACAGTCTGGGCAACCTCCCAGTTGTAGACTGTGTGTTTAACTTCATCTGTATGGCAGCTTCCTTACAGTTACTGCCTAACTGCACATGTACATGCAGTGGTTAGGGAAATCAGCAGAGAGAACGCTTTATTTATAATAGACAAAGAAATCTTACTATTTTTGACAAGTGTGCACCAGTTAGCCCTCTCCCACTTTGTAGTCCCAGTGCTGGGGAGGTGGAGGCAGGTGAAACCCTGGGGCCTGCTCACCAGCCAGCCTGATCTAATCTATCCTAGTGAGAGACCCTGTCTCCAAAAGAAAAAAGAAAATCCAAAGTCAACTTATGGACTACAGGCCTTGCACATCCCTCAGCAACAAAACAAACAAAGTTTTAAACCTCTTGTTTGAGGTACAGATCTAGAATTTCCCTCATTGAACTATTTTGTTGTTTGTTTGTTTTGTTTTGAGATAAGATTTCACCTTGCAAGTGGTGAGATTGCAGGTGTTCATGTGTTGCCACAGCTACTTATTACTGTAGTTTTAAGACTGGTTTTATAAAGTCAGGGGAAGCTTTGAGCATTGCAGTGTGCCTTGCCCCTTTTCTGTTTTAAGATGGCTACAATAATGCTTATTTCTTTAAGCTATAGTTGAGCCTAGCAGCTTTTAGTAATAAATTGGTTGCCTAGCACGCAGTGAAGTAATAAGCATTATTTCAATTATAGAGGTACAAAACAGGATTTCACAAAGGTAGAAGTTCCTTGTATTGCAGGCCTTAGCATGTTGTCAGGGTAGAGTATAGAGCATAGAGTAAGAGAAGCTTGGCACTAGGAACTGACTTGTCCAAATGATGGAGCTGGAGCTCGAGTTCTAGTTCAAATATATTCCTTATATTTGTAAATGCTGTGATCGAAATAATGTATCATATATGCATGCATGTATGTATGTATATCTGTATATGCTTCAGAGAATAAATGAGAACACGTCTACCTGTCACTCAGCTTAAGAAACAGAACATTTGGTGCCTCCCTCAATTTGCTTTTCTTTACCAAGATCACAATTTGAATTTTACATTAATTGTATATCTGTGCTTGGAATTGATGCTTTTTATTATATTGCTGCTACTTTAAATTGGTCATCTTGAGGGAGTTTGAACTGCTGTTCTCAGGAAGAAACAGAATATGAGCCATATATTTTCTTTTCTTAATTAATGCTTACTTTTTGGGAAGCAGATTTCAGACTTTTTTTTTTGTTACTAAAGTATGCATTTTAGGAGCCATCTAGTTATAAATTATGTCTAAGAACATCTCATAATATTTACTTTATTTACAACAGTGGCCTTTCTTGCTGTCTTTGCGATTCACACTATCAGCTTTTTGGACTTTCAGGTGGACCAGATCTGTTAAATGTTAAAATCCATGTAAGCAAGAGATTGTTGAAAACTTTTTAAAATAGATTTCTATGTGTGTGCTTTTGAGGTAGTGTGTGTGTGTGTGTGTGTGTGTGTGTGTGTGTGTGTGTGTGTGTGTGTTTTGTTTGGTTTAAGAACAAATTTCCAAGCCTATATTCTCTTAACTATATGAAGGAAGTACAAATGGTACTTGCTTCATGCAGCTGAGAAGCGTTGATGGGAGTGCAAATTGCATAGGACATAGAGAGTTCTTTATAAATGTGAACTGTTATTTTAAATCATTTGTGTTTAAGGCAGGAGTTCATATCTCAGTAGAACTCCTCTATTCAACTTTTATCAGTGAGACCTTGCTGGGGGGTAAGTAGCAAGCAAATAAAAGTAGCTTAAGTGGATTTCTAAGTCCTTGTATTTAAACTCAAGCATTTTTATTCATAGAAATGCCTTTAGCTTATGCCCTAAATTCTCTGGCCCAGCCCAAGGATTTGTTTGTATTAGGTTTCTTGTTACAGTTTTGATCATGCTGATAACTTTATGGTTTTGTTTCATTCAGAATTCTTTTTATAAAGTGGCAGAACTCAGATTAAGTCTGTCTTGAGTATAAAAAGGAGTTTATTAGTGCTCCATATGACAAATCTAGTGGTAAAAATGCCTTCAGATTTCTCCAGATCTAGGCCTTCTACTTGTGTTTTCAGATATGTGCCCCCTTCTTTCTCATGCTTGGTCATCTTTCTTGAGTCCCTGTGCAATAATAAAGTTAACTATGAAGAAATCTCAACTTATATACCACTATAATCACCCACATAGTAAAAGAACATTCTGTGGTGTTTTGAGATCATTTTAGATGTAACATGTTTCTGAGTTGTTTAGCTACCCAATTGTTAGGCAGCAACCTTAAGAAAAAAAAAAAGTCATTGTTTTAATTTACTTTTTAAAAACCATCCAAGCTGGGCACACTTTACATGCCTGTAATCTCAGCACTGGAGGAAACAGAGACAGGCAGATCCCAGCCTAGTCTAAAAAGTAAGTCTAAGCTGGGCATTGTAGCGCACGCCTTTAATCCCAGTTCTCTGGAGGCAGAGGCAGGTGGATCACTGTGAGTTCAAGGACAGCTTGATCTACAAAGCGAGTCCAGAACAGCCAAAGCTACACAGAAAAACACTGTCTCAAAAAAACCAAACTAAAACAAACCAAAACAAAACCCAACAACAACAACAAAAACCATACAAAGTAAGTCTAGGACAGCCAGGGCTACACAGAGAAACCCTGTCTTGAAAAAACAAACAAACACACCAAACCCACCAGCAACAATACCCATACCATACCTTTAATCCCAGCACTTGTGAGGCAGAGACAGGTGAATCTCTATGAGTTCGAGGCTAGCCTGGTCTACAAAGTGAGTTCCAGGATAGGCAGGGCTATTACACAGAGAAACTCTGTCTCAAAAAACAAAACAAATTTAAAAACTACCTATGTTTCTCTATAGGCAACATTGCAAAGAAAACTGAGACTTTGCCTACTTAATATATTGAGAACAACGTTTGTGATTTGTAGCAGGTCCCATCTGGATCATGTACCCACCTTTGAACTACGTTTAGTTGTTTTTTTGACAAGTAACCTTGACTGTCTTGGAATTTGCTATGTAGATCAGGCTGGCCTCAAAGTCATAGAGATCTGCCTGCCTCTTCCACCTAAAGGTGTGTGTCACCATACTTGGATAAGAAGGTGATTAGTGTGAGTGTGTGCATGCACATGCCTATATGCACACATGGGCTTGATGGCCATTCAGTGCCATTTGGATACCATAGAAGAAAGTGTGGTGAGGGAGGATGGGTGTTAGACAACTAAAAGATTTCTGTTGCAGCCATGAAGAAAATGTGCATTCAAAATACACTTTTCAAAAAGCAGCAAAGTGTTTGTTTACTTTAGTTTGGAAAGATTTCCAACCCAAATAATTAAGGTCAGGTTTTAGAATTTAGAAATGTGGATCTCATGTTGTCTCATGATTCCAGCTATGGGAAACTGCAGCAGGAGTGACACTAGTTTGAGAGCTGCATGGTGAGATCCTGTCTAAAAAGAAACAAGGTTGCTCTTCCCCTTTCTTGAGAGTTACAAGGTAAGGCTGGTTTCCTAGACGTCTATATGACTAAAATCAGCTGTCATTGAATTCTTCATCTCCTGTCCTGTACACATTCCCTTTAGATTCTGCCTGTGCTGTACTGTATAGTAGCAGCTATGCTAGCTCTGTGGAACAGACCCAGACCTTATGTTTTAGAGGCATAGAAGGCTTTGTAAAAACAGAAACCTTTAGGAAGGGATGATATTCTCGCCTTTGAACTTCTGGTACTATTTCACAATGTATTTTGCATTTATGTTAAAGACAGTCTGCTCAAGGCTTTGATTAGAAGCAGCAAGCTTTACTGAAGAGATCACCAGGAGTCTCCTTTGCCCAGCAGGAGGCTTTAATAAGTTGCTCCCTAGATCTAGGTCTTTTTTTCCCCCCTTTTAATCTGTTCTTAATTAGTAGAAATTTTTGCTATCATGAGCCTCATTTGAAGAGAGAATAGATGCAAATCAAATACTGTCTTTATTTAAAAGTGGTGTTAAAAAACTTTGGGGATACACTACTAAAAACAATGTTATGGGAACTCTGTAGGTTTTGAAATCACAAGTCTTGAGTTCAGATTTCTTTGCCCTTCACCAATTGTTTGACACTGAGAAAGTTGTTTAAACGGAATACTAGATTGTCATCATTTAAATGGAACTTACATCTCTCTGCTTGACATGCTTTTCTTTTTTTAGCTTTTTATTGATTCTTTGTTAATTTTACATCATGTATTCCAATCCCTTTCATATCCCATTCTCTCCATATCTGCCCTCTGCCCTTGAAAACTCCCTCCCAGAACAAAACAAAACAACAAAAAACCCCATCTTGCCATGGAAGCTATGGTGTGTAGTACACCCTTTTGCCCAAGCAGCGTTACTTTGTGAATGTTCATTGCAATGAGTCATAGGTCTGGTTCAAGGCCTCTGGCTACCGCTACACCATCAATATTGTATCCTCATTAGGACTCTTTTCAAATATCCTCTTGTGTCCCTGTGTCATGGAAATCCTGTAGCTTTTGTTCTGCAGGACCAGTCTCTTCACAGATGGGGTAGATGTTGCAGTGGACCAACTCAAAGCCCCGATAAGGGTCTGGATGCTACCTGAGTTGGTCAGCCTGCTAGTGGTCCCACACTCATGCTATCAGGGCCAGGTCTCCAGCACTGTCTAGGCGAGGGATGCTGCCAACCCACCTGACTGTCACAGTCGGTTAGAGTAGCTCTCCCATGCTGCACAGGTGAGGGACTGGGCCAGCTCAGCTTAGCCCTCAGACATCAACAAGGCCCCAGGTGGTAGCACAGACAGCAACACAAACCCCTGCTGTGGTAGGGCTATGGATCAGACATGACCCTTAGTGGCAACATGGGCCTGAATATCACCATGGCCTCAGGTGGCAACACAGGCTACTCACATCAAAGCTATTATGCCTCACCAGCCCTGTGTCTCCAGTTCTGCCTCTCTTCATAGTTCACAAACTGCTCCACTTCTCTTTCTCTCCCACATCTCTGCCACATAGTTGTTCATTGTAGTGGTGCCTAACTGGCAGGCCTCTGGCTGTTTTCTGCTTGCCTTTCTCCTGTTGGTGGCAGGTGGGCCTCCTTTTTTTTTTTTTTTTAAATTAGAGATAATTTGTACTAAAATGTCTAACATGGAAACTAGTATAAACTAGATATTCTTGTAGTGACTTAATTTGCCATATCTAATTAAAAAAACAAGTAAAAACTAAACAAAAAACCTCCACAAATCAAAAATAACCAACTAACCTTCAGCAGTTGTGATGAAGAGATTAAACCTTCCTTTTGATAAATTTTTTGAAAGAGTTCAAATATTAGAATAGTAATTATTGTGGGAAAGGTTGACAAATTTTCTTTTTCAGAAAACAGAGGACTAATTCTGAGTTCTATTTATAATATTTATAATTATCAACCTGTGTAATTTTCTTTCCATTTATGAGTTATGTTTAAACTTTAACAAGAACTGTGTGGTCAAGCCTTTATCACCAGTGTTCTTATTCACACTCTGTACCTATGAGAAGACCCAGAAGCCAAGAAAATAAACTAGTATCAGAGACTTATTAAAATAGTCCATTTCTGGCTGGGTGCTGTGATGCATGCCTGTAATCCCAGCACTCGGGAATGCAGAGGCAGGTGAATCTCTGTGAGTTCCAAGCCAGCCTGGTCTATAAAGTGAGTCCAAGCCAGCCAAGGTTACACAGAGAAACCCTGTCTTGAAAAACAAAAAAACCCAACAACAACAACAAAACAAACAAACAAACAACAACAACAACAACAAAAAAAAAAAAAAAAGAAAAAGAAAAAAGAAAGAAAGAAAGAAAGAAAAAGGAAAAACTAAAATAGAGTCCATTTCTGGAATGTGGTTTTTATTTGGTGTATGTTTAGCCCAGTTTTATTCCCCAGAAGTAATGATCACTGATACTCAGAATGATGGAATTAGCTTCTTGAATATCAAAGGAAATTTCCATTAGTTTATTTGGGTATACTTAAGAAGGAAAAAGTGACATGAATATTTGGAAAGATTTTCTATATGGCTGAAATGAAGAAATAGTTTTTCTCATAGTCCCCAATGAAGTTGAAAATCAGCAAAGTAGGCCTCTCTTCCTACTTAAATATTTTGGTTAATAGAAGACCCCTTCCTGCAAAGCCCCAGGTTGGTGAAACCTGATTGAGAATGTGGTTTCTAGAGGAGATTGGCTGGGTTTAATCTAGTATGTTCTATTTGATTTTGAATAAATGACTTAAGCTCAATCTAGTTCAGTAGTTCTCAGCCTATAGACTATAGCCTCTTGGGGATGTTGAATGACCCTTTCACGGTCCTGAATCAGATGTCCTGAATATCAGAAATTTGCATTACAATTCATAACACTAGCAAAATTACAGTTAATGAAGAAGCAACAAAATTAATTTTATGTCTGTGTGGCGGGGGGCGGGGGGTCAACACACAGCATAAGGAACTGCATTTAGGGTTGCAGCACTGGGAAGGTTAAGAACCTCGCACTGCTTTAGTTCCATAGACTAAAATAGACATGATGACAGTATCTCACAGTGTTTTTTCTGAGGATTAATTATGAGAAAATCCCCGCAAAACATATGGCAGAACACTTCTCATTATGGCGGAGTATGTTGGATTTGGCTAGGGGTCTGAGCTAAGAAAACATCACCTGGTCCTGTGGTGGCCTCCGCTTCCCCACCCTTGTAGGCTGGGCTTTGGGATGGCTAAGGAGTTCCAGGGCTAAGGTTTTGGGGAGGTTTTAGCAGGCTTCTTTCTTGCCTTTAAAGGCCCCAACATGATCATTTTAGGCTTGTAAAAGGATCTTTATTCCTGGGGTAGACTCTGGAACAAGTTGTCCCAGTTTTTCCTTCTTGAATGGAGAGGGGGGTGATTATTTGGGCCTCTCTGAATTTGCTGCAGAATTAGTACTCAGCTAAATGATGCTGTCTAGATGGTCTTGATCAGGTTCGTTTTCGCTGCCAGTTAAAAAAATTAAAAGACAAAAACCTCAAGTGCAACAGGTAGCAGCAGAGAAATCTCAAGCACCAGGAGACAGGAGTTGAAGAATTTCTTGACTGTAAGCAAACACACACATACAGCAGCCACACAGAGAAAAAGACATGGCAGAGCAAAAACACTGGAAGCTGAAGGAGCCATTCTCTTCTGAGGCGTCCTCCTCTCCTAGTGTAGGGTTGGTCAGTTTCAAGACAGATAGGGTGCTGATTGGCCAGCCGCTGTTTTATGGCAGGTCCTGAACCGACCTTGAACTTGTACATTAGCAGGGGCCTGCAGGTGGGAGATAAAGGCCAACAAGGCTTTTGTTTTAAGTTGTAGGGTTTTTGTCTCAAGTCAGGAGGGTGGCTATGAAACTGGCTCTTTTGGAAATTCACCACCTTTATTACCTAGCTGAGTCTCTCTTATAAATGTAAGTCTTATAACACTAACCACTGCTACACATTCCCTTGTTTTGGAAGACTTTTCAAAATCGATCACAGAACCTGGGGAGATAGCTCTAGGACCAGGTTTAATGCCTAGAACTCACATAAGAGCGTCTGATCATGGCTATAAATACTTGTAATCCCAGTCTTGTGAGGTGGAGACAAATACATCTCTGGTACTCACTGGCGGCCAGCCTAGCCATATCAACGAATTCTAGCCCAATGAGAGATCCTGTTTCTAATACAAGATGAATGGTGCCTGACAAAGAACATCTGCACGTGCATATAAATGCCTGTCTACATATAGGCACTCATGTGAATATGTGCTCATACACATACACACTACAATTTATCCATTTGGCAACATTTATTGTAATTAATAACATTGTAGGTACTGTTCTAGATGAGTTCTGGCAGGATGTGCTGGCATCCTGTGAAGAGGGAATCCTAATTGAGAAAATGTCTACATAGGATTGGCCTGTAGGCAAGTCTGTGAGGCATTTTCTTGATTGATGGTTGATGTGGACAGCTCACTATGGGCGGTTCCATCCCTAGGCAGGTGGTTCTAGACTCTTGAAGAAATCAAGCATAACAAGCCCTGACGAGCAAACCAGTAAGGAGCATTTCTCCATGGTCTCTGCTTTAGTACCTGCCTCTCAGTTCCTGTTTCTAGTTTCTGCCTCGACTGCCTTCAGTGATGGACTGTGATGTGAAAGTGCAAGTGAAATAAACCTCTTTCTTCCCAGGTTGCTTATGGTAATAGTGTCTTATCACAGCAATAGAGACCTGAACTAAGACTAAAGGGGAAAACATTTGCAGAACTGTGAAGCAATATGTATTTGTTTTTATTAATTACATATGCCGTTCAATCAGGTTTTGATGGAAGGAGTGACTCTTTGCGTTCTGGCACAGTCTGAGAATGTCAGTTCTTTAGTGCAGATTGTTTTGTTTGTGTTACCAGTATATACACAGCATCTAGAGCAGTGCTCTGCACGTAGGAGAGACTCAGGACATATCATTCTGACTGAAGGAGAGCTCTGGAGAGTTCTGTGAGCCGTTGAAATTTTCCTGTTGATAAATATTTCATTTCCAGTAGGCTGAATGGCTACTCTATTTATTGTATTCTCTTTTTTAATGACAAGGGCTAGGAAGGGAGGGTGTCCATGTGAAACAGGAGTTCTGTGAGTTTTTTTCTAGCAGTTTTTCTAGAAGACATTATTCTGCCTTTTCTATGAGCAGATGTGCTCAGGAAAAAAAATTTAAAGGCAGGCATGCTTACATTTGTCCTACCAGGAGAGGAATGCCTTTTCCTTCTGTTTAATACACGTCCATCAGACTTTCCAGAGGACAATGAGGCATTTACCCAGCCCTCCACTGTTTCTGCTACCTCTGGGAAACAGCCTGGTGGTCTGGCATCATGGGAATTTGTGTCACTAAAAGCTGTTTCCCTGTCTTATCCTGTAGCAAAGTAGTGACTTGTATCTGAATTAAAGCTCTACAGCTAGTGAGTTTCTTTTTGCAAAGATAAATTTGGTAGTGTTATCTTGTAGGGCTGCCTGAAGATGCAGTGGGGCACTAAGTAAGTGATCCACAGTGCCTAGTTAGTTTCCTTTCCTCCCTTGTCAGGTGAGATCATTGTTCTTCATCTTCAGTCTCTTGACACGAAAATAAAACTGTATCATTTTTCACAGCTTGAAGGATTATGCAGGTTTGAAACTCTTTGTTTCAAGGGTTTTTGTTCTCATATATTTCCAATGGCATGGAAAAACTGTTTTTTAAAAAAAACCCCTCCATATACTCAATTAAAAAGTTTTCCATAGTTTGAACTCAAAGTTAGTGGGGGTTGGGGGGTGGGAGAGAGAGAGAGAGAGAGAGAGAGAGATGGAGGTGGAGAGAGAGAGAGAGAGAGAGAGAGAGAGAGAGAGAGAGAGATAGAGAGAGAGAGAGAGTGTTTAGTCTGTGTTTGTAACTTTAGTTTGGTATACAAAGGTATCAAAAGTTACTTCTCCTCAGGAAGTGCCTCTTTCAACAGTTTGTGAAGGCAGTGTAAATTCTCACTGGGTTCAAGGAATATTGTAATACAATTTAGTACAACCAAGGGTTTTTGGTTTTTTTTTTTTTTTCTTTTTTTTTAAGTTGTTAGAAACTAAAGTGTGATTGCAGTGGCAAAGTTGTCAGCACACTGGAGCTTAACAAGTGTCTGAAGGATTAGTAGAGGAAATGTAGTTTACTCTGCAGCTTTTATGACAAAGAATTTAAAAGGTTTTTCTCTAAGCCCCACCATGTGTTTCTTCCTTTTCTCCAAAATATACCTCTAGGTTGAAAAGCAAGATGAATCTCTCAGGGAGAAACTATTAACTCTGAGGGAGTTTATCATTGTTAGAGAGGCAGCCGAGCATTTCCATTTGAATCGCCTCTCAGTGTAGCTTGTGCCCTAATCTTGTCCTAGAAGTTGGTAAGGAGTTTAAGTACTTCCTACTTTGTGTTTGCGTTCTTGTAGTGCCACCTTAATTTTCTTGGGACCATAAATTTTCTAATTCGGAAGTAAATAAACTTCTGGGACCCTGCACCCTGGCTATATATGGAAATACTTAATTGCCTGCTGTCTTCTCAGTAGGGGCACTGGCCAAAATTGTATGTTTTAGCATAAGTGTACTTGCTACTCCATTAAAAATGCTACAAAAAGACAAAATATTGCAGAAAGTTTGAAAAAGTGGTAGAGTATAATCATCTACATCAAGTCCCATTTCTAAGCTTGACTATCCCTGTGTTAAGTAGCTGCTGGTGGTGCTGTTCAAATGAAGAAGAGTTAGACCTAATGTTTATCATGAGACCATCTTATCACTATTTGCAGAAGAGCTTTAGTCTCAGCAAGTGGTTCCCTGTTATTCCTTATCAAGTTCTGTGATAAGAGACAGATTTTATTGACATTTTTTGGGCCAAATTTTGTCGTTGCTGTTAGGGAGGGAAGTGGGCAGGTGAAGAGAAAGTTAGCTGAGTAGAAAGAAGGCTGAAGGAGACATACAAAGGTAAGCCATATTACACATGACTGTGTTTTCTTCAGTCCAAATCCATAGCAAACCTTTATGTGAGCCCTTTAAAAAAACCATTGATTTATTTGCATGTACATTTGTGTGTGCTGGCATGCATGCCGTCATGTGAGTGTGGAGGTCAGAGGACATCTCCCTTCCACCATGTGGTTCTGGGGATCAGGTGTGGAATCTGTCAGGTTTAGTGACAAATGTTTTTATCCACTGAGCCATTTTGTCCGCCAAGTGAGACAAAGCAAAGCAAAAAAGTATTATAAAAGTAAATTAAAGTAGCAATATTTGGGAGCTGGAGCCATGGATCAACCCTGGCTGCTCTTGCAGAGGACCTGGGTTCGATTCCCAGCAACCACATGGCGGCTCATATCTATCTATAACTCCAGACAGTTGTAGTCCTGGAGGGTTCTGACACCCTCTTTGGTCTTCTCGGGCCATCAGGCATGCAAGGGGTACACAGACATACATGCAGGCAAAACACCCACGTACATAAAATAAAACTAAAGTAAATCAAAACTTAACAAAGTAGTAATACTTTAAAAACAGTTATATCATAATAATTATTAGGCTATACTTAATGCTTGCTTCTCTTTATTTTATCTGAGGAATATTTCTACTGATGGAGGATTTAGATCATGTTAGTCTAAAGAGAATAGAAGGCACTTACCTAAAGACCTGATGATGGGAGAAAAGTCTTTGTACCTGCTGTCATGTTTTGCTAGACTGCTACAGCTCAGACCCAGGACTGGACCTGGGAAGCAGCTGTGAGGGCCTCACCTTATAGATATAAATTGTTCCTGGTGACAGTTTGCTTTTGTGGTGAGGGACTGACATTCAACCTATGCGAAGACACATGGTATGAATGCTACTTGACATCACACTTGCTGGAGCTATAGTTTCATTAAATCCAATATTTCTATGTATGTCATAGTCTTTCTGCCTCAGCTTCCCTAGTGTTAGAACTACAGTGTGTCCAGGATCTCAAAGTTCTTTTAAAAAAATTAAAAATTAAGTATTTATAAGTTAGAACTGGGGAGAGTAGCCTGTGTTTCTTAGAGATTGAGACAAAAATTTTGCTTTGTTGAAAAGGGTCTGTGTAGCGCAGTACTTGGTTGAAAACGCTTTGCCTGGCATTTGCACTGGACATATTTGGAGAAGAAAGCCTCCCTACATTGTGCATGTAAAAAAGTGTTTGTAAGTGTGCTTAGAAAATGGCAGCATTTATTGGTCTTGGCTGTCAATGTCTGCTGCTCCTGACTGTGTTTAGCCAGAAAGGGAAACTCAGAGTAGAAAAAGTCTCACTCCCAAGATTTTACAAGAAAACCCTTCTTTGTTGAGTTTTATATATATATATTTTAAAGGAGCTTGACATCTTCATCAAGTTCACAGTGGGCTTGCTTTGTTTGCTTTCTCTTGAATGCTTGATAAGATTTTTCTTCTATTGTTTTGTGCAGCAAGAACAGATCTTTCCCTGGCTGGGGTGGGTTTTTTGTAAATCCACAATATGGTCATTGTCTGGTGGTGAATAATTGTGGCTGCTTTTTGTACAACCAGAACTAAGGCTTTGGCTGTGAACAGATTCCTTCTTAGCGTGAAAAGGGACTAATCCATGTAAATACAGCACCAAAATAAAGCTTTACAGAAAAAGGGGAAGGCCGCTAAGCAGGAGGGCACAGGTCAGCAATTTAACCTTTAACCTAACAAATAAGAAGCATGAAAGTTCCAGAATTGGTTTACAAAAGAAAGCTCCTGTGATCTGTCAGTTTTTCTTCTCAGGAGGGGGCTGGGGGAGAGATCTGACTGACAGCTAGTGCCTTTTAACTGCAGCCTGAAATTAACTGCCAAATAGAAACTAGAATATTTGAGGGAGAAGTTTTCTTAAAGAAATGAAGGTGGCAGAATAGACTATATAGGCCTCAGTCAGGGACTTGTGTGGGATTTTAGTCTGAAAGTAGGGTGAAAAGCTTAGAACTGGACTGCCATTAGGGTCTTCCTCCAAAGGTTGTCAGTCTGTGGTCTGACTCTTATATCAAATTAGACATGAACATTTCAGTTTTGGGCCAGATAAAACTCTTTCTCCTTTTCAGTAGGATTACTGATACCCTTTGTAGACTCTTCATGCTTCCATAAATTAATTGAGCTTTTACCAAAGACTAAGAGCTTCTTGTAACTGTAATGAATATGTTTTCCACAGAAGGGCCATCTTGAGATTTCAGTACTTACAGCTGTCACAGCCTGGTACATTTTGAGACTCAATGTAGTGTGTCGCTGTGAGGCAGAGGATGCAGGCATGTGCTCAGACACTGCTCTTTAACTCTATGGGCAGATACAGTTGAGGCTGAGCTGCAGAAAGTGGAGTATAAATGTTTATCAGACTGCGAAGTGAGGAGACCAGAAGCCATAGCAAAGAAGGGATTACTCCATCTCTGCAGGCTAGGAAATAAGGTTTGTGTTAAGTGGCAAGTTTTACTTTTATCCTCTTTTACCCACTTATAAACTTTGCAAACAGTTTGTATTTATTTATTCATAACAGGTAATCTTGTTAATGAGTGTTAGTTTTTGCTTAGAGCATAAACCATCTGAAGTCTGAGGTTCTATCGCACTGTAGAGAATTTTGTAACTGGTAAAAACTTTAATTACTTAGAATTACTCAGATTAAGAGAAACAATGAACTAATGACTTTAAAGTAGGCTCCCCATAGATAAATAAGAATAGTAATTATACTGTGTTATTTATTCCCTTGTAGAACCAAAGGTCAGGGGATGAGACTGAATTCTTCAGT
Source organism: Acomys russatus (assembly GCF_903995435.1). Taxonomy (NCBI): domain Eukaryota; kingdom Metazoa; phylum Chordata; class Mammalia; order Rodentia; family Muridae; genus Acomys; species Acomys russatus. The sequence goes on from NC_067160.1 coordinate 45,713,732, forward strand.
TGTCCTTCCTAATACTGTGACTCAGTTCCTCGTGTTGTGGTCACCCCAACCGTAAATTTGTATTGCTACTTCATAATTATAATTTTGCTATTGTTATGAATTGTAATATAAATATCTGATATGCAGGGTATCTGATATGCAGTCCCCATGAAAAGGTTGTTTAAATCCTAAGGGGGTCATGACCCACAGGTTGAGAACCACTGCCATAGAGCATTGTTATTGGTTAGTATTTGTTTCTTCCAAGGTGCTTATAAGATTGCCTCAGTTTCGACAGATATCAGAGAGAGACTGCATAAAGCTGCCCAGTAGAAAAAGTATGAGTGAAGTGGCTTCTCTCACCTCACTCCTGTGTACACCTTCTCTTTACTTACTAGGTCCCATAGCCTACAATCTGGCCTTTTTGCATCTTCTGATCTATGCATAATGGTATCATGTGTTCAGTCTTTGAAACACATAGCTGAAAACATGTCTTCCCTCCTTTCTGTGGTCCTGTCACTCAGGCTAATGCTCAGCTTGTCAAAAAGTCTTCCACGATCCATTCCCTAATATGTCTGTGATGTCAGCCATTACAGTTTCACCAAATAATGTGTTTCCAACCAAATTTTGTGTATGTATTCTACTTACACATTGCATTTGGAAGATGTAAGAGAGGCTAATATCTTTGAGATGGGGAGTGTAGTGTTGATGCTTTTAAAATTGTGACTGTTTGTATGTATTTCATACTGTGCTCTATTATTTAATCTTCACAGCAACACTGTAAGATGTTGGGTAGTGTTTTCTGAGAAGTACTCAATAAATATCTGAGTTAGTGGATATCTTAGGGTTCCGATTGCTGTGAGGAAACACCATAACCAAGGCAGCTCTTATAAAGGAAAATATTCAATTGGGGCTGGCTTATAGTTTCAGAGGTTTAGTCAGTTATTGTCATGGCAAGAAGCATAGCAGCATGCAGGCAAACATGGTGCTGGAGAAGGAGCTGAGAATCCTACATCTTGATTTGCAGGCAGCAGAAGGGGACGGTGTCCACACTGGGCATAGCTTGAGCATATGAGACCTCAAAGCCTGCCTACACAGTGATACACTTCCACCAACAAGGCTGTACCTTCTAATAGTGCCACTCCCTATGGGCCAATCATTTAAACACATGAGTCTCTGAAGGTGATACCTATACAGACCTCCACAGTGGATGAATAAATGAATAAGTGGACTGTGGAATAAGAAAACTGGGGTTCTATTCAATTCTTGTGCATATTAGGTGTGAAATTTTGCTTAGTAATATATCTTCTTGTAACCTATTTGCTAACCTGTGAATTTAGGCCTGTTCCCTGCTTACTTATTAGAATGGTATGAAGACTGAGTGAAATAATACATAGTAGATAAAACTGTTTTCAAACTACTATAAACTCCATGCAAATACTACTATTGTTTAGAGTATTTATTTAATCCATGTTCTATAAGTGAAGAAAAAAAACCACTCATAAACACCAGTACATTTTTATAATTGGGAGAACACCAGAACTGTTTCATTTATGTAATATTGATATATACACTTTCTGTGATAGAAGACAGAAAATTCTATGCCCTTGTTTTATTTCATAAAGAAATTGCCAGGTTTATATTGTTAGTTATTGGTAGCAAAGGAAAATACCATGAAGTAGATGTTTAGATGTAATGTCTAGACTCTGTTCAGTGCACATTGTCCCTTCAGGGCCACATGTTCTGTGGGAGCCATAGAAGGTTGCTTGGTATGCTGTTGTTACTGTGCACTGTTTTATATATTGCTGCCTGCTAGCTGCTTCTTCTCACGTCCTCCCTTTGTCCCTCCTCTTCTGTTTTATTTGTGGGTCCTTTTCTGCTATCTTTGTACCTAAACACACTTTTGTAAGCCATTAGATTGTTTATGGTGAGAGCTTGATTACCTGTGGGTTTCTTTCACCTACAGGCCTGACAGTTGCTAGACTCCCAGACCTTGGCCCTGTCAGCAACTGTTTCTGCATGCCCCACTGGTATCTCAGATAGAATGTAAAAACACACACACACACACACACACACACACACACACACACACACACACACACACACAATGTTTCTCATTAAGTTTTATTTATTGGGCTTTAGATTCAATGTTTTCCTTTCAATTCAGGTCACTTGTTGAGTTGTTCAAGTTATTGTTTGAATAAATTGCAGTACTCAGTTTGTTCCGGTTTTGGTCAGCAGGAGCCAGTGTTTAGAATGTGGTTCTTAACTTTCCTAACCCTTTAATTTCAATTCCTCCTGTTGTGGTGGTCCCCAGCCATAAAATCATTTTTGTTGCTACTTCATAACTGTAATTTTGATATTGTTATGATTCAAAATGTAAATATCCGATATATAGGCTATCTGATATGCAACCCCTGTGAAAGGGTTGTTTGACCATCAAAGGAGCCATGACCCATAGGTTGAGAACTGCTGGTTTAGGGAATTGTGCTCTTTTTATCTGTCCTTGTTATTCTTTGAATGTACTTTTTTGCTTTTTGGCACAATTGCTATTTGATTACCTTTTCCTTAACCCCCAAACCTGTCATTTCTTCAAGAAGCTTTAATTCCTTTTAGTGGAAAATGAAGCTTAAGGCCCCAAATCTGGACACAAGGGTCCTGTTTGCTGCTGGGATGTGGCCCTTCCTAGGCCATCTTAGTTGGAGAGAGATAAGGAGTAGATGATGTGCATTTGGACATCTACATTTTCCAGCTTGATCCTGCCTCTCTTACTTGAGATATGACATTCAGGTGTTCTCTGTATGAAACTCCCTGTTCAGATTCTGTGACACTACCCACTGGGGTAGCTTTAATGTGCATGCTTTACTCAGATTACTTTGAAACCCCATGTCTGCTAGCTGTTCTTGGAGATGTCACTTCTTGCTTGGGCTTTGATTCTCTATCCTGGCTCACTCTCCTGGGTAGACACTTGGTCATTCTCAAGCTCTGGAACACCCAATATTAGATTGCTGCCTGAGCACAGGAAGCCTCCTTATACTCCTTGGATGCTTCTCCATGTTGGGACTTCTTCTTACGTAAACACTGTCTATACTCCACTCTAAATGATTATTAGGAAGAGGAGGAGAAATTAATTTCCTCGACTTTTTTCTTTTAATGCACAACTTCATTGTTTTTACTTTAGTTTTGGCCTTCCCTATTCTTCCTTTAACAACTGCCACTTAATTAGCTTCCTTTGTCTAGATGCCTCTTCTACCATGCTTTCAGAGTGTTTTTGAAATAGATGTAATTATTCTATCCCTCTGCTTAACCCCGATAATTCGCATAATACTTCTTAGTGTGGAGCTCAAGGCCCATTGTGACCTAGCTTACCTCTCATCTCTCCTATCCTGTTGTTGGCCTTGTGCTCCAGTTCAGTCACTTCAGGCTCTTTGTCCCCTTATTTTTCTTTTTCCTGCTATCTTCTGCTTTACTTTCATTATCCACTGAAACTCAGATAAAATGCCACCTCTTCTTGACCTCTTATGTTTTTCTGTCTAACCTTGTCTTCTGGTATTGCCATTTTGAAACACTTTGTTAGATACCCTTTGTCTTAGAATCTTGTTTGAATTCTTCCATACAGGCTAGCTTTTCCAATATGTAGCTGGCTAAATAAAGGGACATTTTGGCTGGCAAGATGGCTCTGTGAGTAAAGGTCTTGCTCCTAAGTCTGATGATCTGAGTTTGACCTCTGAGACCCATATGGTAGAAGGAGAAGAAAAGAGTAGCAGTTCCTGAAAGTTGTCCTATGACCTCTACACCTGTGCCATGCATGTCCCCAATCTCAAGTTAATAAACCTAATTTAAAAAGAGATATCTAAAGATATTTCTATTTTAGAGAATTCTCATTCAATGGAGTTCGGTGTGTCTCCATTAGTAATGTGATATTAGTACCAATTTGTAAGACCATTGAAAGTCTCATTTACAGAGAACTGCAGGTTATAACTGACATTTTAAAGGGAGTTTTACCTGTCACTCCATGGTTGCAAGAGCTTTTTGAGTGTCTCTAGGTACTTATCCTTGTTTTTCATAGCAAGGTAAAAAAGAGATTGAGATTATATTAAGCATTCATTCATGTATTACTCAGGGTTCTCTAGAGGAACAGGAATGATAGAATGAATATCTTTTAATAGAGGATTTATTAGATTCGTTTTCATGGTATGGTCTGGATAGTCCAGCAATGGTTGCATTCAGGCAGGAGAGGCGTAGAGTCCAGCAGTAGCTCAATCTGAGGCTCAATGTTGCAGCAACCCCACTTTGGTACTGTTGAGCCTGGAGGATTTTTGGAGATCGTTGTTGGTGGAAGAAGCTGGGTCCTGATGTCAGTGGAGCTGTCAGCAGAAGTTGCAGAGGCAACAGCAGTGTAGATGAACTTACAAACAAGATGTGAAAACAAGCAGGCAAAAAGCAATAGCTTTTCTCTCAGACCTTGTATCTGGCCTGATACTGGAAGATGACACTTATATTTAAGATAAGTCTTCCCACTTCAATTAACCTAATTAAGAAAATAGCTCACAGATGTGTCCAGAGATTTGTCTCTTATTTGATTCCAGATCTAGTCAAATTGACAACCAAGATTAACTATGACAGTTTATTACCTTCTATTTCCCATCTGCTATGTTTATTACCACTGGGCAGTGGCAATTCCCAGGCCCATCCAACTACCTACATTGAAGACACCAAGAGACCAAATAGGGGAGAGAAAGTGATCAGACAGTTAATCAGTTGCTTCCATTGATTAAATCAGTGGCTTGCTTGTTTGTTGTTTTGATTCTGAACATCTTGAATTTTATTTTTTTATTTTATTTAGGCCGCTTATCTAATCATATACGGTAGCTCTTTGCAGAGGCTGTAGAGGAGTATCATCAATCAGTTCAGGGTGGAAGAGTTGGGTGAGAGCTGAGGTCAAAGTTCACTACTTGTCGTCTGTTAAGAGCAACAGGAAATGTTGATTCCTCAGCTGAGAATGATCAGGCGTAAGTCCAGACAGCATAACAACTCAAAAATTGATTTGTAGGCTGTTTTGCTGAATTAGTTATTATTTCAGAGTGTTTTTTTTATTTTAAAGATTTATTTATTTATTTATTTATTATACAATATTTTGCCTGCATGTATACCTACAGACCAGAAGAGGGCATCTGACCACATTACAGATGGTTGTCACTCACTATGTGGTTGCTGGGAGTTGAACTCATGACCTCTAGAAGAGCAGTCAGTGCTCTTAACTGCTGAGCCATTTCTCCAGCCCTTCAGAGTGTTTGTTTCTCCTAGGGTTTCTCTTCCTAGACAACATGAGCCACTTTCTAAAAGTGATCATGTGCATTTACATGTTTTCTATGAAAATATCTAGGAAGCAGCTCATTTAGGTACACTATACTAATTATTGAAAGATATGCTTTTTAATCTAAGCAATGTTTTAGCCCAGTGAAAACTTTTTTTTTTTAAAGCTGACATTTTTTAGAGGTGTTGCCTGCATTGCTACCTTGTCTGATCTGAAATGGGCACAATTTGAATATGAATGGTCAACCCAAAGACTCAGGTATTGAATGAAACCTCGGTGTCCAACTGGGAGATATAGTCATTGGGTAGTGATTGGATCATGAAGATTCTGAGCTCAACACTGGAACCATACATTCAGTGGTTTAATATTATTGAGAAGTAGTAGAAACTTGAGAGTAGGCTGATTTGGAGTAAGTAGGTCACTGGGGCATTCCCTGAAAAGACATACCTTGTCCCCAGCCTCCTTTTGTCTTCCTGTAACTGTCCTCTGCCACAGAGTTCTTACTGCCATGATGTTCTGCCCACCATAGGCCCATGGCCAAGGAGTCACCCACAAAACCATAAACTGGAACCGTTGAAATGAAACATGAACCAAAATCTACATTTTAAGTTGTGAATTGTTTACATTAAGAATTTTGTCATAGTGACAGAAGGCTATCACAGAAAATTGGTCCTGAAGAAGTGATATTGTTATGACTACCTGACCCTATGGTTCAGAGTCTTTGTAAGGTATGTGGTCAGAATTCTGAAAAGTTGGGAGAGTCAGCCTAGAGAAGGCCTAGAATGTTGTAAGTGGAGTTTAACAGACAAAATTTGTGGGAGTTCTGAAGACCAGAAAGGTAGGCCATAGGAATTAGGAGTAAAGGTTGTGCTCAAGAAGCTTTGGGTGGCCACCAGGGCTCTTGGTAACTGGGCAATAGGCCCCTGTTTACATTCTGACAAAGTAATTGTCTACAATTTATTCATTCCCAAAGTCTTTGTGAGAGGTTAAGTTTATGGTGATAACTGTAAAGCTTTAGTTTATCTGCAGAAAGAAGTTTCAAGACAGTCTTCTGTGCAGGCTGTTTCATATATATTACTGGCTACTTTTAGCCAATATATACTGAGACTGAGGAACATAAAGATTTGAAAACCTTGAAGTCTAGCTAGAAAAGCAGCACATTTGAAGTTGTAGACAAGGAGAGCGTGGTTGCTAGAGGCATTAAAGCCACTTATGAAGGCTGTTGCAGTACACTGATGTAAGAGGAAAAATGCCTTGAAGCAGTTTCAGCATTCGGGAAGTCTCTGGCTATGGGGTCTTCAAGAATATACAGCTGTAAATGCCTTTTTAAAGACTTTTCCAGAGCTGGGAGGTGGTGGCACACACCTTTAATCCCAGCACTTTAGAAGCAGAGGCAGTCGGGTCTCTGTGAGTTCGAGGACAGCCAGGGAGGGATACACACAGAGAACTCCTAAACCTTGTCATGAAAAGCCAAAGAAAGCAAATACAGAAGGAAAGAAAGAAAGAATAAGACAGACAGACAGACAGACATTTTCCTTAAAGAGAGAACAGTGCTAGGAAGCTCCTGCCTTTTCTGAGCTGCCTAGGAAGTTGTTTTCCAAGGACTCATTTCACCATGCTTAAGCACTGAGATACTCAGAGGTTGCTGTAGCCATGGACTGAGGATAGCCACCATGCCAGCTGATGACTTGGTGTTACTTGTGTGATGCTAGGGTTGCAGCCATGTATAATGCTAGAGATCAAGGTTGTGAAAGCTTAGGAGGTAGGTAGTAGATAGCAGTCAGAATTCCTGTGGGCAGTCCCTGAGACAGCAATGCATGAATCCAAAAATTCAGTGAAGGTCTCCAAGAAATCAGAGATGGGATAGGTAGACGTTGAGGAAAGCTTTGAATAGTGAGAGGAGCCATCCCAAGAAAGAGATTTATGTGGGTTGCAGGCATTGTACCTATAGACGAGGGTTGCCCAACCCATATGCATTTGAGTACCTCAAATGGTACCTACCGTGGAGCATAGGATTTAATGTTTGTCCTACTTTTCATACTCTTGCATTGGTCTTATTCCCCCTTTCTTCCCTTTTAGATTGTGATTGTTTATTCTACTCTGTAGCATTGTATTTGGGATTTATAAGTTGTTTATTGATTTTTCTAGTGGCTTATAGCTAAGAATTTAATCCTCACAAGAGAATTTGGCCTTGAACTGTTAAGTAGTAGTTAACTTAAATTTTGGGGGAAACCTAGAAACAAACTAAAGACAATTTACATTATGAGATTACTAAAACCTTTGGAGTTAGGAAAGATGGTTAGAGTTTAGATGTTGGAAGGCCTCCTCTATAACATGTGTTGTGGTGTGCTTCCCAGCTGATGAATCCAATCATGAGGACTCTGGTACAATCCTTTGAGGGACAGTTCACTTGACTTCATTTTTTGTAAATGTTGGAAATGATAGGAGGTGGGGTGGGATTACTTAGAGAAAGTATATCACTGGGGGTGTGTCCAGGAAAGATTTGTGCTGTTTTTCTACTTTCTAACCTACCGTCTCTGCTTCCTGGCTGCGACAAAGTGAGCAGCTCTTCTTCCACAGAGCTTCTGCTTCTGTGATGTTCTACTGTGTTCAGACACATAGCAACAAAGCCATCCAGCGCTGAAGTTACACAAAATCATCAAAGTAAACCTTCCAGATTTTATATTGTAAGTTATTTATGCCAGGGAATATGTCACAGCAGTGAAAGACTGGTTAACCCAAGCATTAAAGATTTATACTATTAAAATGAAACCTCTTCAGATTTCATAGATTTGTTTCCTAAAATCCAAGTATTGGCTAAAGTGAGTTAGATGATGTTCATGAGTTGGGTGTTTTCCATTTAAGGTTGTTTGGCTTTGTTTTGTTTTGTTTCTGTTTTCCTACAAAAGTATTGTTTAAAATGAAATAGTTTCTCCTTCCTTTCTGCTCTTTCACATAATATTTACGGAATTAAATCATGACCGTGTGTGGTTATTGTTTTTTATAATTCATTTATTTTTATGTTATGTACATTGGTGTTTTTACTGCATGTATGTCTGTGTCAGAGTGTCAGATCCTCTGGAACAGGAGTAACAGACAGTTGTGAGCTGCCATGTGGTTGCTGGGAATTGAACCTGGGTCCTCTGGAAGAGCAGCCAGTGCTTTTAACTGCTAAGCCATCTTGCCAGTCCTGTATTGTTTATTTTTAATAAAAAAAAAAAATTGGTCTTTGAGATTTTTTTAAAGCCAGTTTACTCTGCTCATTGAATACTTTTGGGTTGTGTCTTAGGTACTGTTCGATTGCTGTGAAGAGAAATTATGATCAAGGCAACTCTCACCAAAGAAAGCATTTAATTGGGGCTTGTTTACATTTCAGAGGCTTAGTCCAATATGGTCATTTAGGGGAGCATGGTGGTACATAGATAGACATGGTGTTGGAGAAGTATTAGAAAGTTCTACTTCCTAATCTTCAGGCAGCAGGAAGAGAGACTGGGTCTGGTGTGGACTTTTTTTTTTTTGTTGTTGTTACAGGATTTTTAAAAATAACTATTTATTTATTTATTTTATTTTTTTTTCTGGTGTGGACTTTTGAAAGTTCAGAGCCCACCCCCAATGACACACTTGCTTCAACAAGGCCACACACCCCTTAATCCTTCTCAAATAGTGTCACTCCCTGGTGACTAAGCATTCAAATATATATGAGCCCATCGGGACCATTTTTATTCAAAGCACCACAGGTTGTACTATGCTTGTTTTGTTTTTGTTTTTTTAAAGATCTATTTATCTGCTTGTTTTTCAAGACAGGATTAGCTTCTTTGTATAGCCTTCAATGCCCTGGATTCTTTGTAGACCAGACTAGCCTCAAACTTGAGATCTGCTTTTTTCTGTTTCTTGAGTGCTGGCACTAAAGTATGCACTACCACTGCTCAGCTAGTTAACTTTTTCTTAATAGTGTCAGCTGAAACACAAAAGTTTTTAATTCCAGTGAAGTGTATTTTATTCAAGATTTCTTTTGCCCTTTGTGATTTGTGTCTAAGAAACCAATATCCATTTTGGATTAAGTTTGGAAGTCTTAATCCTGTGCTTTTCCCAAAGACTCTTAGAATTGTGGTGCTTATATTTGGGGCATTTTGAGTTGATTTTCATGTATGCTGTTAAGGAACTAATGTGCTAAGTACTGTGCCTATACTCATAGGGCTTGGGGGCTGAGGGAGAATCTCTACAAGTGAGGACAGCCTGGGCTACATAAGGAGTTCCATACTAGCCTGGGCTACAGTGCGAGACTTTCTGCTTCAGATCCTTCCCCTCTACCCTTAAGAAGGAGTTTAATACCATTCTTTTGCATGTGGATATACAGTTGTCATAGTACCATCTGTTGGAAAGGCTGTTTTTTCTCCTTTGAGCTATTTTGGCTCTTTTGTTAAAAACAAAAACAATAACAAAACCAACCAATTGACAATTATAATCATCAATTTTCTGGGCTCAATTCTTTTCATGTCTTTTTACTGGCACTACATTGTCTTGATTACTGTAGTAAATTAGGAAATAGATTTATGTGAATCCTTGTTATATTGTTTTCAAAATTGTTGGGCCATTTTCATATAAATTTTGGTATCAGTTTATGAGTTTCTACAAAAGGTCAGCTGGATTTCCATAGGGATAAGAGAATGTGTGGATCTGTTTCAAAAGCATTGCATCTTAGCCAGGTCCATTCTTTGAGCCGGTGACCATAGGATGTTTTTCAACTGGATAGGTAGCCTTTGTGGTTTTTTTTTTTTTTTTTTCCTATTGTGTTTCTTTTTAGAGTAGAGGCTTTGAAATGGCATTTATTACATTTATGCTATCCCTTTTGATGTTATTTTAGTTGGAATTTAAACTTAAATTAAATTTGCATGTTTCCTTTTTGTCTTATTTGCTGGTGTATAGACATGTGCTTGATTGTATATTTACTATATATCCTGCAACCTTGCAGAATTAGTTTATTAGTTCTAACTGGCCTTTGTTTATGGGGAAACTTTCTGTAGTTATCATTCACCAGTTTGTTGAAGCTCCTTTTATTCGTAGTTTACTTGCTGATTTGTAGCATGAAGTGATGTAAACTTTATGAAATGCCCCTTCTGTGCCTATTGAGAGAATCCTGTGATTTTGTTCATCCTCTTGATGTGTTTTATTAATTTATTTTTGTATTTTAACCCAACCTTGATTTCTTAACATGAAGGTTGCTTGTTGTAGTATATTATCCTTCTTATGAATTGTTAGATTTTGTTTTCTAGTATATTGTTGAGGGTTAATTGCAGTTCTTGTTAATTTTACCAGGGGAGAATAAGACCACTACCACAATTTGAACTAAATATGAAGGAATCTTGATTTTACTGGGGTGGACTCAAGAGTTGGCCAGTGACTGCCTCATAAGTTGGGTTAAAAAGAGCAGTCCCATATCTATATCTTGGTCCCTTTTAAAGGAATAATATCATGAGTAGTTGCAACGCAGGTTTACAGAAGAAAGACAATGGAGCAGTAATGAATTATAGAAAAAAAATCTCAAAAAAAGAAAGAAAAAAGAAAAAAAGAAACCCACCATGTGGCCCCCATATGATTAGGGAGAATAAGGGAGGGTAGGTATTCTAAAAAACAAGTCAAGGTCATAGGTTGGTGAAGGCCAAGCTCTAGGAAACAGAATTAAAAACAATAACTCAACTCTTACAGCAAATGAAAACTTTTAAACAGTACGGCATAATGGCTCCTCCCTTTAAAATGGAGTTAGGCAGGTTTCTCATTTGTAGCTGGCTATTGTTGTACTAGCTTCACTGAGGAATTGGGAAGTTGTTCTTTTATAACTTGAGTTTTGAAAGAGATTACGATGAATTCTTCAAATGTGTGATGAAGTTCTCGAGGGACTGTTTTGCTATGCATTGTGGAAAGTTTTCAAGTTAGTAGTACAATTTTTTTGTTCAATATTAGCTCAGATTTCTGTTTCTTCTTGAGTCAATTTTGGTAGTTTGTTCATCTTATTTAGCTAATTTGTTGAAATAGTTTATTAATTTGTAATCTTTAATTATATTAATTTGATTTTCATGATTTCTTTGACATTTCTGTCACAGTTTGCACTCACAACCACTGTTAACTCACTGCCATTTCAAGATGCTGTTCCTGTGTTTAAAGTGTCTTTTCTTACTCTATTTCGGGAACTGCTGTTTGTTGTTAAGATAATTTTTCTTATATAGCCTTGCTTGATTGTCCAAGCAGACTGTCTTTCCTTTGATTTTCAATTCACTCCTACATCTCTGACATTTCATTTGTTTTTTAAAAGGGTTGCTTGGGATTTTGTTTGTGTCCTTGTTCCTATTGAGCATGGACCACAACTTAAATTATTTTTAAGGAATTGCATGCTGAATAAGTAGGGTACACACCTTTCCTCTGAGTTTTCTAGACCATTTGATGCCTCAGAGGCATTTGAAATCAAAATGTCTACGTCCATTAATCCGAGATCTGGCCCCCTTCCAGTATGCATCACATTAAAAGACAAAAAACCCCACTATTCTGTTAACTGAAATTTACTGCCTTTATCCTGGTGATCTGCTTTCCTGTTCTCCCTTCACAGTCAGCATTACAGAAAAATTTTACTGATTTATCCTAATGTCTTTTAAATTAGACATTCCTTCCCATATTAAGTATCAGCCTACTGACACTCTTGCTACTTTTTTTTTTTTTTTTTTTAAATCAGTTCTCTCATTTTCTTAGATCTCATCTTGGATATTACATCTCGAAGGAAACTTTCCTAGCTCCCCAAAGTAAAATTGTTGTCTTACTGTTTGCTCTTAGACGGCTGACTTTGGCTTGTAATGACGTAATTTGTGTAGTCATCAGTTAGGTGAGCTTTTCTACTGGATCTCAAGTGCCATGAAGATCGGGTCCTCTCACTATGTTGTAAGTAGTGCTGTAGCTAGACTTGGTGCATGTTTAGGACATAACTGAACCAGGGAAATGAGGTGATTTATGTGGAAATGCTTTTAGAATGAAAATTGCCAGGGAAACATTTGTTATTCCAATCTCTTAACATTTAAACTGATTAGTTTATTGAATTGACAAGTTTATTGGTTTGTTTGCATGGAAAGAAATGCCAGTTATTTAAGGACTAGTCCCCTTATCTTGTATTTGACATTGCTTACTAGAATTGTGGAGCTGATGTAATAGTAACTATTGTAAGTGAGGTCTCTGGAAAGTACCAGAATACCTTCTTGGTAATTATCACATTTGGGTTAAGATTTTACTTAGCACAAACTGGGTTGCAGAAATCCTTGTGTATTTTCAAGTAAAGGTGATGACTTTCTTCAAGATAGAACAGAGATGAAATAGCTCCTACATTTATTATTCTGAATGGAGCCTTGGGAGGAAATTCCAAGCAGCAGAATGTCACTTAACATTCTGCATGCTATTTTGCTCTTTAGTAGTATAATTGTAAAATGAGGTAATAAAACTGGAGAGGATATAATATTTATACCTGTGCAGGCAGTTCACATGATAAAATGTCACTTGGGACTGTTTACTCCATACTGGCTATTTGGATAAGCCCCACCTGCCTGGTGACAGGAGGTGCCGAGTGTTGAATAAATCTTGGAAGGGAGGTTAGGGTTAATATAGTAAATTCTGCAGTGGGAAAGAGAATGCATCATATGTGGTAATAATAATGGCTACTCTTTAAGTACAGCTTTTGCACCAGCACTTTGCTAGGACTCTGGGGACTAGAGGGACAGTAAATGAGAGAATATTGTAGACCTTCTATGCATCAGTGATCACGCTGAGCATTTCATTTATAACAGCTCTACCAGGTAGGCATTATATCTGTGTGTGTGTGTGTGTGTGTGTGTTGTGTGTGTGTGTGCTGTGTCTGCACACAAAACACACACACAACACACACACACACACACACACACACATCTTATTGTTTTTTCTGTGAAAATATTCTGACAACCTCATCGGAGTTCTGTTATAATTATCATGTTAAACTTTGGTGCTTTTTTTTTTTTTAGACAAAAAAAATTTTTAATGAGAAGAGACAAAGAGACATCAAAGAGCTTTTCCCTCTGATTGCTGTGTTAGAACTTTTGCCTGAAAATAGGTTACATTCCTTCTGTTTTCAGCTGAATCCTCATTAACTTTACATTTTAATGATGTCCAGGGCAAATTACACCATTTATGGTCAGTACCTTAAAGGGATGCTCAAAGGAGATTTAATTTTTTTTTTAAAAGAATGGTGGATGTATTTATTTCAGGAATATAAATTGATCCTAGGTTCTTACAAATATAAACAGGATAAAAAAAAAGAAGTTATTTTCCATTTCCAAATGACATAATTCTGAAGGAATTATTTTAATTTTTAAAGTAGAATAACCTTTGAAAAACTTATTTATAATATTTGGGAGTATGCAGCTAGCACCATAGTCCTACATTTATTTTTTTAAATAGTTTAGTTTCTCGCTTACTTAGATTTAAATTGAATTTTACTGCTTAGCTTCAGAAATAATTCATAGACAGTAGATGCTCAATAGAAATAAATGAAGATACCTTCTTCCAGTTATGGAAAAAGCAAGGGTGACTGAAATGCTAATATGTTGATAGACACTTGTATTTGCACAAGAACAAGGGAATATGCTGTAAGGTGGATTGGGCATCTACAGTATTTGATTTAGAAGAGCGATATGAACTGTAGAGCTGTATTTTCATCATACACTTTGAATGCTCAATTACTAGACGAGGAATCAGAATAAAATATCACATTGTGTCAGATAATCCTTAGCAATTAGTTGATAAGCAGAGTAAGGGAAATTTGACCTCTTGAGTGAGGAAACTAATTATGGGACTGTCCACATAACATTCGATGCTTTATAAGGTGAACTGTAGTCCAGTTTTTCTTTGGCTTTTAATGTACCAAGTTGAATCCCTTCTGTGTGCTGGACAGTGGTCTGATATCTTGGTGAAGCTGCCTTAAACTCAAGGAGTGCAGTTTCAATAAAAATAGTGTAAAGGTGGGCATGGTGACGCATGCCTGTAATCCCAGCACTCAGGAGGCAGAGGCAGGTGGATCGCTGTGAGTTCGAGGCCAGCCTGGTCTACAAAGTGAGTCCAGGACAGCCAAGGCTACACGGAGAAACCTTGTCTCGAAAAAACAAACAAACAAACAAACAAACAAACAAAACCAAAAAAATAGTTTAAGAAGGTCAGGGTTGGAGGTGGAAGGGTCATTTGTACAGTAGAGGACAGGGAGCAGAATGCAGTGGGCTTCATGAAGACAGACTGCACCTGGAACATTACCAGCCAGAGGGACCCCTTGATTTCTTTTTTCCTTTACTGGCTCTATTTGCTGAGTACTTATCTGTGTTTGTTCAAATCAGTGTCTATGTGATCTTTCAAGAGTGACTTCCTAACACTAACAGACACTTACTGTGTCTATTTCTAGTGCTCTTTGTATTCACTCAGGTGCTATGGACACAAGAATAAACATAAGAAAAGGACAATTTTTACCTAATGTGTTAAGGACTATTCATATGAAAATCTCTATGAATAGCCTTTAATATTTGCAAAATGGGGAACTAGTGGGAGGCTTAAGGGCATAGCATTTTGTTTTGGAATGGATTTTCTTTCTAGATAGCATACTTAATAGTTGGCAAAACATTTTATGTGGCTTTAGGACCTGTAATCTTTGGGTTTGATCCATTATGCTTGGTGACTCTTAATATGACTGTTGTCAGTATCTCTATCTTTAATGGCCTGTAAAGAACTGGTGGAGCCTACAGTTGCTTTGCCAGAATGTGTCATATTGTTTTTCTTATCTCTGTGATTTTATTTCCTGTGGTTTCTGTTATCAACAGCTACCTGCAGCCTCAAATACTAGTGTTTCAAGAAAAAGAGACCACATTTGTATAACTTTGTATAGTATGTGAGTATACCTGTTCTACTGTTATAGTAGTTATTAATCTCTTACTGTGTCTAATTTGTAAGTTAAACAGGATATTTATGTATTCACTTGCCCAAATGTTCTTCCTGGCCATTGTGTTTAAGCAGGTTTTCAGCTTTCTTAAGTTTTGCCTTCTATTAGGTGGTCTTTATTAAAAGAGGTTCTGACTGTGAGGATTGGAATAGAAGAGATAACAATAGAGTCAGTTTGCAGTTTAATTTAGTTAGAGTGATAATTTTAAAGTTAGTGTGTTTTTTCAATTGTCAGAAAAACTACTTATATATAATGGTTTTATTTACATATTTTAAAAAGATTTTATTTGTTTTCCTTTTATGAGTATTTGATTGCATATATTTGAACCATGTGTGTGTATCTGGTGCCTGGTTCCTGTAGAGGCTGGAAGAGGTGATTGTTCCATAACTCCTTGGAACTGGAGTTAATGGATGATCATGAGCTGCCATTGGGTGCTGAGAACCAGACCTGGCTCCTCTGCAAGGGCAACAAATGCTCTTATGCTTAGCCAGATCTCCTGCCTTATAATAAGACGATTTTGAAGTTGCTTCACCTTTAAGTTGACCTTTTTTGTTTTTCTGGAAAGATGTCTATTTTTTTGTGGTAACAAAGAGTATTAGTTGGAGTGTGTTTTTGTTGAGCAATGAGATCCTGTTGTCTGTGAATGTAGGTGACTGTTACATCCCCTAGTTCATAGACTATGAAAATTGGTCTAACCAAGCAAGTGTACAGTCTACGTGCCTTTCTTGTGTTCAGTTTTCTCATCAATAATATGGAGCTACCTTTACCTGCCTGCTTTATTATTTTGATAGTTTAATTGTATAAGAAATTTAATGTTATAAAGTGTTCAAAATGCCTTATTAAATATGTAGTAAAGGAACTGTGGAACCTTACAGAAATATTATTATAGCCTGCTTTATGTAGTAAACATTTTGAAATATCATTAGTGTAAACTAGCCACTAGTTAAATGAAAGGAAGCTTCTTTTGGAAAATTGTGGTCAATTTTGTAACACAAATTAGCTATTTCTATTCTATTTGTAAGATAGTATTAACATTTACTTTAAAAGGCTATATCTGCTTAAAAACTTTATTATATGCAATGATATTTTATTGTTTTCAGTGGTATTTTATTGTTTCCTTAATCTTGAACAGTGTATGATATTAAACCATTTAAAAACCCTGTCATATAAAATATTAAACACTTAGACTTAAATTATAATGTATTTTACCTCTGACTTCTTGGCTATTTTTCTTGTGGTATTTTAATAAATGTTATCTTTCTCCTCCTTTCTCAGAAGCCACTAGGCCTTTTATTTTTAAGAATACTCTTCTTTTTCATAATTTAAAAAAAATTACTTACATGATTTTTTTTTTTTTTCGGTATAGGATGCCAAATCCAGTAAATGGAACACTTACACTTAGGAATTTTAAATGAACCTCACTATTCTGTAAACCCACTTATATTTTAGACTTGTTAATTTGTCTTAGGTGTGTTGTGGAACTGCACAATTGAGGCACAAGTGCTGTGAACATAGGATTTTGGACAAAAAGGGACATACACTCTTATGTAATTGTCATTAAATTTCTGATTCAGGAAAAAAAAAAACCTGTTGTCTTTGAAACTTAATATACTGTGTCCAAATCTAATCAGAAATAATAGTAACTACTAGACAGCTACTGTGTATTAGGCAGCCTGCTGACCACTTCACACAACATTTTTAACCCTCAGTATTCTGTGAAGTCCATTCTGTTTAACTGATGAAGGTTCAGAAGAGTGCTCTTACCACACTGTCAAGGTTTGGCAACGGAAGCTCTTCCCATTTTATTTGTTTGTTGTTTTTAAAGAAGGATGTCTCATTTGTCTGGAACTCTCTAGCCCAGTGGTTCTCAACCTTCCTAATGCTATGACTCTTAATACAGTTCCTCATTTTATGGTAACTCCCAACCATAAAATTATTTTTGTTGCTACTTCATAACTGTAATTTTGTGAATTATAATTTGAATATCTGATAAGCAGAATATCTGATATGCTACCTCTCTCAAAGGATTATTTGACCTCCAAAGGGTTCATGACCCATAGGTTGAGAACCTCTGCTCTAGCCCCAGGTCATTTCAGACTTGTAATTGATACCCGTCCTCAGCCTCCTGAGTGCTGAGATTACATGCATGTGTCAAGACTCTTGATGTGTTGCCATGTTTATACTCTACACTCATAGAAGCTCCGAGACATCTAAAGGCAGAATATATTTTGATGGGAAATTAATGATTTGATTTTACTGCCCCACCTCTCACCTACTTCCCACCCCCTGCCACTGGAATGAATGAGGTGCCATGGAGTGAGGTGTCATGGAGGATCATTTTGGGAGGGCTTTTTTTTTCTATAGAAAGATTATTAGATCCCACCTCCCATCTTTTGTTTAAATTAAGATGAAAATTCAAAGTTATCCAAGAAAAAGAATGAGAGCAGTAAAGAGTTTGTGGATAGGGTCAAAATTAACTTGACTTTTGGAAGGATTCTCTGATTTTCTTTTGAAATTTAGCTTTTTAATTGATGGTAGGTAGGTAGACAGACAGATAGACAGACAGACAGAAATGCCATGTGGTATTTCAGTAAGTGTGTGTATTGTGAATGATTAGATCAGGGAAACTGACATTCATCACTTCAAATAACATTCAAATAGCTATTCTTCTTGGGCAGAGCTTATGTAGTGTTTGTAGAACTTGTATGTGTTTTAAAATATGTTGTTATCTGTAGTCATTCTGTGAGGTAGATCCTTTCCCACTGAAACATTCTCCCTTTTCTTGGTCCTTCCCTCCCTGATTTCTGGGCACTATCATTCTACTCTTTACTCTGTGACTTTTGAATTTTTTAGGTGCAACGCAGGTGAGATCCTATTTGTCCCCCAATGCTTAGCTTATTTTACATAGTATAGTGACCTCAAGGTTCACTCATTGTCTTCAGGTTTATATTGCTGTGAAGAGACAGCAAGACCACCTGTTTTACAATTCCAGAGATGTCCTCCGTTATCATCATGGCTGGATGCATGGGGGCATGCAGACAGTCATAGTGCTGGAGAAGGAGCTGAGAGTTCTACATCCAGACTGGCAGGCAGCAGGGGGAGAAGGGGAGAGGTGGGGAGGCACACAGACAGACAGACAGACAGACAGACACTGAAACTCTACCCCTTGCTTGAGCTCCTGAAAACTCAAAGCCCCCCCCCCCCCCCCCCCCCCCGTGAGATGCCTCTTTAACAGTGCCACACCTACTCCAACAAAGGCACACCTCCTACAATGCCACTCCCAATGAGTCTATGGGGTCCTTTGCATTCAAACCACCCTCCCATCCTTTAAAAAAAAGACATAGTACTATTTCATTGTATATATGATATCAATTGTATATGTATATATAATTGGAGTACCCTCTTGATGTTCTTAGTCTCATTAATAAAATAATTTAAGAGTGGATGCAAACAGAAGCTCAAGGAACACATTTATTAGAGTTTGAAAGAAAAACATGCCGGGCAGGCTAGCTGTGATCCTCTGCAGTTGCCTAGAGGAGGAAAATGAATGAGAGATGAGAGGGAGGAAGCTGGGTCCTTTAAGCCAGTATGGAGTTCAGATACATGGAACACATGGCAGGGAGGGGAGCTTTTTGGCCAGCATCCAAAAGAAAGACAGCAAAGGAAAAGTGCCTTTCTGTCTCTGCGTTCAAAAGGTGGGCAGCCCCTCATTGTGACTGCTAAGGACTGTGCTGCTGGGAATTGGGAAGAAAAAGAACAGTGCCTCATTAAAGAAAAAGAAAAATTTTCCTCTCTCTTTTTTGTGTTGCTTAAGGTGAGTCCACCTTCCTGGGATGATCCTTTGCCCAGGTGATTTGATTGGGTCCAACTGCAATGTCATGTCTCTACCCAGGTCAGAGATTCTATTCTCTTGAGCAGAAGTTTTCCCTTAATCTCTAGCATATAAAGGCTGTATTTTAAGATCTATTTATCCCTCAGTGGGCACATCAGTTGTTTCACCATCTTGGCTATTGGGAATAGCCGCAGTGAACATGGGAGTACAGGCCACCCTCCTCTCCACTCCTCTCCACCCTCTCTCTCTTTGACTTGCTAGTCTCAGACTTGTGAAGATCCTCTTGCCTCAGCCTCTCGAACACTGAGATTGTTAAGTGTGCACTACCATGTCTGACTGCAAACATCTTTTGAAGATTCCTTTGGCTATATACCCCAAAGTGGGATTACCAGATCATATAATAGGTACTTTATTTTTCTGAGGAATATTTGTGTTGTTTTCTAAAATGGCTGTCCTTATTTGCAGTTCACCAACAGCTTGCCAGGGTTCTCCTTTCTCCTTTTATCTTTGAGTTTATGCTTTACTTTGTTTGTACTGGGGGGCTGGTGAGGGTGCTTGGCCTTATAAAGCTACCATCAAGGTGGAGCAGATCCCCTCTTCTCCCACCACTGTGCTTCTGGAATCAGAGCTTTCTTTTATCATTTTGTTGCCACATGTATATGTGGAAAATCAGTTGCATTGTAAAAATTCTTACTTCCTGGAAACCAGAAATCCATTCAGCAAGTGTCCCTACCCGGATGCTTCCTCTTCGTTATTTCTAAATGACAGCGCTGTTCCTGGAGCATTCCAGGCATTCATCTAGCTAGGATTCCTTTTTCACATTTTCTGTTTGTTGCATTTTCTCCTGTCTTATTTTATTTCTTTGTCCTGATTAGTTCACAGAGTATAATAGCAGGGACATTTGCGCTTTTTTTTCTCTTGTAAAGCAGTTATTCTAGAGGGAGAGTGAGCCAGTGATAAGAGCTGTTTATATCCTAAGCAGTTGATTTGTAATTAATGTTGCCTGGGCTCTCGCATGTTGGCAGAATTGGTAACAGCTTGCAGTATTTGTATTTTTTTCCCAATTCTTTTTTTTTTTTTTTGGTATTTTGACAATGCCATTCATATCTCATGAAAAAGTACCTCATACTTAAAGGTTAAGTGTACTAAAACGTGGATGGACAAGGGAGGAAGGAGACCCAGTGCTGCCTAGAGACCTTGATCTTTTGCCAAAGTATTTAAACAATTTAGTGTTTTGGTTTTCTAGCTCCAAGCTGCTTCTCAAATCCCTGGCTAATTAATCCAGTTAATGCTTTGTAGACTTGCTATATGCAGTGCTTTGGCTTGCTGCTCTGTCACTGAGTAGTCTGTTTTGTTTGACTGAGTAAGCCCAAGCAAGCAAGGCTAAACTCCTTTGGGTGCAGTACTGCCCAGGGGGCCTGTGGGTGCATGCAATTTTGGGTCTTTAAAGCCTTCCTATACGTGGCTATATGTACATATATGCCTGTTCCTCGCAATTTTATAGTCTTTAGGTTCAGAATTTAAAGATTAAAGAAATGATGTGAAATAAATAATACCCAATAGAAAATGGGTATTTTTCATGGAACCAAAAGATCCAGTCCATAGACTGAATGGCCCATCTCCTACTTACTGTGTGAGTTATGCAAATTCCTCTAACCCTTGACTTGTCTAAGACTTAACTTTCATATCCAAGAAGTGGGGAAAGTAGCTCCTCTATATAATGGTTGTGTGGATAAACAGAAAATTTAAACACGTAAGTGCTCAGTGCAGGCTGAAACTTACTTAGCAAATGACAAATGCATTGTAACTCTGTGGAGATCTGCATGTGTTAAATACAATGGTTTCTTTTGATGTTTTCTAAATTTTGGAGTAGGTAATGCTTTTATTTTGTTTTTCCCCCTTTGCAAAGGAAGTTTAAATATCTCAATTTGTATCAAAGGTATAAAAATCAAGTACTTAACCAGGTGTGGTGGTGCATACCTTTAATCCCAACACCCAGGAAGGCAGAGGTAGGTGGGTCTCTCTGAGTTTGAAGCCAGCCTGGTCTACAAAGTGAGTCCAGGAGAGCCAGGGCTACACAGAAAAACCCTGTCTCAAAAAAAATAAAATGAAATGAAAAGAAAAGAAAGAAAGAAAGAAAGAAAGAAGGGAAAAAAATCAAGTACTTCAAGTATTTATTCTGATAAAACACAAATAGATGTATATGGCTTGAGTGTTGGTTTTAGAACCATAGATGTGAGTTTTTAATACAAATGATCTTTTTTAAGCCCGAAGGATAAGTTGTGTGTTTTTGTACGAGCATATGTATGCCAGCAACACAGGTTGTGAGAGTCCATTCTCTCTTTCTCCCATGTGCCTCCCAGGAGCTAATTGAAGTTCCCAGTCTTGGAGGCAGGTGTCTTTACCTTTTGAGCCAACTTTGGGCCCTATTTTTTTTTTTTTTAAATTTGTTTTGTTTTTCCCTCTAGTTAAATAACCAGGAGACAATCTCAGGATATTCACTGCAAGTGAAATTGATTATATTCTCTGCTAACTCCTTTCTGAAAGCCATCTATATTGTCATAGTTAGTGGAGCATGATTTAGAGAGTACCGAAGCAGCCTGAGGATTCTTTTCAGAGACTTCTACTCTGGTGAAGCCCAGGATTCTTGAGTTTGCCACAGAAAGGAATTTCAGGAGGAGTCAGTATGAAACAGAGTTGGAGTTTATTAAGATGAGATTTTAGGGACTGTTGAGCAAACTAAGTAGGTAAAATGCTTGTTTATGTAAGTCCAATGAACTGAGTCCAAGTCCAGAACCCACAATAGAAGGAGATGACTCCTGAAGTATGTCTTGGACTATCACATGTGTGCTGTGGCACAGAAGTGCCTAGGTGCACGCATGCTCATACACACACACACACACACACACACACACACACACACACACGCACAACTTTAGCAAAAATGAAATTTGTAATGTGTAGTTAAACACAAAAGTTAATAGAAAGAGAAGTTTTCATAGAAAATAGGACACACCCAAGCATGGTGTGGACTTCCCAAGGGCAAATCATCTTGTCTTAGCCTTAGCCATATGAAGTTATACCTCAAAAGGTTACTGAGGAATCCCCTTGCCAGTGGTTTCTCCTTTTCAGTAAATTGGGCTATAAAATGCTTCTACAGGTGCTTTGTATAGGCTTTCAATCTGATAAGAGAAAACAAGGATCACAAAAGCTGCACAAGAGGGTTAAGACATGTCTTCCTAAATGGTGTTTCTTGTGCAAATGTGCAGCTGGGAATGGTGAAAAGCCATGTATGCCTAGGCGATCACAATGGTCCATTGCTATTTTAATACTTATTTGAAACTTCTCACTAGTGTGGGCATTCTTAAAGGAAATGTTGTTAATTGTGCTTGAATTCTTGAATCAGCTGGTGAGAAGCTTCAACTAGACTTGGGTGAGAGGCTTCTTTCCATCCTATTTTCCTGGCTTTCTGTCCTGCTTCATTATGAGTTTGCTCATTTATTTATGTATTTATTTTAGGACAGAGCCTGGCACTCATAGAGACCTTCCTGCCTCTGACTCCCAAGTGCTGAGATTAAAGATGTGCGCCACCATGCTCAGCTCATTTTATTACATTGTTTTGTTTTGTTTTTCAAGGCAGGGTTTCTCTGTGTAGCCTTGACTGTCTTGCTCTCACTTTGTAGACTAGGCTGGTCTTGAACTCACAGAGACCAGCCTGCCTCTGCCTCCCTGGTTCTGGGATTACAGGTGTTCACCAGTGCCCAGCTTCATTATGATTTTTAAATTCAGAATATACCTTGGTAATTAGGAATTACAAGGTTCACTTTTTAATAGTTAATGGAAATTTTACTACCAGCTCTACTCCAAAGGAACTAGTGTATTAAAACATGTAACAGTCCTCTTATTTTTACTTATTATTATTATTATTATTATTTTATTTTTGGAGACAGGGCCTTAGTGCGTAGCCCTGGCTTTTCTGGAACTCAGTTTGTAGACCTGGCTGCCCTTGAACTCACAGAGACATGGCTCTGCTTCCCTTTTGCTGGGATTAAAGTTGTATACTACCATGCCTAGCCTTTTTTTTTTTTTTTTAATACAGCTAATCACATTTTGTTTATGACATTTAAGAACATATAAATATTCCTATAAAATAAAACACAGGAACAGAGAGGCAGATAACGATATCACTTAACCTAATGATAACAGTAACTTAAAACATTAGTGGATTCCCTTCCAGGCCAAGGAATAGAACACTGCTAAGCATCTTACAGAACTTACTGCTGTATCTTCCCTTTAAATAGCCCTTGAATTCTCCCTAAAAACAACCAGTCTTGGAAACATGTTTCCAAAAGGTTTATAGTCTAAAGGACCAAAGCCTACATCATCATCAAATTCCTCAGATTATTCTTTTGTCTCCACTTTCTTCCCTGTAGCTGCTGCCATAGCATGGAGGGAATAGGACATTTCCTAGGGCAAATCCATCAGCTCCTACATTGCAGATGAGGCTCCCAGTGTTGACTTTGCAAACAAACTAGGCCCAAAAGGTTCAGCTGCTTTAATAAGGGAAATGATCTTAACCTCTGTGATGGTCACCACCTCATCATGCATGATGAGGGTGGGATACATGTCAGGGGAGCTAGGAGATGGAGACATGCCTGCCTGTAGCACTAGGTGCTAGACAAAGTGAGGGCCTAACTCAGACATGTTCTTTGGCTTTATTAGAAGAAGAGTTCACCTTGGGGAGAGCTGAGGACAGAGTATTTTATGTTGATTTCAAAGCATCTAGTATTTTTGCCTGTTTCTGAACATACATGAATGGAATTATATGGCTTTGTAAATTAAGTCATGAGTGTTTTAAATTTTTTGGTTTCTATTCAGCATTGTTTTTATGAGATCATCTGTGTGTGTTCCTGTGGCTTATTCACTTTCACTGTGTGCCATCATGTGACTGTACCACAGTTGATCTAAAGAGAGTTTTTTAATGAATATTCCTGGGGAGTATGTCTTTGAGCTATGTATGTTCGTAAAAGTGAAATTATTGAGCTGTGGTGTACGTGTATATTTAACTTGAGCATAGATTGCCAAGCTGTTTTCCACTATGGTTGGACCAGTTTGCATTCCCATCTGCTGTGTGTGACTGCCTCTTGCTCCATGTCCTCACTAGTGCTCTATTAAGAGTCTTCTTAGGACTGGGTGCACCTACGCAGGTGGTAAAGCAGGCGTGAGGCCTTCGGTTTGATTTTTCAGAAGGATGAAACAAATAAAAGTCCTTTCATTTTTCTGTCTTCTTGGTGATTGTACATGCTTTTCTTTTCTTTTAAATTGCATTTTTGTGGTCACTAATGAAGTTGACATCTTTAAATGTGCTTGATTAAATATGCCACCATGCCATATATCTCAAAACCTAAATTTCTTTTGTCTCTCTGAAATTCTTTTTTTTTTTTTAAATAATTTATTTATTTTTATTTTATATTCATTGGTGTTTTGCCTGCTTGTCTGTCTGTGTGAAGGTGTCAGATCTTGGAGTTATCAACAGTTGTGAGCTGCCTTGTGAGTGCTAGGAATTGAACCTGGGTCCTCTGGAAGAGCAGTCAGTGCTCTTAAACGCTGAGCCATCTCTCCAGCCCCTCTCTGAAATTCTTAATTTATTGACCAGCAATAATATCTTTCCTCTCTGGCAACTGACATTTCACCATATGTAAGTTCACATTTTTTTTTTTTTTTAAATCAGAGTTTGAACCTAAGGCCTTACACATTGAAAGCCAGTGCTCCACTCCAGCCTAAGTTCAACTTTAAAATATCTATAAGTGAGTCTATGCAGAATTTCAGTTTCTATGTGTGGCTTACTTCCTCTATCATAGTGTTCATCCATATTCTGTCAGAATTTCCTGTTTCTCCAACTTAGAAACTTTATTTCCTTTCCTTTCTTCCTCTCTTCTGGGTATGTGCATGTTCATGACAAGACCAAAGGGCAGGCTTGAGTGCCATTTCTTAGGAACTGCCCACCTGTGGGTCTCTCACTGGGACCTGGGGCCACTGTAGTGCCACTGCATTTCTTTTTGTTGGCTACTATTCTACGTGGTCCATCCCAGGCTTGACCCACACCTTTAAACATAACTAGTGTCTTAGTTATGTAGTAGACACTTTCTCATATTTATCGTTTTCTCATTTACATGCCCCCTTATACCGTATAATGCAGTTGTTCTCATTTGGGTGTTAGAGTATCTTTAAAATAATTTTTTTTTTAAGTTGTAAGTTTACCCCATCTCCTTTTTCTTGTTAAAAATGAGTCAGATGTGTGTGGGGGTCTCTGTAGAGAGGTAAATACAGAAGAAAGTGGGAAGAGGGAAAGGGATAGTGATATCTAAGTGGTCTGATAGGGCAAATGGGAAAAAAAAGGGCTCTAAGGGAAAGGGAGGGAGATAAATACAAAAGAAGAAAGGAAGAGGGTGAAATAACAGTAAGGATGTCCGAAAAGTCACAAGGAATCATACTATTAGCTACTTATCTTTTTTTCCTAAGTGTCCATAAAATCTGTGTCCAATTTGAGAAATTGTCTTTTGAGTTGTTTGCCAGAATTGTTCAAGAGACTCCCAAAATATACAGCTTATTGCTGTTGCCTTTGATTGCCCTCAGAGATGGAGTGTAAGCCCCCTCTTTTTTTTTTCTGAAGACACCATGCACTTCAGAATAGGGTCAGAGACCATGGAGCTGGAACTGACCTGAATGCTTTTTTTTTTTAGGACTTGATTTCACAATATTGGAAGGCACCATGCAAACTTCCTAAGGAAGGAACCATATAATAGCTGTAATGTCTATTAACCACATCAATGACCAGCATGGCATGATAACCGTAAGGGTGCAGTAGTGGCATGTATACCTTGGTGGTAACCAACAGCTCTCTAATTAGACTTAAAACACATTAAACCACATGCCTGGTACTGGAAACAATTAATTACTCAGTGCTAATAAAGTCATGGTTATTGGAAGAGATTATACAACCACTAAGTAACCCAGCACAATCTCTGACAATAGTCTATAACCATTTGTTCTTATACTTACAGATAAACCCTTTACAACAGCTGAAGACCACTACTGAAAACCACAACCAATCAAAATGCAGAGTTGTGGAGCCCAGTCCCAATTCACATATCTGTAAAACACATCCACACCTAAGGCTCAGGGAACATTGTTCTAGATGAGGAAGAAAGTTTTTTTGTTTTTTTGTTTTTAAAGATTTATTTATTTATTATGTATACAGTATTCTGTCTGCATGCCAGAAGAGGGCACCAGATTCTCATTGTAGATAGTTATGCACCACCATGTGGTTGCTGGGAATTGAACTCAGGACCTTTGGAAGAGCAGGCAATGCTCTTAACCTCTGAGCCATCTCTCCAGCCCAGGAAGAAAGATTGTAATGACCAAAGAATCAGGGAATTTTCTGTGAGGCTGTCTTCTCCTAATAATCTCAGAAGCTTCAGCCATAAAAACCTCACCAATATGACAGCCCAAATGTGAGCTGAACAAAGATGACACAAGTAGAGATGCCAAAGTAAACAGGGAAAAAGCCCACAAGTCTTCAACCCACTCAAAGAACTATATATAGACAACTGAGAAAAGCTGGGGGAGAAAGGTACTCTTGCCCACGAAGTCATGCATCTCTGCCATGATGGGCTGTACTTCTAGAAACCATCAGCTAAAAATAAACACTTTCTTCCTGAAGCTGTTTTGTCATTCTGTCTCATGAATGAGAAAAGTGACCCAATACACTCAACAAGGCTCATTACTACTTGACCTATCAGGGTTGCCTCCCTTCCCCCCCCCTCCCACCCCTTCCAGGTATATACAGGGTGCCTTTTAACAAGTGACTTACACGATCTGCTGTCAGACAAAATAGGTTGATTTCTTTTGTGGCAGCTCTAAGGCAGAAAAATGAGGAACAGCCTAGTGTGTTTGCTTTGGGGAACTCACTACTCATTACTCCCTTTTTGAGTCAGGGGCGGGGCTGACTGTCCTGGAATTCACTCTGTTGACTAGGTATGGAGATCTGCTTTCCTCTGCCTCCTGAGTGCTAGGATTAAAGACTTCTACTAGAAGAAGCTAAGAAAGAGAAATTTAGTTTCTGTGCCTTGTCCTGGGTCATAAAGAAGAAAGGAGAGCAAGAGAGAAAGGAAGATGGATGTAGGTGGAAGAGGAACATGTTTTTTAGGTGTATCTTTTTTTTTTTTTCTGAGCCCAAATATCCCCCCCCTCTCACACACACACATACACACACCCTTCCCTCCTTCTCCTGTATTAAGGAAAGCTATTTTAGGCTTGTATCTGATGCCCTAATTTGAACTCCTTCTAGGTCTGTTTTTAATGTCTGTGAGACCCTTTAGTTCTTAGTCATTTTGTTTTGTCCTTATTTGGTAGGTTATCTTTTATTTCATGCCAATTATTGTATAATCAAAAGTATAAATATATTTTAAGGCCTAGAATGGTAATATCCCTCTCTAGAGAGAATTTATTTTAGTTTTTAGGCTGTTTATTATACAAGTAATCTCCCTTTCCTTCTCCACCTCCTCCCAGTTTTGCTCTATCTCCTGTCTCCCCCTCCCCTTCTCTCTCCCCCTTCTATTCTCCCTCCCTCTATTACTCCCTTTCCCTTCCTTCCCACTCCCTCTCTCCCTCTCTTCTCAGGGATGTGTAAAAAGGCTGTCTCTGAAGTTTGTGTGTTTCCATCTCATCTCTCTCATGGGGTGTAATTATTTGTGGTTCCAATCCAAAACTTTGAGTGATTACTGAGACCTCCTCTATTTTGGATCCTAGAAATAGTATAGCTTTGCCCTTTTCACCTTGTGATTTGAAACCTGACCATCATTTAGCCTGTTAGCTGTTTCTTCTGTATCTCCTTGCATCCTTGGGAAAAAACATGGCATCGAATCCTAGGATCAAAATTATTTTTTGGTATATTCTTTTCTGCCTTTCACACTTTAAAACATTCTTTGTTATTCTTGCAGAGTTTTTCTTTCTTTATTCATCTGTTCTTTTTTTAGAAATGTAAATAGTCATATAAATCCTGGTTCATCTTCCCTGGGAATGGAAATCTAGCTAGATTTAACACTCATTCTGCGAGAAAGATACTGTTATCCCAATTCCTTGTGAGGAAACTAATGCCTAGAAGGTTAATGGAACTGCCCAAAGGTTACAAGAAAATCTGTTTTCTTAGGCACAAAGTGACTCTGTTCCAGGTCTTCTCTCTCAGAGTTTGGGCTTTGAGATAACAAGTATCTTTTCATTATATGGCAAATACACAGTGAATATAAACCTGATAGAGGCCAAAGAGGGCATCATGTGGGCGTATCTGTGTAATATAGACTTTTGAAAACCTATGGTTTATATTTATGAGTAATTGTGTGTGAATTTTCTTATAATAATTTGCTGAGTCATGTTGAGCTATTTTTTTAATTGAAATATTTCTCTTTCTCTCCAACTTTTTGTTTTGAGATAGTGTCTTATTTTGTATAGCTACCTGTGTTGGTATAACCCATATGGCTTTGAAGTCAAGCCAATTCTCCTGCCTTAGTCTCCTGTGTGCTATGCCCAAGTATTTTTTCTAGTATTTGCCATTCATTATAAGACTTTGAGTGCTCGCTTCGGCAGCACATATACTAAAATTGGAACGATACAGAGAAGATTAGCATGGCCCCTGCGCAAGGATGACACGCAAATTCGTGAAGCGTTCCATATTTTTAAAAAGAAGACATCAGACTCCAGGGCCCAGAAACTATTCTCAACAAAATCATAGAAGAAAATTTCCCCAATCTAAAGAAAGAGATGCCTATAAACATACAAGAGGCCTACAGAACACCAAATAGAATTGACCAGAAAAGAAAAACTGCCCGCCACATAATAATCAAAACACAAAACATGCAGAACAAAAAAAAAATATTAAAAGCTGCAAGGGAAAAGGGCCAAATAACATTTAATGGTAAACCTATCAGAATTACACCTGACTTCTCAGCAGAGACCATAAAAGCCAGAAGGGCCTGGACAGAGATCCTGCAAACCCTAAGAGAACACAGATGCCAGGCCAGACTATTTTACCCAGCAAAATTATCAATAACCATTGATGGAGAAAACAAAATATTCCATGACAAAAACAAATTCAAACAGTACCTATCCACAAACCCAGCTTTACAGAAGATACTAGAAGGAAAACTCCATCCCAAAGGGTCAAGCTACAACCAAAACTACCCAGGAAATAGATAACTATCCCATGGCAAAAACACAACTACACAAACGCTCGACTGGAAACAACATCAAAATTAAGACTCTTAACAGTCACTGGTCATTAATATCTCTCAACATCAATGGTCTCAATTCTCCAATAAAAAGGCACAGACTAACTGAATGGGTACATAAACAAGATCCAACATTCTTCTGCATCCAAGAAACACATCTCACCCATAATGAAAGGCATTACCTCAGGGTAAAAGGTTGGAAAAAAATATTCCAAATGGTCACAAGAAGCAAGCAGGTGTAGCCATTTTAGTATCGAACAAAATAGACTTTCAACCAAAATTAATCAAAAGGGATGAGGAAGGACACTTCATACTCATCAAAGGTAAAGTCAACCAAGATGACATCACAATTCTGAACATCTATGCTCCCAATACAAGGGCACCCACATATGTAAAAGATCTCCTAAAAAAGCTTAAACCACACATCGATCCCCACACAATAATAGTGGGAGACTTCAACACCCCACTCTCACTGAAGGATAAGTCATTGAAACAGAAACTAAGCCGAGAAATAACATCATTAACCAATGCCATGGGTCAATGGATCTAACAGATATCTATAGAACCTTTCACCCAAACAAGAAAGAATACACCTTCTTCTCTGCACCCCATGGAACCTTCTCCAAAATTGATCACATCGTAGGTCACAAAGCAAGCCTCAACAGATACAAGAGGATTGAAATAATACCTTGTATCCTATCAGATCACCATGCTCTTAGGCTGCAATTCAACAACAACAGAAATAACAAAAAGCCTACACGTTTGTGGAAACTAAACAACTCTCTGCTAAATGACACCTGGGTCAGGGAAGAAATAAAGAAAGAAATCAAGGAGTTTCTGAAATTCAATGAAAATGAAGAAAGAACATACCCAAATTTGTGGGATACATTGAAAGCAGTGCTAAGAGGAAAATTCATAGCACTAAGTGCCTTTAAAAAGAAATTGGAAACATCGCACATAAGCATCTTAACAACACAACTGGAAGCCCTAGAAAAAAAAGAAGCAGAAACACCCAAGAGGAGTAGACGTCTGGAAATAATCAAACTCAGGGCTGAAATTAACAAATTAGAAACTAAGAAAACAGTCCAAAGAATCAACAAAACCAAAAGCTGGTTCTTTGAGAAAATCAACAAGATAGACAGACCATTAGCCAAACTAACTAAAAGGCAGAGAGACAGTATTGAAATCAACAAAATCAGAAATGAAAAGGGAGACATAACAACAGACACTGAAGAAATTCAAAGAATCATAAGATCCTACTTTGAAGGCATATACGCCACAAAATTTGAAAATCTAAGGGAAATGGACGATTTTCTTGATCAAGTTCACTTGCCAAAGTTGAATGAAGAACAGATAAACAAGTTAAATAGTCCCATTTCCCCTACAGAAATAGAAGCAATCATCGATGGTCTCCCAACCAAAAAAAGCCCAGGGCCAGATGGTTTCAGTGCAGAATTCTACCAGACCTTTAAGGGCGAGCTAATACCGATACTCTTCAAGCTACTCCAAAAGATAGAAATGGATGGAAAATTACCAAATTCATTCTATGAGGCCATAGTCTCATTGATACCTAAACCTCACAAAGACTCAACAAAGAAAGAGAATTTCAGACCAATTTCTCTTATGAACATA
Source organism: Acomys russatus (assembly GCF_903995435.1). Classification (NCBI taxonomy): domain Eukaryota; kingdom Metazoa; phylum Chordata; class Mammalia; order Rodentia; family Muridae; genus Acomys; species Acomys russatus. The sequence goes on from NC_067160.1 coordinate 45,744,763, forward strand.
GATGCAAAAATACTAAATAAAATACTTGCAAAACGAATACAGGAGCACATCAAAGATATCATTCATCATGACCAAGTAGGCTTCATTCCAGGCATGCAGGGATGGTTTAATATACGGAAATCCATCAATGTAATCCACCATATAAACAAACTAAAAATAAAAAACCACATGATCATCTCCTTGGATGCAGTGAAAGCATTTGATAAAATTCAACACCCATTCATGTTTAAAGTTTTAGAGAGATCGGGGATACAAGGCACTTTCCTCAACATAATAAAGGCTATATACAGCAAGCCAATAGCCAAAATCAAAGTAAATGGTGAGATACTCAAGGAAATTCCTCTAAAATCGGGAACAAGGCAAGGCTGCCCACTCTCTCCATATCTCTTCAATATAGTACTCGAAGTTCTAGCCAGAGCAATAAGACAACAAAAGGAGATCAAGGGTATCCAAATGGGAAAGGAGGAAGTCAAATTATCCCTCTTTGCAGATGATATGATAGTGTACATAAGTGACCCTCAAAACTCCACCAGAGAACTCCTAAAGCTGATAAACACCTTCAGCAAATTGGCTGGATACAAAATTAACTCAAAAAAGTCTGTAGCCTTCCTATATACAAATGACAAGCTTGCAGAGGAAGAAATTAGGAAAACCACACCCTTCACATTAGCCGCAAGCAATATAAAATATCTAGGAGTTAACCTAACTAAGCAAGTGAAGGACTTGTATGAAAAAAATTTCAAAACTCTGAAGAAAGAGATTGAAGATGACCTGAGAAGATGGCGTGATCTTCCTTGCTCATGGATCGGGAGAATTAACATAGTAAAAATGGCCATCCTACCAAAAGCAATCTACAGATTCAATGCAATCCCTATCAAAAAAACTACACAATTTTTTAAAGACATTGAAAGTTCAATTCTGAACTTCATATGGAAAAACAAAAAACCCAGAATAGCTAAAACAATCTTGTACAATAAAAGGTGCTCCGGAGGAATCTCCATACCTGATCTCAAACTGTACTATAAAGCAATAGTACTTAAAACGGCATGGTACTGGCACAGCAACAGGCTGGTTGATCAGTGGAATCGAATCGAAGACCCAGATATGAATCCACACACATATGGTCACTTGATTTTTGACAAAGAAGCCAAATCCATTCAATGGAAAAAGGATAGCATCTTCAACAAATGGTGCTGGTCTAACTGGAGGTCTATGTGTAAAAAAATAAAACTGGACCCATATTTGTCACCTTGCACAAAACTCAAATCCAAGTGGATTAAAGACCTCAACATAAAACCAGAGACACTAAGCCACTTAGAAGAAAAAGTGGGAAAGAGCCTGGAACATATTGGCACAGGAGACAACTTCCTGAACAGAACACCAACGGCCCAGGCCTTAATGTCAACCATTAATAAATGGGACCTCATGAGGCTGAGAAGCTTCTGTAAGGCAGGAGACACTGTCAAGAGAACAAAGCGACAGCCTACAGACTGGGAAAAAATCTTCACCAACCCTACATCTGACAAAGGTCTAATATCCAAAATATATAAAGAACTCAAGAAATTAAACACCACCAAACCGAATAACCCAATTGAGAAATGGGGCTTGGAACTAAACAGAGAATTCTCAACAGAGGAGTATCAAATGGCTGAGAAACACTTAAAGAAATGCTCAACCTCCTTAGTCATCAGGGAAATGCAAATCAAAACAACTCTGAGATTCCATCTTACACCCATCAGAATGGCTAAGATCAAAAATTCAAGCGACACCACATGCTGGCGAGGATGTGGGGAGAGAGGAACACTCCTTCATTGCTGGTGGGAATGCAAACTAGTACAGCCACTTTGGAAATCTATCTGGTGGTATCTCAGAAAAATGGGAATAGGGCTTCCTCAAGACCCAGCTATTCCACTCCTTGGAATATACCCAGAAGATGCTCCAGCACACAACAAGAAAATTTGCTCAACCATGTTCATAGCAGCCTTATTCATAATAGCCAGAACATGGAAACAGCCTAAGTGTCCCTCAGTAGAAGAGTGGATAAAGAAACTGTGGTACATATACACTATGGAATACTACTCAGCTATTAAAAACAAGGAATTCCCGAAATTTGTGGATAAATGGATTGAGCTAGAAATGATCATAATGAGTGAGTTAACCCAGAAGCAGAAAGAATCAAATGGTATATACTCACTTATACCTGCATACTAGCCCAAGGGGCATGTCCCACAAAAGCCTTCACTTACCAGGAAACTGGGACAGAGGGGAAGGCATCCTATTGGGACTCTAAATGAGAGACGCATGGGAGAACAGCAAAATAAAAGGATCCAGAGGGTCCTAGAAATCTACAAGTAGAACAATATGATAGGCAGATTTGGGCCCAGGGGTCCCGCTCAAACTAAGGCACCAGCCAAGGACAATACAGGAGGTAAACTTTAAACCCCTTCCCAGATCTAGCCAATGGTCAGAATATTCTCCACAGTTGAGTGGAGAGTGTGATACGACTGTCTCACGTACTCTGGTGCCTCACATTTGACCATGTCCCCTGGAGGGGGAGACCTGGTGGCACTCAGAGGAAGGGCAGCAAGTAGCCAAGAAGAGACTTGATACCCTATGAGAATATATAGGGGGACGTAATCCCCCTCAGGAACAGTCATGGGGAGGGGAATAATGGGAAAATGGGGGGGGGGAGGAATGGGAGGATACAAGGGATGGGATAAACATTGAGATGTAACAAGAATAAATTAATAAAAAAAAATATCAGCAAAAAAAAAAAAAAAAAAGACTTTGAATTTCCTTTTCCAATGTCCAATTAAAAATGTAATTGTGTGTTTGTGTATGTGTGGGAATGGGCATGTATGTAGAGATTAAAAGGTTTCTTCACTTCTGCAATGTTGATATGTGGATCCTGGAGATTCAGGTTTCCAGCTTGGTAGCAAGCACCTTTATTGCTGAGCCATCTTCCTCGACCAAGAATTTAGAGATCTATCTATCTATCTATCTATCTATCTATCTATCTATCTATCTATCTATCTATCCATCTATATTTTTTTAATCCATGCTGTGTAATTGGTCATGTTGGTAGAATTATGAAGTTGCCCTCCAGCTTTTAGTCATGCAATCATTTCTGTAGTTACTCTTTCTATAGTTACTCTTGCAGACTGTTTTTGCACTGCTTTGGAGTATCAACAGTTTGAGAGAGGAGTTTTTAAATTTGCATGATGCTAAGGATCAAGCCCAAGGCCTGTACATGTAAGCTTGTACAAGGCAAGCTGCTTGCTACTACTAAGCTATAGCCCCAGCCTTTGAACTCAATCAATCAATCAATCAATCAGATCAAATTCCTTCCTTTGCTCTTTCCTACCTCCCTCCCTCCCCCTTTATTAGTAATGGTGCTGGGGTTTGACCCCAGGAGCTCCTGGGTGGTTAAGCAAGTACTCTGTCTTTATACTGCCTCCTAGCCAGAGCAAAGGCAGTATAGTTGGTGTTTGAGCCTCATAGCCGATGCTTGTGTTAAAATTGCAGTATTCTGGGGATGTGACAGATGGGATGGAGTGGAGAAGAGGAATAACCTGATGGGAGTCCAGGGGACATGGTACTTTGAACCATATATATGGGACAAAAGGTAAAAAGTGTAAATGCACAGGAGAGCATTGAGAAGCTTCAGGTAGCATGGGACTATGGGGGTGAAGAATGGTTTGAAAGTAGGGGGAAGGTAGGGTAGAGGAAGGGACTAAGGGAAAAGAGGGAGCACCACACAGTAGCCAAGAGGCAGGGGGGAAGAACATGTAGAGAGGTTTAGGAAAAAAACCTTTCTGAGCCAGACATGTGAAAATATGATTTTAGAATCTATAGATTATCCTTGAGTCTTCAGTGTTAGGTAACTTTCTCTATATTATGCTGCCTTAAAAACTAAACAAAAGGGGAAAAAGCTAGCCTGAGTGTCTACTGTAGAAATCTCAGTAGTCAAGAAAAACAAGTTTGTTCCTTCCTCCTAGTATATTTTGGTTTTTCTGTGTTCAGGGTCAGCCTCAGCCCTCATTCAAGGACCTGTGCTCAAGCAGTCCTTATTTGGGAGTTGCCTTTCTCATTGTAGGAGAAAGAGAGATCTTGTAGACTTATGTTTGGTTTGTAAAGCTTTGCATGAGAGTTGGTGTGGACCGTTTGCATTCATGTTTCTTTAGCCACTGTCCTAGAGGACACTGATATTAATTTACTCCAGAAAGGACAGAAAAGTTCAGGAAGGCAGAAAATTTCAATCACTCACATTTTTTCTTTTTAATCAAGACATTACATGTAGTAAATATACAGTGATTGAGAATTAGATAATATTTATCATGTTTCTCCTACAGTTAGTTGGAAATTGGGATGCATCTTACAGTAGATAAGTCTTAAGATTGTTGTGAGCCAGGCAGTTCAATGTTGTGAGATCATTGCCTCAGCGTGGGCTAACTTGGCTATCTGTTCTGGGTATGATTGGACAGCTGCGGCCACTGACATTTTAGGGTCATTGATAAGTGAATGTGAGTCTGGGACATCAACTGAAGACTTCTGTTGGTACTCTCTAGCAGACTTAGCCATTGTTGCAAAAGGGCACCTGCAGCTTGGAACAAAGTCTTGGAGGCAATAGTGGAGTTTGTTTGTTTGTTTGTTTGTTTTTAAATCCTTTCTGTTGTTGCTTTTAAAAAAGGAAAAAAAAAAAAAGCATCACTAGTGCTGTCAGTGGCAGAGAGTGGAACTGTGTGGAAAGCCTGGAGATCTGAAATGTGAAGAAATTTTAGGAATGCTCTTATTTTTATGTTTATATTAGAGTGTATATAAAACCTTTTCTAAATTTTATCAGTAAGTATTAGTTAATTTTACTCAGTAAGAAATCACTGTGCCTAAATTTAACTGCTCCCCTTGTCTGGGGTACAGTATAGACTAACTAAACATTTTATTCTCTCTCTCTCCCCCTCCTCTTTCTGTCTCTCTGTCTGTCTGTCTCTTTGTCTCTCTTTCGGTGTGTGTGTGGCGCATCCACCTGCCTCTTGCTCCTCCTCAGTGTTGGGATTATAAGCACATGCAGGTTCTGCTTTGCTCTTGGGTTCTTGGGTCTAACTCAGGTCCTCATATGTGTGCCACAAATACTTTACCACTGAGCCACCCTCAGCCTGAAACATTTTTCTGTTACTGGTATTTTACAGTCTATAAAATATGGCTTCTTGTACATTTAAAAATGATGAGGCAGAGTGTGATTGTATAAACCTATTTTTGTTGTTTTGTTTTGTTTTGTTTTGTTTTTCAAGACAAGGTTTCTCTGTGTAGCCTTGGCTGACCTGGACTAACTTTGTAGACCAGGCTGGCCTTGAACTCACGGTGATCCGCCTGCCTCTGCCTCCCGAGTGCTGGGATTAAAGGTGTGCGCCATCATGCCAGGCTTGTATGAACCTTTAAGCATTCAAGAGGCAGAGGTAGGCAGATCTCTTGAGTTTGAGACCAGCCTGGTCTATTTAAAGGTACACAATGAGATCCTGTCTCAAAACAAATAAGTGCAAATTAAAAATTAAAGTATTTATTTGGCAAGTAGAACTCAGATTTCCTTGTTATGCTTTCTTATCATACATACCTGGGGTTGCCTTCCTACTGCCTTTATTCTTTCTGGCTTTAGGAAAAATTTATAAAAGATAAGCTAGTAATACTTTTGCTCTTGACTGAAATTTCTTTCCAAAGGGTAAGCTTTTGGATCTTTGTGTGCTGATATCTGTTTTTACTTATTTATTTGGTGTGTGTTTGTACCTGTCTCATGATGTACATGGAGACAACTAGTGGACAACTCTCACTAGTTGGGGCTCTTCTGCCACCTGGTGGGATCTGGGGATTGAGCTCAGCTAGTCAGGCCTATGGGCAAGCTCCTCTGTCTGCTTAGCTGTCTTGCCTGCCCTTTGTGTTCTTTCTAATCAGTTAACCACATGGAGAAACCCCTTCTTGAGAGGTACTCATGCCTGAAAATATCAACTGGGACCGAAACTCATGGAAGAACATTTTGACATTTGCCTTCACTTTCGATCTTGTCAACTCTGAAACCACTAATGTTTTGAGGGTTTTGTTTTTGTTTTTGTTTCTGTTTGTTTTTTTGTTTTTAACTTTACAGACACTGTAAAAGAAATACATATTTCATCGGTGATTTTCAAATGTGAAGACTGACTTGAGAGTTATGAAATACATGATTTCTTCACAATGTGTTCATTGAACAACTCCTGAGGCTTTGTGCTAGAGCCTTTTTCAAAGATTTATGGAGCACCACTCTGCCTTCAGAAGCACTTCTGTTTGCTGGTTGCCAGCATCTGAGAGTTCTGTTACGATGCTTTCAAAGTTGAGGGCATAAGTTCTGAACATGAGAAGAATTCTGGTACTTCTTCTAGAATTTAATATCTTTCTTCTGTGGACTCTATTTTTTACTGCTGAGTTAGTTGTTCTGAGTGCTTAGCACAGTACTTGATATGTAGTAAAGCTCTTTGTCAACCTCTGTAATTCATCTCACCCTTCCAGGCCTCAGTCTCTTTAGTAGAATTATTGTATGTGTGTGTTAGTAAATGTGACCCTTTGCTGTATGGGATTCCCCTTTACCACCATGGCAATCCCTGTGCTGACCTGGGTGTGGTGAAGGGATTTTGATTTTGGTGTCACATAGCCATGGTAGAGTTGCAGTTCAGTCTTTGCCATTTATTAGATGTATGGCACCAGTGACTTCTTGATATCCTTGCTGTATCTCCTCATAAACACCTCAAACTCAACTAAATTTCACTCTTTCCATAGTCTGTTTGTGTTAGTTAGCATAACCAGATATCTGACCTTTTTCTCACAATATTGGAGATTGCAATCTGTAATTGGGTAGCCTGTGGCAAGGTGGCATATGATGGGAGTGCATGGTGGAACAATCTGCAGAAGAGAAAAAGAAGAAGGATTCAGGCCCCAATGAAGAATGCCCTCTATGTCCTGAGTACTCCACCAAGCTCCACATCTTAAAAGTTTTATCACCTGATAGTACTGCCATCCTGGGGACCAAGACTTATACCATGGGCCTTTGGGAGATGTTTAAGATCCCAGCTATAGCCCAAACTTAAGTTTCTGTACAAAACTGGGAGATATACATTACCATCATCTCTCTCCACTACTCCTGGTAATACATCCTCATCTCCACATCTGACTCAGGTTTGGACTTTCCAGGTCCATTGCCATTAGTTGTGCTGTTTCTCACTCACACTGCTTGAGGGGTCTTACTAACTATGTTCCTGCTTGCTCAGTTTGAGTTCGTTTTCTACAGATCCTCTACAGTGCCTTCCACTCCTGTGTAAAACATCTCAGCGGCTCCCATTTACAACTGAATGAAGGCCAGAGTTTTTATTTAGCCCATGAAGAAAATGGGTTGGCACCAGCAGCCTTCTTCAGCCTTATTTCCTACTACTAGCTTTCCTGTGTGTAGTGGGAGGCATATTGATCTCTAAAAAAAAATTTCATCTGACAAAAGTTTCCTGCTACAAGGCTGGCACTTTCTTAGTCGTTGCTGTTCCCTCTGCATAGATCACTTTTCGTCTGCTTTTGCTTATTTCATTTCTTTGTATCCTTGAGGTCTGTGAACATGTGAGAACCCCTTCAGAAAGATTTCTGCCTTCAGAGAGACCACAACCTTTCTGAAGGCATGCCTTGCCATGCCATGCCTTTCCTTTCCTTTAAAAAAAAACTTTTTTTAAAAAAAATTTACTTCCCAGTTAATGTCTTCATTTTGTGGACTCTGTTTATAGCTGAGGTTTTCTGACCTTAACACAGAACTTGGTACTCAGTAAGTACTTAGTAAATATTTACTGAAAGGATGAACAGGTGGATGAATATTACTTGCTGTGTGAGAATGAAGTTGGAGCATAGGTGGCAGGAGTTTACTGATTTCTTGGTTTTTGTCCCCTGTTCACCCTGTACATATGAAACGTGATTGTGGCCTACTAGTTGGCAATTTACTATGTCTGACTAAATTTTAACGTACTTCTTAATGTGGGTAATGGCATAAAAATCAACTTGAAAGCCACTCTCATGGCTTACATATAGCATGGGATAGTGCAACCTTTGGGCAACACTGTTTATGTTAGGGCAGTGAACTGAGCTAGAGATTGCTTCTAAAGAAATGTAATTTTGCTCTTGCTCTAGTATACTCCTTAGTCATAAATGCCACATAAAAATCTTTTGCGATAACTGCTTCACCCTCTTTTACAGAAACAGTCTGTTTGTAACTCAAAGTAATTTTTCCTTTTGTGTAATGTGTGCCATAGTGCTTTCCTTTCTATCACCTTGAAAACATATCTGCATTATTGTTGAATTTAGTGTGGGGAATCTGTCTTATATAAACTATATGATGATGTTTAACATTATATTGTGTCTATCATAATAAAACTCTCTAATAGTTTAAATTACTGCTCATAATAAATTTTATCACTTTTCATAAGTTTCTATGGCTTTTAGTATTACTAGTTTGATACAATCAAATGCTATACAGATACACAAATACTCAGATTATACATAAGATTCTCAAAGGCTAGACCCAGACACAAGGGAACCAAAGGATAAAGACAATAATATTTACCCTTGTGTTAGCTCTATTAACTAACACTATTTTTTGCGAATGGTTCATATCAGTTTGATAAACATTTATGTGACTGAGTAAGATTTTCTTCTTTAAAGCCAGTGGTCAGCTCAAAACCTTTGATGCTGTTGACTTTCTCAGTATTAATCATTGTTTTATAAGACAGTCTCTAAGGATGCATAAATTATGATAATGGAAGCCAGGAAAGGGCTAGAGCTGGTGGTGGTTGCTGCTGCGTTATTGTGTCCACTGGGATGACACTTTGTGTGCTTGCCCTCTGTGTATTGTTGGGTGAGGAGCTGAGTTCTGTCCCTCACAGAGCTGGAGACAACAGTGAATTATAAAAGGCACCAGAGAGCAGTCCTGCTAAGTAGTTTGTCTGGCACTCTTAGACTTGATAGGGGAATCTCATGAAAGCTTAAGTAGTCCTTTCCTTATAGCTATTCTGTTCTTAGGCATTAATGGCAAATGCTCAAATAATAAGATTCTTCTCTGTAATCTACCATAAAGAAAGGGATGGCCAAGTAACAGAGTCTAGTTTTCATGTCTTATTGAGCTATATCAGACACTGCAGAATGATCAGTAATAGATGCTAGATTCTTAGAATAAGAACAAATTGATGCTTTTTTCTTATCTATTACATATTTTTATAAGTATGGTATTTGTATTAGAAAATTTAGAGTGAAATTTAATTTGCAAAAAAGGAATATGATAGAATAATTTCTCAACACTGCGATACTTCCAGTAGTCTCACTTTATCTATATTTTAGTCTGTTTATATGTAAGGAAATACTTTTCCTGAAGAATTTTAAACGAAGCATATTTTTAGGTAAGCTATATATTACCAGGTTAATTGAAAAAGAAGTATAGAAAATTGCCTAGAATAATATTCATAGAAGAATTTGATAAGTTGTTGAAATACTATTCCTGAAGAGTTGGCTGCTCTGATGGCTTTGTTTGTCACTATGCACATCTTTGAAGACAGTGCCTGTGCTATCCTCAGTCATTGCTGTCCTCATCATTGTCATCTTCTATTTCTTCTTACTCCTTCGCTTCCTCTTCCTCCTCTTCTTTTTTTTGGTTTTTCAAGAAAGGGTTTCTTTATGTTGCTCTGGGTGTCCTGGAACTCATTCTATAGACCAGGGTGGTCTTGAATGCAAAGATCTGCCTGCCTCTGCCTCCCCCAAGTGCTAGGATCACAGGCATACTCCATCATACCTGGCTATCTTGAGTATTCTGAAATGCCCTTTCTTGTGTTTCTTCATTTTACTAGGCTGTTGTAACCCAATATGAAAATGGTGGGACAAAATATAAGACAAAAGACTAATTTTTTGTATTACCATGGACATGACATAAACTATGAAAACACGATTGTTGCCCCAACTATTTTAATTTCACAAGAGAAGGTGTGTGTGTGTGTGTGTGTGTGTTTTTAAGACAGAGTTTCTCAGGTCACCAAGAAGAGACTCGATACCCTATGAGCATATACAGGGGGAGGAGGTCCCCCTCAGTCATAGACAGAGGGGAGGGGAGTAGGGGGGAAAGCGGGAGGGAGAGAGGAATGGGAGGATACAAGGGATGGGCTAACAATTGAGATGTAATATGAATAAATTAATAAAAAAAAGAGAGATAAAAAAAAAAGACAGGGTTTCTCTGTGTAGCTTCAGCTGTCCTGGAACTCACTATGTAGACCAGACTGACCTTGAACTCTTAGAGATCCACCTGCCTCTTCCTCCTGAGTGCTGGCATTAAAAGTGTGCACCACCACTGCACTGCAATGTATATGCTTTGAGTATAAAATACCATTGCATTACTCAATTGATTTATAAATTAAAAACTTTAGTTCCTACAAAAGATTATCACTGTAAAGTATGGAAAACAACAACAACAACAACAAAATCTTCACATAATTGTTTACTATTTTTCCTGTTTGTGGGTTTTTTTTTTTTTTTTCTTCTTCTTCTTCCCTAGATAGTTCTGTTTCATGCAGTGTTGGATAGGGTCATTTATTCATCAAAAGCTGGTGTGTTCAATATGGTTTCACTTGGGTGTCTCTTAACTTCACCTAGGTAGCATCTTGTTGGGTCTTTAATGGACTATATGCTCTTTCTTCATTTAGAAGTCTGTGGCAGCAAGAGTAAAGGACAGAAGCAGAAACTGTCAGTTGCTAATGGCTTAGGACCTGAAGGGACCCAGTATGATGTCTTCTGCATCCTAATGTTCAAAGTCAGTCAGGAGGTCAGTCTGATGGGAGAAGGGGCATGTGATAAGACTAGCTGGTGACATCTTTGAAGATTCTCCACTGGGGTAGTATCTGATACCCTGGAGCCCCTGTGTGCCTCGGTTCTTCTTGTTTCTCACTTTTATACTCAACTGTTAAATGTGTTATTTTATTATTGGGGAGAAGGGGTGTATGGCCCAGTGCATATGTAGCGAACAGAGGACAACTTCCATACTTTCCCTAAGGTAAGTTCTGGAAGTCAAACTCGCGCTGTCAGATTTGCACTGAGAGTAAGGCAAATACTTTCACCCAATGAGTCATCTTGCTGGTTCACCGACCCAATTAGAAAAATCACTTTTTTGCTTTTCATGATCAATTTCATTCCATGTGCTTGACAGGAATTTTTTGTTTAAAATCTTTTAAATTTCAATTTAAAGTAAGTGTGTGTTACTTGTTAAACTTACACACACACAAAAAAATGAAAATAGTTTCTAATGCTAGCCCTAGCTTTTGATGATAATGACTATGTAATCACAAGTGTACTTAGCCTGATTGCATATCAAGCACTTCTTGTTGTCTGAATCACGTTGTCTTTTGAGGTTAAGTAGCCAGGCCACTGTGTCACTGAATCCATAGTATTCATTTCCTGAATTTTGGATTACAACTAGCAAGAAGTTGAATTTGTGAAAGACTCACCCAAACATTTGTTTTATTTTCTGTTCTGATGGTCAGAGTTAAGATAGTGAAGGTTCTGTGTGTGTTAGTGTAAATGCATGTGTGGATGTGTTCATATAGTGAGTAATTTTTTTAAAAAGAGGTGGAGGATTATATACTAGTAGTTTTAATAATTTTTGGAATGAAAAAGTAGTTTCATAGATGACTGTTAAATATCATTTTGTAATGTTCTAAAACTTTAATGTGCATGACAAATGGTGAATGTGTTAACGTATACCTTGTTAGACCCTAGAACCAGAGTTTAAGTAGCTCTGCTGTGAGCTTAATTATTTACATTTTTTATAGGCATTTTTGGGCAATGCCAAATCTACTGGCTTAGGGACCACAGTTTGGGGACATCTGTTCTGTGATATGATTTTTAATGGCTATACTATAGTTTCTTATGTAGATGCAGCATTATTTTGTCAATTTATTCTAAGACAGTTAGGTTGTGCAAATATTGGTAAACAGTATTATAATGGCCATTATTATGCACATTTATTAGCATTTCTTTATAGCATATTTCTAGAAATTGAATTACTTGGTCAAAGGGTCAGCACATTCCTAGGACCTTTAGTGTGTAAGCTGAATTATGTTCTAGAAGGCTGTACTCATTATATTTCTCCTAAAATAAAAGGAGAAACAAATCAACATTCTAAAGTTTTTCAAAAATTTAAAGAGGGGACTTTGAAAATAGTTTAACATTAAAATAAATTCATTGACTTGCTAAAATTATTAGATTGAGAGGAAGTAGTCATTTAGATATAAAATTATAATATATTAAAAATGTGGGGTTGATGAGGTGGTTTAGCTAGTAAAAGGTGCCTAGGGACCTGAGTTTGATTCCCAGGTCCTACATGATGGAAGGAGAGAACCAAGTTGTTTAAGTTGTCCTTTGACCTCTACGCGTAAACTGTAGCATGTTTATGCACGTGCATGTGCATGCATGCACTCACGCACACATGCACATGTACACATGTACACACACACACACACACACACACACACACACTGTAACAACCTGGCTAGTTTGTATTTCAGTTCTGCTGTGGATGTGGATAATTAGCACTAAGTTACAGCTCTTCAGGTAGGAGGATCTTCTTCCTCAAACCTCCCATTATGTGCATGGCCAGGCTAGGCCAGGTTGTTAAGTATTTGTTATCTTGGTGCTGAAATCCCCTTGCAATCTTATATTTCCTGTTGTTTTTGGCATAGAGTTTAATAATCTTTCATAGCAAAGCAATTATAGGGAAGGTGATAGCAATTCCCAATTACAAGGGACAAAGACCAGGGCATAAATTTTGTTTGTGAAACTTGGTTCGTGGTGTTGGAGAACATCTTATATTTAAGGTGTCAATGCTGTTATCCCTAGGAGTATAAAGAGAGGCTGGAGAATCCTGGATACAGCTCTATTCTCTTACTGGAGTCCATGTAGCTAAGAATGGCCATCTCCTTTCAACTTTGAGAGAGGATCCCAGGAGAGATCAGTTAGTTGTCTCTTGGTTGTCTCATGCTAAGGGCCAGGAACAAGGCTTAGCTTAGTGCTAGTGTGCTTGTCTAGCATGAATTAGGTCCTGAGTTTGAGCAACAAAAAGACAAAAAGCTTCAGAGCTATGATTTTGCCCTGAGAAGGTGTATTGGTGGAACTGGTGGTACTTACAATGTGAGTTTAGAGTACTTCTTTTTCTGTGTTGATATAGCCACTCTGTTCCCTTCACCTTTCTGCTGGGTTTTGTGAGGATTTCATGAATTCTAAAGCACACTTTAAAAAATACAAAAGTGCTTTTGCAAACTCAAAATTATGTGATATTTGGCTGCATCCAAGAGTGTTGAAATGAGCCAAGAGTGGTGGTGCACGCCTTTATTCCCTGCACTGGGAGGAAGAAGCAGGCAGATCTCTGTGAGTTCAGGGCCAGCCTGGGCTACATAGTAAGTTCTAGCACTGCCAGGGCTATATATACAGAGAGACCCTAAGGGTAGTGTTGGAGGCCAGATAATTTTTTCTGCTTCAGATTGTTCAAACATTCTTAGTTTTAGAGGGACAGCATACAAATTTGTAAAATATTTCCATGGCATTTAACTTCTTTGGATAGTCCATAAAGTCTATATTGGGTGGGGTGAAGGGAACTTGGTGAAGATGAAGCTTGGACTTCGGAGTCATACAACCTTGGAATCTAGTCTTAGCTGTGTCCCTTAACAGCTGTAACTAAGAAGAAAACAGTGAGCCCCTAAGCCAGATCTCTCCAGCTTGAAGTATATAATGCTGGTTGCCAGTGTAGGGGAGACTATGAAGATGGAAATGGACATTACTATACCCTTTGGGGCCCAGTGCCACAGAGGTCCTGGGCAACTTGCTTTTCTTTTCTCTTTTCTTTGAACAGATGGTCCTAACATTCCTGTTCTTAAGTTATAGCAGCTTTGATTTTAGTATATGTACAGATTGCTATGTTGCCCTGAAAAGCTAAACCTCCAGTTTAAGGGTTTTATATAACAAGGGAGAGTAAGGTCTGTTAGTTAGTGTGACTTAATAAGTTAAAACTGCCCCGTCCCTCTTTTTTTTGGAGGCAGGGGAGAGGGTGATATATCAGAAGTTACTCCTGGTCTGCAGAACAAAACCTGTTTGCCATCGTTGACTTTTTGATAATCTCCTACAGTTATTTGTAGTCATGTGAATTTATCGAGGCAGGTCAGATGTGCTTGAAGGGGTGGTTTTGAACTTTACACATTTGCTGATTATTTAGTTAGGAATTGTGCTCATGCTGGTCAATGGTTCCTGTTGGTTTAAAGACAAAAGGCACATCTGTAGTCAAGGCTTAGATAGTATAAAATCAGTTGTTTTGAAGTTGCAGGAGAGCAATAGTATCTTGAAGGAATAATTTTAAACAATATAGCTGCTTGTTCTTTTGTTATTAAAGTACTGTTTACTTGTACCTTCACTTTGATTATTATTTAATTTCCTGCTTAGCCATAATCTTTTTTTTTTTTTTTTGAGGTTTGAGTTGGCTTTTATAGGTTAAATTGATTTTAGTTTTAATTTTAAGTGAAGGCATTAGAGATTCCTTTAAGGAATTTTAATGTGTTTGCTTTTAGTAAAGCTACATTATTGTTAGATTCACAAAACTATCATTCAGTGAATACTATGTAATTGATCACTTTTTAAAGTGTATTATTGCTATTGATGTTATGCCAGGTATTTGCATCTTTATCTTTCCTTTAATTTTTTTTTTTTTTTTAAAGGTAGCATCACTTGGGCACAGAAAAGTAGTGTGCTTTGTTCTAATAATAAAGACATGATTGTCTGAGAGTTGATTGTTTGAATTGTGTGAATCGGGGAGTGGTGTTTTCTTAGCATGACACTTTGGGAACGCTGCTTGGTTAGGATACTTTTGTTCCAAGATCTCTTTGAGTCAGTTCCTATTAAGAGTGAAATGTGACAAGCAGCATAACAATGAAAATATTTGAACAATACAATACTTGTGTTATTATTGTATGGCTTTGAGGGAAACCTCATACTGTGTCTAATTGAATTTATTATGCTTAATGAAGTTTTGAAACCAAAGAATGCCTTTTTTGTTTATTTGACCATTAAGTTTACATTCTTTAGTGTAGGTAAAATACACTATAAAGTATACAAAATGCTGAAAATTTGCATCCTGGGAGATAATTATACAGTGGTTGCCCTATACCATTTTCAGAGAATACTGTTAAAAATGATACTCTCTATGAGTTAGGTCCAGTAAATAACTGGAGAAGGAAGTGGTAAAAATAGTAAATTAACATTAGCTTTCATTAATAGTTCCTGTGATTTTTTATAATAGAACTGATCGCAGTAAATTTATTTGGTAAATTATCAATGTCCCTGTTATGAACCTCCTTAAGAATGCCTGCTAGGGTTGTGTTCAGAAGCGTGTCATTAATTTAAAATGCTATGCTGTTTCTTTTTTAAGAGAACAAAGAATTGGAATTTAGCTGCTTGATACTACTAGTTATGTAAATTATCATGGTAAATGTAATACTATGTAAAAAGGATCCATAGAGTAGTTACATGGCATTTTTTTTTATCATGAATCGTGAAATAAATTGTGTTGGCTTGTACAGGTATACTTCTCTGATCAGTAAGGACTGCAGTGGCACCTGTGAGACAGCCCTTTCCCTTACCACTGCAGCTATTAGGAGAAGTACACACCAGGTAGTCCTTTCTAACCTAAGCTTTGGAAAGATGTGGGAAGCTGGTGGGTGGGGTGGTGAATTTTGAGGACTAGGTAAAAGTTTTGTCTTCTGTCCTTGTGAAACATGGTATTTGATAGGTACAAAAGAAAGCTGGTGATGCCTAGCTCCCTGGAATTTGTCTAGTTTCTTTTACTTGATAGGTGAACTGGTATCTGGTTGATTTTACTATACTTTTTTGTTCGATAAAGGTGAATCATCTCTTTTCACACTCCCTGGTCCCCACATGTGATAAAAATTACCCCAGTATATTCTTTTCTGTCACTAGCTTTACCTCTCTTATTTAACTGGTATTAAGACATATACCCCCCCTTTTTTCCAACAAGATAAAATTCTTTTTTATCAGTCATTTTAAAGCCTCTACGTGGGAAGTGGTAGAGGAGAATATCTATAGGAGTATAATTTATTGTCTGCTCCTCCACTCAGAAGTAGCCCTATGTCTGTCCAGTCGACACTTAGAACTTTATCTTCATGAGCAGCTAGATCATGCAGAGGAGCCATACAACTTCTTGTATCCCACATCTTGACAATGTTATCTAAGGAACCTGAGATCAGCTGTGAAGTGGATAGAGACCACTTCACTGATGTCATCCAGCCTGTATGTGAGGTGAGGAACAGAGACACCAAAGAGCCATCTTTAGTTTGGGGATCCCACAGTCTAATGTGCCTAACTGTGCTTCCAGATGCCAGATGTTTGTAAAGGGGGGAATAGGAAATGCAATTAAATACTTTATTTCCTGTCAGAGTTGGCTTAAGCCCACCAGACTCAACATCCCACACTCTAAATTGTGTGATCCTAAGATGCACTGCAGATCTCTTCCGCATCTGACCTAAGTATTGAGGAAATTGCTTCTGTATGGCCAGACAGTGTCACCAGAGGTGTTCTTGTTAGTTCCAATTGCTCTGTTTTTTTTCATTCTTTCTTGGTCAATTTGTGGATATTTCCAGTTCATGTTCTTCATCTGTAGGCACTGTAGACCAGATCTTTAGCATCTTATCCCAGGAGCTACTGCAAAATTTAGTTCCTGAGCTATCAACTGCTATAGAATCCACACCCCCCGCCCCCAGCATGCTTTCTGTAGTAGTGTTGGGCTTTTCACTTTGATCCTTTCTGCATTCCATTCCCATAAGAGAATAGTCTGATCCATTAAGGCACTCAGTAATAAACAGGACAAAACGTCTTTTTTCACCCAAGCCACATCTTTCACAACATCTGTATGTCCCACAGTCGTCATTATTGACTTTTCTTCTAATGACCAGATCCGAGAAGTCTTATCATAAGAACCAGACAGGATCCATTTCCTATGCCCCTTTTACTGAGCTGGTGCAGTTATCATGGAGCATGCATTGCTCTGGCTGGGGTGTATTTTTCTATGTATTCTAGTTCCATAACCTCTTTTGATGAAATGTTCTCCAGTTCCATGTGTTTGACCAAGGACATTCGAAGAAACTGGCCCTTGATAAGGAAATCAAACTTGTCATGTTTGTGGAGCTCATTTTTGGTCTTCAGCAATTTATTGATGATGTTACTAAGGTCAGCAACTGCAGAGGTGAGAAAGGAACATCATCTACTGCATATTTCTTGTTCACAGTGTAGAAATGTGCCTGGAGTTGTGCCATGGTGGAAAGTACACATGAGATTTCTCCACAAAAACATATCAAGGAGCCCTAAAGTAGACAAGTATGCCACCTAACCCTCTCCCCTTTGAACTTACATAGTTAACTAAGTTGTAGTGAAATTCACAGTTACTCATACATGTAAAATGAGATTGTCAGTGCAGCTGCGAGTTTGCTCCAGCCACAGTCAGCCACAAAGGTACAGGCGAGAAGCTGCATTTAACAAAGTTTAGGATTTGGCCAAGCCAGGAAAACAAGATGAGAAGCGTAGAGAGTAGAGGATGTATATCAAAGAGATAATTGTAATAAGGGAACGTAAGCTGGCGCAGGGAGATAGTGTGGACCAAAGCAGATGAAAGCAGTGGAAAGAGTGAGAGTGTACACTCGTGTGGGGTTGATGAGGGGCATTGAACCAGAGAGAGAAGATAGTGGGCCATGGCTAGGGACTGGGACATTTGCAACAGGCTGCTTGAGGGGTTTTAACACAGCAGTGCTTAAGCTTAAAGTATGAATGTGGCCGTGTCTGTTAGTTTCCTTCTAGTAGCTGTGAGAAAACAAAAGCACAAAGGTTTTATTTTGACTCATGGGTACAGAAAATTTTATGGAGGTGGGGACATATAGTAGAGGCTGTTCACCTCATGATGGACAAGAGGCCCTGAGAAAAGAGAGGCAGAAACCAGGAACAGTTTAAACTTCAAAGGCACACCTACGTTGACCTGGTTTCTGTAGATAGGCCCACCTTGTGAAGCATCAGTAGCCATGAACCAAATGAAGCATTTGACCCATGAGCCTACGTGGGCACCAGAGTGGTTAGATGAGGTTGGATAGAGAACAGGATTGTTGGGAGAAGAAGCCAAGGAATGAAAAGTCCTGGGATTTGGAAGAACTGTTGTGGATAGTAAACCAATGGCTGTGGTGGGAATGGTGTCAGAGTTAAGTTTCCACAGGTTCTGGGAAGTAAGAGTGAATTAGTATATGACAACAAAATAGCAATGTGGGGTATAGTCTGGTGAGCCTAGGGCAAAGGCTTAAATTTTGGAGATTAAGAAAGAATAGCTGGAAGTGGCAACAAGAGGACATATACTTTACTGCCAGGATAGGAGGGGTAGAGAAGAAAATTCCAAAGAAGTTTCTCCCGAAGTAGCCAGGATTGGACAGCATTGAGAATGGGAAGGGCCTCTCTGAAAAGGAGGCTAGAGAGTTGAGGATGCTGGGCTTTGAAAAGGGTAGAAAAAATGTATGTGAGCATGCTGCATGCTTATATAAACTATGTTCGTGAAATATGCTGCTTGACCACATATTTTTATGCTTGTCCTTTGGCAGCCTTATTTAACATCCAGTGCACTTTTGATTGTGGATACAGTTCTTTGTGTTTAAAAATTTTAAAGGTGTCAGTGTAGCTAAATGATGACTCATATAAGCACACATCTTTACCCTGTCATAGTACATAGTTTCAAAGGCTCTGATTTGGAGGGTAAGGAAGAAAAACATGCCAATGTATTCTAGGAAAGAAAATTGATTTAGCGGTTAGACATGGGGGTTGAGAGATGAGAAACAGAAGCTGGGTCGGTTGCTCATAATGGCTTGGCTTGAAATTCTAGATTATTAGTGATAGTTTTTAAAAGTTTACCTTACTTTATGTGTACCAGTGTTTTGTCTGCATGTATGTGTGTGCATTACATGCATGCTTGATTTACAGAAGCCAGAGGAGAGTGTCAGATCCCCTGGAGTTACAGATGGTTATGGGTTCCCATGTGGGTGCTGGGAATCAAACTCAGGTCCTCTGGAAGACCAGCCAGTGCTTGTAACTGCTTAGCCCATCTCTTAGCTCCTGATAGCAGCAGTTTTATAGTAGCATGGTCTTGAAGCATGTGAAAAGGATATCATAGGTCTTCAAAATTGTATTGTTATTTTGTTTGTTTATTTTGAGACAGGGTCTTACTATGTAGCTCTAGTGGCCTGGAATTTGCTATTATACCAGGCTGATCTACATGCCTCTGTCTACTGAGTGCTGAGATTAAAGGCCTGAGCCACTATGGCTGGTTAAAAATTTTAAGATAGAATTTTATTATTCTATCTTAATAATTCTAGTGGACATATACCCATAGCATTGAAAGTAGGCATTGGACAGATGATTGTGCATCTATATTTATAGCTTTGTTATGTACAATGGGCAAAAGGAAAATAACCCAAGCATCTGTTGATGGGGTAGGAGGCAGACAATGTATGTGCCTATAGATGCAGAGTAATGTTCATTTTGAAAAGGAAAGCAGTCACTAATTATGTTATAAACAGACCTTGAAGTTATTAGATCACATTAAACAAACCAGTTACAGACAGACAAATACTCCATGATTTCTCTTACATGAGTTCCCTAGAGTAGTCTCATTAATTAACAGAGGCACAAAGCTAAATGGGAAGAAGGAATAAAGAAGTAGTGGTGCCACACGCCTTTAATCCCAGCCTTTGGAAGGCAGAGGCAGGAAGATTTCTGTGAGTTCCGGCCAATCTGGTCTACAAATCAAGTTCCAAGACAGCAAGAGCTACATAGAGAAACCTTGTTTTGAAAACAACAGATTTAGGTACCACTTCTCCTGATAGTACATCTAGGGGCAGGCAACAGTTTTCCTGAGGACAGATAATTCTTCCATGAAGAAATTTGTTCCACTTTGGCTTTTTGAGGTGATGTCATTGACAAGCTTTGCTGGCCTGGAGCTCTCAGTCCTCCTTCCCTAGTCTCCTGTGTGCTGGGATTGCAGGTGTGTCACTGTGCCCAAGAAAATCTTGGTGGCAGCTCTGATCTCAGGATAACACCTTTTATTTACCTTGTGTGCATTAGTTTGCTCCAGTTTCTCAGTTTCTTAGTGTTATTTAGAGGGTCCTTGGAAATATTTTCTTGAACAGAAAACCATTTTTTACCTTATGGCCTCATTTTTATTTAAAAAAAATTTAAGCAAAAAGTTTTTTCATTGATGATATAAGAATAACCTCTAACTTTTAAAATTCTTCTCAGTTTTGAAAATAAACTCATTTCTTAAATATTGTATTTGTTAGAACTGGATGCTAATTATTTTGGAATCATTTTCTTTATATTCTGAACTTGGCAAAGGAGTCGAAGTAGAGGAATTGGAAAGCTCTCATTCATAATCTGTTAAGGCCTGTTTCATGACAACATGTTGTAGTTATTTGTCCAGATGTAGTCTTATTGTTGAGTCACAATAATGATGAGAAGACAGATCAACAGGAGGATGTAAATAAATAAAGCCAAAGAAGAAAGCCAGTGTCTGATGGGCCCCAGCCGAATCCTGCCTCTTGTTGCTTAACTGTGGATTTGCTCCCAATGAACTTTTTTTTAAAACCAGGCAGGGTCATTTTGATTAAACAAAGTTAAACTGCCTCCAGCCTAGGCACCCAGTCATTGGTAGCTAGTGGGGTTATAATTGTTCTGCAAATGTTTTGAGTCAGATTCTATTTCTAAAACTGAGTTTAGAAACTCAAAAAGCAAAGAAATGAACAGAAAGAACCTTCAGTTTACAAAGATTCACCTCAGGGTTTCTGAAAATCAGGAGAGTCCCTAGTGCATCATGTTTACAGATCATTAGCAAACAGATGCCTGGAGGCAAATAAATGGTAGCTTGAAGATCTGTAACCACTGAACATAGAGAAACCAGTTTCTAAGAGACTTATAACAGTCTAGGTAAGTAATAGAAAGCAATGGGAACATTTTAATTGGGTTTATAAAAGTTTACTTCAGAAACACCCATATTTCCAATTTGAGGTATGCCTATATGTCCATAGTCATTTAAAATGCTTGCTTATTTCTCCTTTGGGATTAACAATATCCTAGCAATTAATATTTATTCTGTTTTTGTTGTTGTTTTGTTTTGTTTTGTTTTGTTTTTACTACATACCAAAGTTATATTAGGAAGCCCATGGCAGTCAAATGTGTTTCTTCAATTGGATGTTTTGAAATAGGCCTTTTTATCCACTTGAAGAGACAGGGTATTTAATTAGCTTATTCTTTTCTATTCTATTTGTTGGTTATTTGTAACAGGAAAGATTTATGTGGGAAACAAGCTAAGTAAACATGGGACCTGACTCCATGAAATATTCTGGAAATATTCTGGCTCTGTTCTGTGTTCTTTTCAGAATGAGGGTGTGGCATCATGGGCTTGACTGTTGGTCTAGACCTAGACTTTATTACTTCTCTACCTTTCTTCCAGGAAGCCTTTGCTCTTCTCTTTTGGACAAGGCTCTATGCCCCTAGGCTAATCCCTGCTTTAGCCCTTGCTCAGCTCCAAGGTAGCTGCTTGTTAAGTGCTATGTTCTCCAGTTACGCTCTGTTAAATTTTAACTCCTGGGGGCCTTGTTCATCACCTGGCTGGACATGTAGTACTTGTACCACAAATGCATAGTGACTTTTAAATGTTGGAGAAGTTAGTAAAACCCTAGGCAAACCTATTGCTTTCATTATAATAAAACTGACAAGGTAGTCCCCAAGGATAACTTTGTTGAGGGTGAAAAAAAGAGAAAATTTCAATAATATTCCTGTCACAGTGCTGCTGACACATAGCCAGTACTCTATCAGTAGTTTTGAGTAAATAAGTAGGTTGTCTCTTTTTCCCCCCATACAATCACAGATGTTATATCATCTATAAAGACAATATGTAGTAATGCCACCTTTTGAATATAAAAGACACAGCTGTACTTTTAGTCTAAAATAGTTACTCACATGACATAAAAATGTGACACTGGTTATTTGTTCAAAAACACAGGATAGGGCTGATGCTGTAGCTCAGTGGTAGAGCACTTGCTCTGCATGCTTGAGGCCCCAGGTTCTATTCCCAATACTGCAGAAAACAATATCAAGCTAGAATAAAATAAATTGTAGCTCACAGAAAACCTTCATGAAACTGAAATTATAACTATTTAAAAAGGTAACATTCATCTATATGTGCTGGTGATCAATTTGATAGATTTTAGAAATTATAGAAATAAAAAGAAACTATAACTATTTAAGTTTAAATGCCTGGGTTGGAAACTGGAATATAATATGGGAAATGGTACTTTAAGTGAGAACATCCCTTTGGGGATATGTGGTGTAAATTTGGTTAAGGATGAGACATATTTCTTTTGTAAGGGAAGTTAGTTATGAGATTTAAGTTATCATTAAGTGGTAGCATTTTCTGGTTAAAATATTTTAGCATTTTCCAGAAGGCAAGATGAATTCTCTGGATTTTGTTCAATGATGTCAAAGGACTCATTATTTGAAGAGCAGCTGATGCATTTAGAAGTTGTTGATTCATTTAATTGGTAACTGTACTACATTCATAACTCCAACAGCTGAAAACAATAGGTCAGTGTCTGCTGTTCATGCATTAATAGCCACGTTGGGGCAGGGCATGTCGGAAGAGCAAAACATGTTAGTCTGAGGAGGAATCCGGCACGTGAATGCTCCTATTGCTTACTATACCAAGGTGGGTTTTCTGCCCTTCATTGAGAAACACTATTTGTCTTTATTATAGATGTCAGTGGCCAACTATGCTGTGTCTATGTTATCAGGCCGGCTGCAATGAAATAGTATGTAATTGAGTTGAAATTTCAGTGTTGGGAAGAAATGCTAAAACTGAGTCATGCTCTAAAATCAGCTCAATGTTTTTATGTCTTTAGTTTTCATGTTTTAGAGCAGTAGATTTTTCATGCAGTAGATTTTTTTTAAGTGATAACTTCCATTGAAACACAGAAGCCAAATAAAGGTCCATTTAAAGAAATTAGAATTATTCTTTTTCTAATTAGTGGGTTATTTATACTCTTCTGAGATTTTAGGATCATTTCCATTTTAGTATTAGTAATTATTAACTAAAAACATAAAAATAAGAAAACTCTTCCTGTTTCATTGTCAAGAAAAGGGAAACTGATTTTTAAACTGTGTAAAATATTTAAAACATTCCTTTTAAATTGTGACTTTTTAAAAAATAGGTAAAATTTAACTGTGATAGAAATGCGTGCATTGCCAGAATAATTATGTTCACTTAAAATGCTAAACTAATAATTTGAGTATTGTATGGTTATAAAGTAAGCATAGTGAGTTTTTGTAGCTTTAATAGATTTAATGAGAATATCCATCTTTGAAGCTTTTTATTTGGCTCAGTTTAGTTTGTAATCACACTCAGAAAACTTTAGCTTTGTATTGTACAAAGAATTTTTGAAAATAAAGTTTACTTCTAAACATATTTAGAGAAAGATTATGGCACTCCTGAGAATGTGTTACAACTTCTTGGAGTGTTTTCCTAGCCTACACTTTGGTGTATATAATTGGAAAATACCATTAGTGAATGAATGGTAGAGTGTATGATTATCCTGTTTGTAGCATATTCCCATCTTCTCATCTGGAAAATTAAATCTGATTACAGCTTGGATTAACATTTATGATTGTAGGAGAGGATGATAGTATCTTAAACTCCATGAAATCAAGCAATGAGATTATATGACTGATAGTTGGTGTTTAAAGCCTTGTCTTTTAAAGGGTGGGGCTTGATTATTATAAGAATCAAAGGTGTTCAGTGTTTTGTCTTTTATAGCTTAAAACATACTAGAGACAAAGATTGGGTAAGTTTAGTAGGCATTTAATCTAAGTTTTTCTGCCTTGATCTCTAGTATGTTAAAAGTGAAAGCAGTGTAGGCTCCCGAGTGAACTGCCATGTGGGTAGCTTCTTTCAGAGTCCTCCTGAGAGCCCCAGTTATGGAAGTTGGTAACAGTTAGTATATAGCTTGTTATACATTTCATACAAAGTGAAGTCAGCATATTTTTCAATGATCTATTAGAAAATATGCCATGCCTTTCTCTTCAGATACAGTGAGTCATGGGTGAGGAGAGAGAACCAGAAATAATATGGAATGATTTGTGTGTAAGGGTATGTGTTTACATACGAGTTACCAATGTGCGAATGAGACCTCATACAAAACCATGCCACTTTTATGATTTATTTTGTATTTTTGTTGTAAAAACTCTGTCTACCAGGTTTTCTAGGAACTTTAAGCCTAAGGCAAATGCAAGGGTTTTGGAGCTGTATAAAATAATTTATAGCACCTTTCCAGTGAGTCTTGGCCAAATTCTTATTCTATTAATTAAACATCCTGTGGCAATCTGGTATATCTTATTAAATATTTAAAAGTATGTATAGTTGGAGACTAGAAAACATGGGTTGTTGAGACCTAAGAAAGCCAGTCTTTTCTTTCTGAAGGTCTCCATTTTCAGCACAGCCATGTTTTCTGCTGGAATGGAATTGTACTGCTGAGAGCCCTGCACTGTGACAGTTTTGTATGGTGGCCGTTAGGAGAAAAGATGTTATTGTGAGGACAGACTTGTAGTAGCCATGCTTCTGGGAGAAGGCAGTGTTCTTCACACTGAAATGACCTGGAGCTTTGTCAGGAGCCTATTTTAGGCCTTTTGGTTAAAAGATGTGTGGACCCTTGTAAGATGCTCCACATTGTTGATGAGTTATTTTAAATACGTAATTAATTTAAAAAATTCATTGAACAGTGTTACTTTGCTGAGTATGATGATGCACACCTTTAATTCCAGCACTCAGGAGGCAGAAGCAAGCGGATCTTCGTGAGTTCGAGGCGAGTCTGGTCTAATTTGTGAGTTCTAAGACATCCAGTAACCCTGTCTCAAAACAACAACAAAGGAAGAGTTTACCTAGGATATGATATAATTGGATTTTAAGTTTGAATCAGAAGAAAGTCGTCAAGTCAGGAGGTTAAGGAAAAGTGTATGTTGTTATATGTTCTTATTTCTCAGTTCTCAGGGGAAAAGGCTGACATATACTTAACACTATTCTTACGGTCACCCGCATCAGCACATTCTTAGCTTGCCCTCTTCCATGGTGGCACTTTAGTCTGCAGATGTTCACATTAAAAGTTAGCTGGCTGGTGACACTGAATTTGGTGGTGTGCTTCTGAGTGAGAAGGTGTTTTGGAGCATGAGAAGTTACAGTACTAGACGGTGGATAAAAAGTGGATATGTAAATATCAGACTGCTGTTTTCCAGTGTACATTATTTTCCATATAAATATATAGAACATTTCATAAAATGTTCCCAGACCATTTAAAACTCAAAGAAATGCAGCTGACGCAATGAAATCTATTGAGTACTTGTAAAAACATACAGACATGCAAGTGGATTGCTGCCAGACAGAAAATTTAAAGGCGGTTTGCTTAACTGCAGGGTGCTATGTTTTGTATGTGCCATGCTGAAAGTGTTAGTAAGGCGGGGTGTTGTGTTGCTTGAGAAAAGCAGATTGTCTTTGGACCTTTGTCACTCACATGTTTCTAATGTCAGTATTTTGGTGACATTATGGCATCCTGATCAACTCAATGTGAAAAAACATTGCAGCCTCTTGTGCAAAATGCATGCTTTAAGACAAATTGTTTGCAGTCTCTGTCTTAAGTTTTACAAAATGTCTTTCATAGTTTTATTAACTATCAGACTTAATCTTTGAGCTAATTGAATGGAACTTTATAGATCGGACTTTGGGCTTAAAAGGCATTGGCTTAAAAAAAAAAAAAAAGAATTGTTTTAGAAAATGTTAAAAACCCATGAAGTTTGCTTTTTGTAAATCTCTGGGGCCTTAAAGAAAACTAAACAAAGGTCTCATGCTTGAATTGTGGTAAACAATAGTGAGTGTGTTGTCCTGGAACATTGTTCTATTAAAATCTGGGACTCTGACTTTAGGAACAGCCTTGGGCATCTATGCTGCCAACTGTTGAAACAGTACTGCTGTAATGTGCTTGGTATGGCCTTCTTCTTGGCTGCCATAGTCATCTTTACTTTCAGTCTGTTAAACTGGGTTGATCCTCTTTCATCTATTTTTCTTAATTCTATTAGATTATATATGAAAAATCACTTAAAATATTTAAAGTAATGGATATCTCATTAAGATTGTTTTTTACTACTAGAGGTTTTAAAAAGAGATTTAAGAACTTTGTCTCACATTTAAACAAGAAAGTTTGAAGAATATACTACGAAGTTTGAGTGCTAGTGTTTATCCTTTCAAAATTTGGTGGTAGAAAAATAAAACCTGTAGATTTTATTTCGGCTGTTATTTTGTGATCTCCAAGAAGCATAAACTAGTGCAAGAAAGAAGGCATGCTAGTAAGGATCTAATATGAAGTCATCTGTATGATTTTTTTGTTGTTGAGGAATTATGTTAATCACACGACATTTGGGAGAAAAGGAGCAAGTTGTGGGTGACTGGCTTTCCCACCATCTGGGCCATTGTGCTTCTCAGTGATGTAGAGCTGCTGCTTTTGGGTTTGTTTCTAGACTAAAATGTTAGGTAGCTTTGCTTGTTTCAGGGATGATAGACACTGTGATGATGGTACTCTTCCTTCTTCCTCTTCTACTTCCTCCTCCTCCTTTTTTTTTTTTTTTTTTTAAATCTCTGCCACCCACCAGGTTTGTTGGGCTGTCATATCTTGCTGCTCACTTTTCTTTGTTAGGTTGCAGACAGTTTGAACATGTATGGATCTGAAATGCTCCAACATCAGATGTTGACAATTTGGGTTAAGAATGTTCAACCCATGAAGTCTATACAAATATTCCAAAAATATGAAAACCTCACACATCTTTAACACTCTGGTCCCAAGCATTTGGATAAGAAATATTAAACCTAGACTTCACCTGTCAGCTTAGCTAGTACCCTGTGGCCTTCTGTCTCAGTTCAAGCAGGCAGGTCAAAGATAGGCAACACCTTTTCTCTCTGGTTTGAGAGGTGAGCCTCCAGTGGCGCTTCAGGGAGCATTACTCTAGAACCTCCCCCAGGGCACAACCTAGACACACCATTAGTCTCAGTAGTTGAAGACTTCCACTTGTCTTCACCTCCCCGTTTTTTATATTTTCTTTTATTTTTGAGATTATAACTTAATTACTTGTTCCCTGTCCCCTCCCACCCTTTCTTTCTTTCAAATTCATGGCCTCTTTTTTTTTTCATTAATGGTTGTTATATCCATATGTGTACATGTATATACATATATAGTCCTAATTATAACCTGCTTAGTAATGTTACTTATGGGCTAACCTGCTCATAATGATACTTATATGTACGTTTTCAGGACTCACTATTTAGCGTTGGATAACCAGTTGGTGTGCTCTTCCTGATACAAGACTATTTCTCCCACTCCCAGCATTCTTTAGTTGTGTGTAATTGTTTGTGTAGGGTTGAGGTATTGTGGTCTTTCTCTCATGCACTTTGACATGTCTATTGTTGTTGTGTGTGTTCAGTTCATGTTTAGGCAATTATGTTGGTGAGACTTAGTGAGTGTAGTTTCTGAGGTTACTAGGAGACACAGCCTCACAGCAAATTCCCTGATTCTCTGGTTCTTAGAGTCTTCCTGCCTGCTTTTCTGCGTTGTCTCCTGAACCTTAGGGTGTGGGAGTTGTCTCCATTGGGCTTAGGATCCAAACTCTACAATTTGATTGGTTGTTGTTTTCCATAATAGTAGTCATTTGTTGCAAAGCTATATGGGGAAACAATACTTTGTGAATATCTCTGTTCTTTGGGCTAATCTTGGACTAAAAAAAAAAATATCCAATAGCTTTCATGCTTTTAAAAAAGATATTTCAAAAATTGAAAGGTAGTAAGTTTAGCTCACCCACCTGTTTTTGGTCTTTTCCTAACTGAAGAATTAGTTGTGATTTGGAAGATTTGAACCTTTGCAAGGATTCATGTTCACAGGGAGGTAAACTTTTAAAGACAGAAATAAAAAGCAAGCAATGTATACTGTGAGATTACTGTAGATGGGAGATCACTAAACATTGCCTTTTGAATTGATACATGAGTTCCCAAGTAGTTGGCTTGCTAATAGTTATTACTTGGTAAATGTCTGTATTGACTTAACAGACTTAGCATTGTCTTATAGTTATGACTGAAGAATAAAGTGACCCTTTTAGTAACTCCATACTACAGAGGTGGTCAGAAGAGGTATTTTCAACTTCGTATTTTTATAGTTTGTACATAAGCCTAATTATGATTTTATACTGACAGACCAAAATTACTGGTTTTGTTTTAAAGGAAACTTCCTCTAGTTGTGGCTTTGTTTTCAGAAGCACTTAGGGAAGGACATAGTTTATTTTTCAAAGTGCTGACATTTACATTTATTCCTTGAAAGAATTCTTCCCTTGCTATTCTTTTCTTTCTTGTCTGCCTGGCACTTAAGGTTTATCAGGCCAACATCTGTAACGATGAAAAGGAAGCTGCTGATTAGAGAAGAAAAGTCAAGCAGGTTTAAGACTCATTTTCTTTGGAAAAAAAAATATTGAGGGCAATTTGCAGCTGGCAAGATGTTCACATTAGGTAATAGTCTAAAGTTAACAGTAGCATCAGGCCTTTAAAATTTTCTTTTTTGTATTTCTGGAGGAGGGCAATGGGAGTGCCTTACTGAGGCTTTCCTTGTGCTCATCAACATAGCAGCCTCAGCTGCCCCCCTTGGATCCCCTGCCAGGGCTGCTATCATCTTCTGATCAAATATTAATGTGTGATCCTCTGCTTGCTCACTAATCCAAAGCCAATTAATATTATCTGTCAATTATTTACAGATCCTGAGGTGCAGAGGCAATTCCCGGAGGACTACAGTGACCAGGTTTGGAATGCGTAATTAATTTTTTACATGACAAAATTTATTTCAGAGTTGTTCAACATATTATTACTGTTCTTTTTAACTGAAAGAGATAAATGAAGTTTTAGAAAGGAATAGAAGCGGTAATTAGGAACCAAAGACAAAAAGTAAAACACAGTGAAGTAGGATTGAACATATTAATGCTAGATTTGGGGTGTTTCCTCCAGAGGGTTAGGCTCAGCAACTGAGCAAGAGACACTACCTTAGGTGTGTTGTTGTGTGTAGGTCAGTAGGAAATTCTTTCAGAGCTGCCTGTGGACTGAAGTTTTTGTTTTGTTTTGTTTTTAAATATAATATTTAAGTAGTCAAACAGTCTGACCAAAAAGGGAGGGAGATTAATAACGGATTGCAGTGGAGATGATGTCTGTTGTCATCCTGGAATAAGAAGGTGCTTGGCAGGAGAAAGTGGCTCTGACAGTGGGAGAGACTGCTGACGTTGCCAGGTGATTCCATCACCTCTCAAAGTTCCAGCACTCTGCAAACAATGGCTGCACTTGCATAGTAGTGCTGCAGGTCTCATGTCACTCTGCTTCTTATAGCTGGTTCCAGGTTATACATTGGTGCTCCATTTTCTACCCCAAGGCTTTATTTGGCTCATTGAATTTTTAGTTCAAATTTGCAAGTTGACATACTTTTCTAAATATTAGAAAAGCATCATTAACAACAATGCTATCCCAATTTATTTTTGACAACTTTATCAGAACTTTCACACAAGGAATATTGTGTACAAAGCGTGTTCTTGATGCATTCATTCAAGATTTTCTGTTATAAGTCCTTGAGTGAAGGTAAGTGTAATGGAAAAGAAACATGCAGGGCAGTGGTAGCATCTTTGTATTGTGGCCTGTCATAAAGAGAACGAATTGTCTGATACTCTTTTTGAAAACAAGGGTGACAGTGTGACCAGGAATATAAACTAACCAATCCAATGGCATGTTTTGTAGTAAAAGTTTAGGATATAAGAATCCAGGAGAGGTGGTCTGGTTTGCTTTGTGTCTGACCTCAAGATTAAAATAAGATTTAAAAAAAATTAAAATCTCTCATTACCTCTTTTTTATCTTCTTTAATCATGTATTAAGTTTCTACGAGATTAAGCCCTTTCAATTAACTGATATAATCCAAAGATTACAGGACTTTAAGTAATATGTATAGCATGAAACCCTATTGCTCATAATTCACTGATCATCTTTAATATCTATAGGATGAAAAACTATTGCTCATAACTCACTGATAGTCATAGCTCTTAAGGAAATGATTGTTTTTAAATCTTTTAAGTAAGTAAGTAATCTTTGTGATCTCAGCATTACCCAGGAAGAGACTGTTCTGTAGGAGAAAACTTAAAACAGCATGATTACCATCTGGATCTAGTCCCTTAAACAGAGTTCCTTACTATTTCTGAAAGAAGTTGAGTGAAATGATTTTTTTTTTTTAAAGTGTATAACATTAGGAATTACATAGGTAGTAAGTTTGTAACAAAACTCTAGAAAGTTGAGGTAAAGCAAAAATAAAATTTAAGAAGCATAAAGAAAACAAATCATTCTGGTATTTTAATACTCGGAAGAAATTACTGGAACAATCTGAAATTTTAACATCTGTATCCATTTCTCTTGAGTACATGTATGTATTTATGTGTTTGAGGAGTGTATGTGTATATATAATATACTTGCATATGAGTATCCACAGATGAATCTAGACTGTTTTCTGCATTGTCATTTCATGTGGGTCCAGTGGACTAATGTGATGTTAACTGTGTAGAGAATTTAGTCTTTTATCTTTGTCAGTAGATGGCCTTACACACATTTCCTGTATCAAAGATGGAATGATTGCAATTAGAGTAGGCATTTATGAAGTAATAGCTGTAGTTACTTTTAAAGGTGCACACAGGGTAGAGGTATCAGATTTCCTTGTTTGAATGAGTGACACTGTGTTGAAATTTGCAAATCAGACTTACGGGCTCCAGGCAAACCTACAAGAATCTGCATGGCATAGTCTTATTTAGCATCGGTGGCACATGTAAGCAGAGACAGGCAGATCTCTGCCTGAGAGTTTGAGAGTCTACAGAGTGAGTTCCAAGATAGCCATGGCTACAGAGAAACCCTGTCTCAAAAAAAAAAAAAAAAAAAAAGCATCTTCTCAAATGGTAAGATATATAATCAACTCAGGAAATGAGACATGAAGAATCTCCTTGATTTTTGAAGATAATGTTTTCTACTTCCCAAAAATGTACTTGAGGAATCATGTCTACTGTGGAAGATAATGAATAATGCGTATTTTATTTGCCTTTTTAAAATACTTATTTTCTAATGTCATAGGCCTTTTCCATATTATCATTTGTTCGAATAAAACAAGTTCTCTGTCTCTCTGTATACCATTTGAACTATCTGTCTCTGCCATATATCATTATAAAAGATTCTTAGAAATATTTCTATTATGTGTAAACTTTAAGTACAGCATTTCAGATAGTAAAACATTTATGATGTGGTCCTTAAGAAATATTTATCAGTCACCATCCAGTATGGCACCTATTACTGTGTGGGTGTAAACACTACTATTCTCTCCTGCCCATACCCTCTCACTCCAGTTTTCACTCCTCACTCACCTAAACTACCATAGCTTGTTTTTACATATAGTGTATTTCCCATGTTCCCGCACACTTGATCAGAGACGCTGGCTGATGCTAGATGTTTTATTCCGTGTGTTCTTTGTACCTTACAGTAAAAGAATCTGTCACAAATTATTGTGCCTCACTGCTTTAGAAACTGAGAAAAAAGGGAGGTTAGATTGACATCTGTGACTGAATAATGATGACCAGCCTTTTGGCTCTCCTTGAGCCACAAAGCTAGCACTGCCTTTAGAGTGGAAAAAGAAGTGAGAAGAAAGGGGACGGATAAAAGAGAGCTACAAATCTGTGGTCTCAGGGATGTGTTACTGTGGGCCAGTTGTCTGCATGGCATGATAATCCATTTTGATCTTCTCTGTCTTAATTGTCTGCTAAAGACAAATGGGCAGTAAAAGTTCATCAGTTTCATCTTTTTGCTTCTCATTTAGAAGCAGAATAAATGATCCATCACTACAGAGGAAGCCTTTCTTTCTGTCACGGAAGTAATGCAGACCCAACACGTTTTATTAAAATGTTTTCCCCTCATTATTTCAGTCCTCTCAGCTCTGATAGATCTTACTGTTTCATAAAAAATGTAATCTGAAATGTAAATAAGGGTCTTGATACAGAGAGAAGAAGTAATGAGCAGCCTGAGCCACATTTTAGGGCTCTTGATTGTAATTACTGACAAAGTGATTTCTCTGTGCCCCATTTTTTTCTTTCCTTAAGTTGTCTGTGACACAGTCAGACCACAATGACATCTATGGTTTAAAAGCCATTAAATCACTGTAGCACTCGATATTTCAGGAAAAATCTAGTAAGCTTGCTATTTTTATCCTGAAAATGAAGGCTTTGTTAATTCCTAGAAGATGTACAGTGCCTATATTTTTTAAAAGAGCAAAACAAACAACAAAAGCAGGACAAACAAGGGCTTTTCAGAGTTCATGTTCCTGACTCATCTGCTGCTGTTTAAAGCTTAACTAGTTTAAATACTAAACATCAACAGTGGTAGGGTTCTGACTTGAAAAGGATCTCGTACTTTTGAAAAAAAAAAAAATATTTTAACAGCTTATGTATGAAATGAAAAAAAAAAGAAAAGAAAAGAAAAGAAACCTCTCTCTCTCATAAGTATATAATAAAATAGGTGAGGTTTTTTGGGGTTTTATTTTTTTGGTTTTGCTTTGTTTTGTTTTGGTTTTTTGTTTTTTGTTTTGTTTGTTTTTGAGTTAAGATCATGAAATTGAGGCTAGATTTTACTCTGGGTTATGGGAAAAAGTCTATTCTTTCCAACCTCCAACAGTAAGCAGTAGAAAATTCCTGTTATTAGGAAAGAGGAACAAGAGTAATTAATGGAGTCTTCTCAGTTCTCAAAGATAACATGTCAGTTAGACACTGGAAATAAGAAAAACCAGGAATGTTTTTGAATCATGAGTAAAAACCATACTTCTGTAGTCAGCTAGGTGCCTTTTTATTTATGTCATTTTGTTTATTACTCTGTTCATTCATAATTAAGGTAATAACTGGTAAAACTTTATTGTGTTAATGCCATTTAATGAATACTAGTTGAATTAAGGGAAAAATAGTTAAATGTACATGTTTGTAAATGGTTGCTTCTCTCATCAAAAGGCCATTATTGACTTCAAAGCAACACATTTTCAGATTAAAAATTGGTACTAATTATGATGTGTGGTATAAGGTAGTATGAAATAAAGGTGCAGTAACTTATCAGATACTTCCGTAAATAGCATTATGCTGTATCAAGTAAAACAGGTATTACATGTGATTTTAAAGCATACTGGTCATAATGTGATTATTTATTATCATAAAACATGTGCAATTATTAATTTCTTCTCACAATTTTGCACTTTTTATAGCCCATTGTTTCATAATAATATTTAGAGTTGAGGATACCAGAAGTTTTCTACACCAGGTGCTCATGTATATTTACTAAAATAGTGTCATAGTTCCCTGGAGAGAGGGGGGTCTGTGCATACCTACCCACCCCCATATACACAGATTGCTATTAGAGTCACAGGTAATTTTTCTTTCCACTGGCACCAAAACACGGGTTATAATAATTCCAGCAATTTTATGCATTTATAGAAAACTATAAAAATTTTATGGAAATCTTTATATAGAAACTGTGTTTTCTTCTACAACTATATGTAAGCAATGTAGTAACATGGTGCATTGGGAAAAATAAAAAAGTGCCCTTTTTTGTGGCTTCACATGACCTATGTGATTTTATAATTTCACTACAGACAAGCAAATTTTAAAAATAGACATGGATACTAAAAAACAAACAATATATTGTATAATTTGGGCTTATTGTGATGGAAATTGTCACCTTTAAGTAGCATGCAACTGCTTAAATATGGATTTTCGTGTCTGTATTGCAGATACACTCTAAAGAAAACATTTCCTAAGCTTCTAATTATCCATAGATAACCTTGATGAGTTGGTTTGAAGATTCTGGTTAGAGGGATTGTAGAGATAGTGTTTAAATGAGCATTGCTACTTGCTTGTTGATGATTGCTTCATTTTTGATGAGGTCCAACATAAGAAAAGTTTCATGTTACTTTGTTTCAAATTTTAGAGACTAAACATTCTGTTGCAGAATTTAGTGTATATTGGTTGATGGGAAAATCTGTTTAATAAGAAAATTGTATATGTAATCCATACTTCCTAAATATTTTACTAAAAACGTAGCCTGATTGTTTTACTTTATGTAACATAATGTGTAATTCTTATACAAAATGCAAACAAAGGACACTATTTGATCTCTGCCTGTTCTTATCAGGCAGGCAAGCACAGGGAAGAGGGCACCTTGTCTGTTACAGTCGTAAGTAGAGTTCAAGTCGGAACTGAGAGCTGGGCTTTGTGACTCACGCACAGAAGAAGGACTTGGACTTGGGTGTACCCCGTTCACTGCAAACATCAGAGCTTTCTTGCTTTTGCAGTTCTCCAGCCTGCGTGTTGTTAAGCTAATGCAGTCGATTCAGACTTGGTCCATTTTGAATTGTGAGTCTCATGTGATCTTGGAAACTCCATTTAAAAAAATCAACACACATTAATATTACTTTTAATTATGATATTTTAAAGCAAAATTAATTCTTGTTGGTTCTCCTGCCTCCTAAGCCCTCTTGTCCTCCTTTTGCCCCTCTACCTCCTTTCCTCCATGGCTTCCTTTTCATTTTTGAAAAGTTTTTGCTTGTCTGTCTTTGACACAGGATATCATTGATTGTGAGCTCAAGGAATCCACCTGTCTGCCTTTCGCATAGCTGCAAATGGCAGGTCTTTATGGCAGGAACTAGATGCCATAGAATAGAATCTGTGGACTCATTTGCATTTCATTCATAGAATTTGCTTATGGGATGGTGAACTAAATTACACTTTAAAACAATTCAGCATCCCAGTCTTAACATTACTGTAGTAATAAGGAACTATTTTTCCTTCCACCCTCTTTGCTGTTTTTGGTGGTAAAACCAGTCTGGATTTTATTTATGCCGATAGAGTTTGGTAATTTTGTAGAGCATAGGCCAGACACTATGTCAGGAAGGGAGGAAGAAAAGAGCAATAAACTCAGCTCTGGTCAGTAGTATGCTGTAGAAGTAACTTATGGCCAGAGTGTGTGGTGCTTAATGGAATGGTGAGCTAGCCACAACTCCTGATGTTCGGAATGTTGAGTGATGGTGCCACGTGAAATCACATCCTGTCATAGATGATAGTAGAGGCATCAAGAGTGGTACAGAGGGGGCTAGAGAGATGGCTAAGAGATTAAGAGCACTGACTGCTCATGCAGAGGTCCTGAGTTCATTTCTCAGCAACCAGTTGGTCGCTCACAACCATCTAAAATATAATCTGATGCTCTCTTCTGGCCAGCAGGTGTATATGCAGACAGACTACTATATTGACAATAAATAAATAAGTAAATCTTAAAAAATAGAGTGATACAGAGAAACTCAAGTGGAAAATCTTAGAGATTTTCTAAAGAAAAATCATTTTTAGACACATCTTACATAGTGCTTTCTAAGGTGGCTGTTGATTTATGGGGCTTTTAACTAAACGCCCCGGCACGTTTCATACACTTATATCTACATCTGTATCGTCTGTCTCTCTGTATATATGTCATTTATATTGACGGGGGGGCAGCTAACTGACTGACTGACTTGGCATTCTGGCATTGTAGGTGGAATTGTAATTTTTGTTTGCACAAATAGAAACTTTCAATCCCATCAGCCTGGAAGGGATTGTAAGCCCAATAGCTGCAAAAGTGCCTTGGTACATAGTTTTTGGAGCAGAGTATCAGTTCCCATGACTGCATTGAGTGAGACTGCTTTAGTACATTGTATTACAGCTCTCTAAATGACTCATTGGGTTGAAGATGGATGTATGAATCCAGATCAAGCATGTACTGCTCTATATATGATTTGTTTATTTACTGAGACAAGGTTTTACCCTATAACCCAGGTTCTCTTGGAAGTTGTGGTCCCCTGCCTCATGCTGGGAATATAGCCATGCCACCATGTAATCTTTACTTAATATTGTTATTAGAAGTGTTTTTTATTTTTCTTTCCCCCAACCCCATTAAAATGTAAGTGTTGGGGATGGGTAGATGGCTTGATGGTTAAAAGCACTGGCTGTTCTTCCAGTATACCCAGCTCTCTATAACTATAGTTCTAGAGGAGTCAATGTCCTCTTCTGGCCTCTG
Source organism: Acomys russatus (assembly GCF_903995435.1). NCBI lineage: Eukaryota > Metazoa > Chordata > Mammalia > Rodentia > Muridae > Acomys > Acomys russatus. The sequence goes on from NC_067160.1 coordinate 45,781,142, forward strand.
TAGATACCAGTCATCCACATGGTGCACAGACACATTTGCAGGCAAAACATCCATACATATAATAAAACTGAAATAAGCCTTTAAAAATTTAAGTGTCTGAGGGTACTAGTAGATGGTTGACCTTATTTTTAGCAAATTACTCAATAAGATTATCAGTGAACTAGGTCTAATTTTTGATGAATTTTAAATTAAAAATTGAATATACACATTGGTTTTGTGTATGTGTGCCTGTGTGGGAAGGCTAGAAGACAACTGATGAGAGTCAGTTCTGTCCTTTTACCATGTGAGTTCTGTGGATGGAGCATAGGTTGGCAGGCTTGACAGCAAGTGTCTTTACTGGATATAACAATTCACTGACCCTACTTTCGTGAGTTGTAGCCTATCTCCTTTTAGTTGTACGAGATTGGTTCCTGTTGTTGTGTAGGCCCCTGCAAGTCTTGTTCATTTCATCTCTAATCCTCTCTGGTCTTTCCAAGTTTTCTATTGCTTTTGCATTTATATGCTCAGCTTCTCTCCCCCGCCCCCCCCCCCCCCCCCCCGTGTATTCCTTGTAATGGCCAGCAACCCAGTGACCCCAAGGTCACTAGAGTCTATAACGGTGGTTCTCAGCTTCTGGGTTGAGAACTCCTTGTGGGGTTGAATGACCCTGTCACGGAGGTTGCCTAAACCATGGAAAACACAGATATTAACATTTACATTCATAACAGTAGCAAAGTTTGCAGTTATAAAGTAGCCATGGAAAGAATTTTATGGTTGGGGCTCACCACAACATGAGGAATAGTATTAAATGGTTGCAGCATTAGGAAGGTTGAGAAACACTGGCCTATAAGATAGCTAGAGATAGTGTTTTTAAAACCTGTCAGATCATACACTCTCTTTAGGTAAATTCTTCATTTTATTTCTTCCTACTATTTGTTTGTTTTGAGTTACCATCTCACTGTGTAGCCCAGGCTGGCCTTGAACTTGTGATTTTCAACCTCTCCGTTCTGGTATTACAAGCTTGTGTTTCATGCCCAAATTCTATAGTTAGACCTTTTGGTGGTGGGGTTGCTGATACCTTCATGAGGTATCCAATTTCTAAACTTGAAGACAGGTCACATTTTTGTTGTTACTGTTTTTTTTTGGGGGGGGGGCGGGTTTCTCTGTGTAGCTGTCCTGGGCTCACTTTGTAGACCAGGCTGGCCTCAAAATCAATCCTCCTGCCTCTGCCTCCCAAGTGTTGGGATTAAAGGTGTATGCCATCACACCCAGCTGACTGTCACCATTTGACCTTGATTCAACTTCAGTGCTTATCTTCTGTTACTATCTCTAATAATACAGGTGTATACTTGCATGATTTTCCAGCATGCTCTGCTCTGTTCCTATCATTTCTGTCCATTCTGCTTTTATGTTTGGAATATAGTTTTCTCACTCCCATACTAGAACACTTCTGCTCAGTTTTTGTCACCTTGCCTGTGAAATTGCCCTGACTGAACTATTAAGTCAGGCCTCAGCTTGGAGAACACTTAGAATATTTACTTCTTACATTCTATTGTCTACGTGTTTTGTCTCTTTTGTTAGTCTAAATTTCTAGGCATAGAAATGGCTATGGCCAGGGTTAGACTGATGAGACCTGGTGACTATGTGGGTGTAGGAGCATGACCGTGGTGATTAAAAGCATGCACTTTGGGTGCGAGCTGCTTGGGTTTAAATCTTAGCTCTACCATTTACATTTTGAGATTTCACTTACTCTCTTGTAAACTAGAGATGGTCACAGTAAAGACCTTAGAGGATCTGGGTCAGGATTAAGTGAATCAAAGTGCATGAAGTGGAAACAAAACCAGAAAACAACCTAGCATGTAATTGTAACCAGTAACTGCAAATTCTATGTTGTTATTAGAAGTAGATTTAAGGTAGCAAGCTAAAGTTGTTTGGCGCTTTATTAGTTGTTGAGGCTGAATGATAGATAACCTTTGCCTCTAGATTTCCTGATTCATCTTTGGAAGAATCTGGAACATTCCTCTTTGATAAACCTATACTGTTTAGAATGAAGTTTGAAGTCATAAAGGCGATCACAAGTGATTTGTCAAGGAAAGAAAGAGTGGGAAACCATTCTTGCATATTTATGTTCTGAGATGTACGAAAAAATGTAAAAGCTTTAAAAATGATGATGAAGGGGTTTCAAGTAGTTTAAATTTTTTATTACAGTCATAAAATCTATATGTCAAGACTCTGGTGATGAAAACCTCAGAAATTTCTTAATAGGTCCCACCATCCTTGTAAATGAGCCTTTTTGGTTGTATATGGGCTTTGTATTACTAGGGTACCTTTCATTTCGAAATGGTTGTATGTAGTATGGTAAAGATTCCTCTGACCATTATAATTTCTAACTAACTTTAGTCAGTTTCAGATTTCAAATGTGACATAATAATAAGCCCAGACTGTGGACATGGGGCAGGAGTTGGTGATTGGATATGAAAGGAATCCATAAAATTATTGACATTGTTTCTTTTTTGTATTATTGGTGTCGGAGACCATATATAGGGTTGCCTTTAAAGAAAATTATATTATCAGGGATTATTTATTACTTATCAACCTTGAAAAACATAAGATGTAATGTTTCACATTGCTTTTACCCCTAAAATCTTCTTACACAGCCCGCTTACCTGATAAATACTGAGTTTATATAAAAAGGTTGTGGTTGGTGGTGCTTGCCTCCTAACACCTGGGAGGCAGAGGCCGATGGATCTCTGTGAGTTTGAGGCCAGCCTGGTCTACAAGGTGAATCCAGGACAGGCAAGGCTACACACAGAGAAACCCTGTCTCAAAAACATAAAAACAAACAAACAAACAAACAAACTCAAAAAGGTTGTAGTTTACATAGTTCTTTCATTTAAAAAATTTTATGTGCATGGATGCTTTATCTGCATGTATATCTGTGTACCATGTGCCTGGTGTCCACAGAGGCCATAAACAAGTGTTGGGTTTCCTGAATCTGGAGTTAAAAAAAGTTGTGGATTCTGGGAATTGGACAGGGATCCTCCGGCAGAGCAGCCAATACTCTTAACTGCTGAAATATTTCTCTAGCCCCTGCCTTGTCCATATTTCTATCAGAAAGCCCAAGACAGGTAACACTTGCCTGTGTATTATCTTCCTCCAGGCAGGAAGCTGGGGTGCTTGCCTGCTTTATGTTCCTAGCTCTTGTACTTGGTGCATGGATGTTAAGATGCAGAGTTTTTATATATAATACTAAACAACTAAATAGTGGTCACACTCTGATCTGTGAGTTCAGAAGTTAAACAAGATAGGACAAATGAAGAAGCATAATTATGAAACCTCCATTTGTAACACAAAGGAAATAAAGCATAGAGAAGGTTTGATGCTTTATATGGAGTTGATGATATCTGAAGTTTTATTAAGCCCTAGAATGCAAATAAATATTTAGATGATGAGCCTGGAGTCAGGTGATTGAAAGCTAAGAGTCCCAATACTCTTCTTCAGTTTCGCATCACAAGTAGGCTAGGTGAAATAGGCACTCTCACTTTGTCCTCCAGACAAGCTATTCTCTCTCTCTCTCTCCTCTCTCTCCCTCTCTCCTCTCCTCTCTCCTCTCTCTCTCCTCTCTCCTCTTCTCTCTCTCTCTCTCTCTCTCTCTCTCTCTCTCTCTCTCAATATACAACAGTATCTAACCTAGGACTTATGAACATGACAGAGAATACACTGATTACACAGAAACACAGGTATGAGGGGGAGTAGGTTGCTCCTCCCTAAGACCCTTTAGCACAGATCTTTGATTACACAGTTGCACCTGGAGAGAAAGGTAGGTGATAGGCTTTAGCTCGACCTAGCATAGCAGGTCGATTCAATTCAAATAAGGTACGAGATGCACAATCTCTTCTGTTCCTCCATGTTCAAGGTCAAATTTATCTACAGGAGGATAATATCTGCAAGATATTAGTAATAGACTCATTGAACATAGGTAGAACTTTTAGTATTAGTTTCTTTTTAATTGCCACTTAAACCCTCTCAAGAAAACAGACGATCACTGGCATGTGAAAAAAAAAAGAAAACCAAAGTCCGGGTGTGCTGGTTTCATAATCAGATGAAATTTATATCAATCTAGTCTTTGAAATTATATATCCATATTCTTAGACATGAATGATAAACAATAAAAATTACTAATACATTAATACTAGCCTGAATAGTCTTCTCCATTTCTTTCATTTTCGATGGCATGAATAAATCTTAACTTTTAAAGCTTGATTTTCTTGTAAATTCAAGTGTTTGGCTTGCCAACTATTTTCATTGATTCTTATAGGAATTTAGGAGTTTGGAAGAACTTGTGGAGAATAGTTTCAGCCTGGAGGGGCTGTCAGTGGATTTGAGTCGGAAAGTCTTGTACAGGTGGGATGCAAAAGGCTCCACACCCTCCAATGAGTCCCAGTGCATGAGCATGAGGTCCACACTCCCTCCAGGACAGAGGATCCCTCATGCCATGAGCACTGCAACCCATCCATTTTTACCCACCACCCCCTCTTTTGCCTCCAAGCTTGCTTTAACCTCCTGTCCGGGGGTGTCTTGCTCAGTGGCTTTTGCTCCTGCTGCTGCTTTTGCCTCCCTCTTTCCACCCCTTTCCCAGCCTTGCCTGGGATTTCTGCTCACTCCTTAAGCCTTCCTCACACTTTCTGAGAAGCTGTTTGTAACCTATATGACTAAATTCAGGCCTCTGCTAGTTTGTCTAGAGCTTTCTGTTCCTTTCTCTCACAGCTCCTGTGCATTTTGAACGACCCATTCTTGCATTTATTTCAGTAGCCTCTGTCTCTCCAGCTAGATTTCATTCCATGTGGACAAGGGCCTCACTTTGCCCGGTGTCTGTCTCTTCCCTGGTTACTAGTACATGGTTTGCTACTAAATTGCCTATTCAGTAGCTTGCTTAAATGACACACTTAGGGAAACACTGCCATTTCTTTCTAAGATGGTCTAAAGTAGACTGATCTTAGGAGCTGCTTTCACCCCTGCTGTGTTTACAAATGCTTAGAAAAGTTTCAGAGACCCAAAGGTGTTCCCTCACAAATTATCTTGAAATGCAATAGCCACAGTGAATGCTTAAATCTGTGGGATTCTGAGAGCCTTTTTCATTTTGATGGAGTGGGAGTCTGATGGGGTCAGAGCTGTATAGGAATATAAATGGTTGAGCCTGGATCTTTGACATGTTGAACTAGAATACCTGTGAAATGCAAGGCAGAATGGTGATTAGACTTTGTGATAGGGACCTAGAACTGGGGAGGCTGTAGAGGAGGCTTCAGAGAGAGAAGGAAGGGAAAGTCTCAGGAAATTGATTTAATGGAAAGGGCTTGGATTAGGAGTCAGAAGACAAATATGGCCTGGAAGAGGGCTTTCCACTTTCCTCATTTAACAGAATGTTGGACAAGTAACAGTATGGTAGTGAGTGGTAAGAGAAGCAGCAAGAACACCTTCCCCTCTTCTAATGCTGCTTTAAGAAATAATGACAAACAAAATGAATCTCAAGTGGAAAGATGGTAACAAAGTCAGAGATCATGGAATCTTTTGTTTGCTTAGAAAAGTCATAGACCTCACCTGGGGATTGTGAATGAAAGGAAGAAATGCTTCTGTGATTAAGTTGAGGCTACAAAACAGTTGTGAATTCTCAGTATTGGAAAAGAATCTTACATTTTTTGTTGTATATTTTACAAAGTTTTCATTTAAAAAGACATGTAGTACACATTTGGTCATTCAGCAACAGTCACATGTGAATGTTGGTTCACCACAGAACCAGTAAGCAATGCCCTTTTACCTCCTGGGAAAGTAGTTCTCAACCTTTCTAGTGCTGTGACCCTTTAAAACAGTTCCTCATGTTGTGGTGACCCCCCCACAATAAGATTATTTCATTGCTACTTCATAACTTTAATTTTGCTACTGTTATTAATTGTAATGTGAATATCTGATATGCGGGATATCTACGTGACCCCTTTGAAAAGGTCATCTGATCCCTAAAGGGGTCAGAACCCACAAGTTGAGAACTGCTGTCCTAGGGGTTTCTAGAGTTTGGGATGCTACTGAGTCTGTGCAATATTAGTTATTTCTTTCCTTGTCCTTCTTGTGCTCCTCACCCTCTTCCTCCTCCTCACCCTTTACCGTCTCCTCATTCTTTACCTCCTCCTCCTTTTCTTCATCTTTCAAGTTATGTGGCTAGCATCTTACTCAGCTTTGCTCACTGTGCTCAACTGGTCAGATTCTGACTACAGAACTGGGACTAGTATTTCTGGTAGCACCTCCCGCCCCCCGCCCTCTGTTGTTTTGAGATAGTATCTCACTGTGTAGCTCAGATTTTTCCCAAGTTAATGATCTTTCTGACTCGGCCTCCTGAGTGTTAGGAGTACAAGTGTGTGCTGCCATGCCTGGCTGTGGGATGTGTTGTTGTTACTGCTTTTTGTGTGTGTGTCTTTCACATTATGATTATTGTTACCTTTTCACCCCTTTAAGGGGCTTTAAAAGTAGACTATGTGAAAGAAATGTAACTGACTCCCAAGGCCTAAAATATTTAATTTAGGCTCTTTAGAGAAAAAGGAGTGTGTTCTTAAACATCTCTTTAGGTGCTAAGTTGTCCAAGAAATGAAGTCCATGACAATTCAGAGTAGCTTTAATACTTTAGGGCTTCTCTTTGAAAAGTGACTTCAGCTGCTGACTCCTGAGAATATATATGGTGAAGTGAAACATTTGATTGAACGCTGTCTTGTTTGACTTGACAGTACATAAGAGGAGGAAAGGATTTACAAACAGTGTGGGATCACAGAAGAGTCCTAAAAAATGCTGAAGCCTATGCTGGTCCAATTTCTGCCCTTGGCTTATCTCAGGCAGCCACAGGTAATTGTTAGTTCCTGTATGTTGAAGCCAGAGCAAAAGCAAACATGTATGTGAGGTTGATTTATTTTTTTCTTATATTTTGCTAGTCTTCTGAAGAGATTTTCTTTTAAGAAAAGATTAAACTATTAAATGTTAGATTTAAGGAAGCCTCTTACACCATTTTCTGATTTTGCTAGTATTTCATATCACCTGCCTCTCTAACGGGATGCCATCAGTCTGTTCTGACTGTAAGTTTCCTTGGTCCTGACTCCTCCTCCTGTCCTCCTTTCACTCTAAGTTGTGAGAAATATTAGTTGTGAAATAGAGATGATTGTGCAGTGGAACCCTGTCTAATCAATTCCTAAATAATATACTCTTTCCAAAGCAGGTCTGATATTTACAGTTTGATTCCCATTTTCTGCTTGCAGTGTTTGTTGATGGTATCTAACATTTCCTGGCATCAGATAAACAAAGGCTGCTGTTTCCTTTTCAACCTTTTCAGCTATTATCCTCATGCAAGAGCTAACAAGTGGAGCTTAGGTGAATTACTAAACCATGATCCTGTCCATCAAAAGAAGCTAGGAGCCTTGAGTAACATGCCTCGTTAACTGATAGGTTCAGTTCCATACTGGTAGTGCTAGAATAATTTGTATAAACCAAGCAGTACAGATTCCTTATTTTAGCACTAAGACTTACAAAGGCTTCTTTTAGCAGCCTTTAATTTTGTACTTATGTATGTGACATAGCCTGTGGCTGTGATAGCTACTGTGAATCTGCAGTTGTTTGGGGATGAAAGGAGGAGGCAGCTGGAAACTCGGGTAGCTACATCTAGCTGTCTACCTAGAGAAGGCCTTGATTTCAAGTTTATCTAAACAAGCTCGACTAATCCCAACTATCTAGGGGGATCCACTGTCAAAACAAGCAGCGTGGCCCTGAGGCAAACACAGCCATACAGAAATGAAGGCTGGGGCTTCCAATACTCTGATGACTGCATACTGGAGGCTTTTTTCCCCCTGAAAGAGGGTAAGAGAGGTAGAATTTGCATAATGCCTTTTCATTGGAAACTTTTGGAAAGCTGACAGACCCCCAGCTTATAGATCTGTAGCCACAATACAGAGTCTATAGGAGAATCCTTGAATGACCTAACCATATTGAAAGGAAATATAAAAGCGTCCAAGTATAGCCAAGTGAGAGAGGAAAAGAGGCCGATGCATTGTCTAACATCTGCTGCACTTCTCGTTAGTTTTGTTCTTTGCTATTCTATGTGGACTTTGGAGAAGCCTAAGACAGCCTAACATGAATCCTATAATCTTCCTTCTGAATATTTATGTAGCGTGCCAGCTTCTAAGCTGTCCTTTGCGTTTTCCTACTTCCCCCTCATTTTCATGCTCTCAAATGAGGCCAACATTTCAAAAGCTAAATAAATGTTTGTGAATGTTTATAAAAGATTTGCATAAATTTGTCCTTGTCTGACAAAGATCACTTTTTTCTTATGCCAGTTCTGAAAAAAAAAAAATTTTTTTTTTAAAGGTTTTGGTTCTTGTCTTGACAACAAAGTCCCGCATCCCAGAACAATGATTGCTGATTAAGTGGGTATGCAGTTGTGGCTGAATAGGCTTTCAAGATACTGGGTAAAAAGACCCATCATCTGAAGGCTGAATTATAGAATTTAGAAAATGTTATCAGAGGCACATATTTAAATCAATTTTTATGGTACCGTGTCATTAGATAAGACAAAGACTTCTTACAAGTTAAAAGTATAACCACCCACGGTTTAAGAAATTGTCCTGTATAAATTTTAATAAATAGAATGTTTCATTAGCTCAGAATATCACCTCTCTCCTATGTTTGAACATGTTTAAAAATAATCTTTAGGCCTTTAGGTATTTTTTGGAGCCTGTAAGTCTCCCAGCAGTATATGTGCATATGGTTACTGGGGTGCTGATCAGAGGGTGTTTAGTAGGCAGTCTTTTATATATCTGAATGCTCAATCATACCTTGAGAAAAATACAAATTCTATGAAATATGTGTCAGCGCTTAATTATAGGACATCCACACACACAACACCCAGACACTTGTGCCACCAGTGTGTTTTCTGAACTCATTTATCTTTTAAAATTAGAATGGATTTTGAGGGGTGGCAGGGGAAGTTGTGGGGAGAGGCGCTAATTTAGTTCCAAGATATTGGAAGATTGGCAGCAGAGAGAGGTAACAGCCAGCTCTGTTCATCTTTTGGTTGTATTGGTTTAGAGGTTTAAGTTGTCATTAAGGCACAAACTAGAGCCACTTCTCTGACACAGTTTTTATCACATCTGCTAGGCTTGTGTCCCAAGAGGAGACGTGGGGAGCAGTGAATTCAGCATGGGCCCATTATCGACTGCTTTTTCGTGTGTTGTAAAAGGAGTGAGACCTCAGGGAGGCTTGGAGCCTCCTCCCGTGTAATGTCCAAGTCAGATTTGAAGGACTGGTGGCAGGAAAGCTTTGGCCTTGGGGTGTGAATTCTAAGAAATAGAGGCACAATTAAGTTTAAAAAATTCAAGGACTTTGAGCTTGATAATGAAAGATTTTTTTCCTAGACTAATGTGAGCAGAAAAGATGCCCATCTGTGCACATTTTTGTGTGCATTTAAAATATTTAAAAGCTGACAGCTTTTAATACGCTTACAAAATAGTATTTTCTTAATCAGTGCTCTTTTTTCCTTCCTTCCTTCCTTCCTTTCTTTCTTTCTTTCTTTCTTTCTTTCTTTCTTTCTTTCTATCTTTCTTTCTATCTTTCTATCTTTCCAGCTTTCTTTCTAGTAGTAGTTTCCCGAGGGCAAATGAGTTCTTGAGGAAAATTGTGTTCCCAGTTTTACTGCAGGGACCCGTTCCTTTGGTATATGCTGACTTGAGGCCTTTTCCCTTTCCTTTTAGAATTGTTGGTAACACACATGCTCAGATAACAGGAATATAAATGATTAAGGAAATGATCAAACTAAAAACCATTTAAAGGGGTGATATGAAGTCTAAGGAACTGTACTACTGATGTCACCAAATGTTAATAGTGTGAAATTAATTTGTTCACTTTGGAACTATTTGAACCCCAGCCTTAAGAATTGTATTGGCATTTAAACGTGGCCTCTCTGTTTTTTAACTCTATACTGTGCAGTTTAAAGTTTATCAAATGAAAGTTTGGACTAAAGGATTTTTTTTTTATTGTGACTATGGAACAATTTGTAGGCAATTATTTTGATGAAAAGAAAGAACATAAAAAGGATAAATCAAATTTGTTTAAAAAAAAAAAAAAAAGAAAAGAAAAGACCCTGTATTTTCACTTTGGACTTGAGAAGGCATAGATATTGCCGTATAAAAGTAGGTCTTTGGCTGTTGGAACTTTCCTTTATTTTACCTGAAAGTCTTTGATAATGTAAACAAAATGTTAATATATGTTGGGAATGTTGGGAAGGTCATTGTGTGGTAGAGTGCTTACTTGGAATGCCCAAGGCCCTGAGTTTGGTCACAGCGTGACTTATAAAAAAAGATTATGTGAATGAAATTGATAATATGCTTATAGAGTATGGTAAATTTACCTATTGTGATGTTATCTTTGAATTGCCACACTAATTCTAAATGTTAGGTATAATTCAGAGTACTATAGTTATATGCATAACTAAAAATTAAAATTTATAAAAAGTAATCTTGGAGTAAATATTGAATATTCCTAAAAGAGAAAATTAGCAGTATATTTGAACAGTATTGTTCAAAAATTGACCTGGTTTTTATGTTTAGTGTTGAAAGGCCATTCTGTAAAGCCCCTTTTTCAAAGCCTCCTTTTCTCACTGGGAGAGAAAATAAATAGATCTTAACCATGATATGGATCTTGAATTTAATTTGATGCTTATAATGGAAAAATAAAATTTTATTTACTCATTCCTCATTTAGGAAACTTCCCATTAACATCCTTGAACTTGATGCTTATTAAGTTTCCAGGAACTTCTGCATTTCCATTCTTAACTATAAACATTAGAAACCTTTGTTAACTTTCCCTTGGAGTCACTGGCTTTAACTTGAAATGGCTTAAAGTGCAAATTTTGTTAGCTTTTTGAATGTGTGGATTGTGTGTGTTCTGTAACTTTCAGTTTGAGTTTTAAGATCATCAGTCAAAAGATTTTCTTTCCCATCAGTGGCACTGCTTTCACGTGCAGGAGTCAGAGGGTCAGCTTTCCCTCATGCTAGTAAGCAAAACAAAACAAAACCAATTTAAACACAGTATGTTAGGAATTTGAGCTTCTCTTTTTCTCACATACCTATGATTTTGAAATGAACAGATTATGTATACAAAACCCAGGAAATGTTCTCCCACTGGCTGTCCTGTTTACCTTTGTCCCCCACTCCAAGCCCCTTCTTCCCCTGACTGCCCTCCTCTTCAAACTTCCCTCTCCCCAGGTAAATTATCAACTGCTCTTTCAGCTTTTAGACTGCACTAAAAGGCTAAGTATAGTTTTACATATTTTAAAATACACTCATTTATTCACAGTATATCTTAGACATTTTCTTGCATACCTTTTTCCTCCAACCTTTAATTATGGAGCATGTGCACCATCTCTCAGTATTCTGTACTTTCAGGAGACACTGTAATGTAAGATCAGCTGGCACTTTATCCTTCAGAAGCACTTATTTGTGGGGTATGTATGCCCAACTGCTGTTTTCATCTGTCAAATAAAAGTTACTTTTGTTTATAGGTTTCTTTGAAGAAATGAAATGAAGTATTTTACTTAGGAAAGGATGTCTGTTACAGGATTGCCTACACACCTTCTAAAGCCCAGATTTAGAGTGACTTGGTCAAACCTTCTTATGATTAACAGTTCCAGATAAATTCACTGAATTTAGTCTTCAAAGCTTTACTGATTCTATAATGTATATTATAAATATAAAACTTTACTTAGTTTTTAAGAGACTGTCTCTGTGTTGGAACATATCCCTCTTTCTTCACAGTATGGAAAATTCCCTTGATGGGCTTTCTGACCAGAGGTGAGACTTCTCATTAGGGAAGATGAACCCAGGGTAGACCAAGATTAGCCCGGAGTTCGTTTCTGACTTCGGTTGTTTCATCCTGCTGGGCCTGTGTTGGCTCGGTCTCCTGGTGGTCAGAGTTTTGTGGATGTTGCTTTTCTGCTCCCGTACAGCTGGCTGTTTAATATATGCATAACTGAAAGGGTTGTGTGACTCCCCCCACCCCCGTCCTCTTTCTTCCCACATGAAATCCCATATATTTTGTTATAAAGAAAAGCATTTTGGAAATTGCCTGTTTTGTAAATTGTCTGGTGACACAAAGGGGTTGAATGCTGTATTCTTGTCTCATTTATTTTGAAAACTTTGCTACCAAACTCACCTTAATCAATGAGCTCAGTGTTGTCTCCAATAAGTTATGTGTTGGATATATTGATTGGGAGGGATTTTAGAAAACCCATCTGGGGTTTATAATGTCAGCAGTGTTTTGATTATGAAAAGAGTTGGAACCTAGGGACATGGAACCAGGTGGCGAATGTCCTAAAGCCAGTGGTGACATGGTGGACTGGTTCCCTCTTGGGATCTAGTTCATGCCCTGAACTTTAACTGTGGTGACTGGCTACTATAAATTCTCTTTCTTTCTTTCTTTCTTTCTCTTTCTTTCTTTCTTTCTTTCTTTCTTTCTTTCTTTCTTTCTTTCTTTCTTTCTTTCTCATTAAAATGTTAAAAGGAATCAAACTGTACATAAAAAGATTTGTGAAAATATAAACTTGGAATTGATCTGGAGAACTGGCACACAGTCCTCCCCACCCCCACCTTTGCAATGAGGTCGTTTACATTTCATCAGCTGCCCTGCATTTCCGAGATTCTCTTTATGTTACCGGAGTGGAGGCTGAGCTGAGGCTGACTGGCTGAGAGAGCTTGTGTGGGAGAGAAAACAGTGAAATTGACATCTACAAACCAAGTTCCCTAGCCAGACATAGTTCTCGAGAGAAAGGGGGGTTGGTAACTGGTCAACGATTATTTCCCCAGAAAAATTAGTGTTGAAAGATTCTGCTATACTCTGCAATAACTAGAAGACTCAAAAAATATTCAAATCAGGGTTTTACTCCCCCTCCCTTGGAGAGTGATCTTTCCATATTTGAATAATTGTGTTTTTCTTTGGACAAAGAGGATAAGGTAACTGAATATTTATATATGATGAAAGCATCAGTAGACAGAAAATTGGTTTATTTTGGCAGTTTCTAATTTACAAAGAACATTGCTTGTTTCTTTTTTCTTGTCTTCCCTTCCCTAAACTCAGAAGTAGATATTTTAGTTCTGATTGAAATCATGTGATTATGCCTATTACCAGATAGATGCTCATTTCCCCCCCTCTGACAGCACACCACCATCTTGTTTGACTTAAATTGAAATATCAAGCTCTTGTGGCATCACAAACATGAAGAAACATACGGTAATATGCAAACACACGCCTGCATTTTCATACATCCCCTATTCCCTCATCTCCCCTACCCTACTACTTTGTTGTGTAGAAAGAAAGTTCTTGGGAGGTGGGTTATACTCAGGCTATATTTTTCGTTTCTGTATTCTAATATTATTTGGCAGACAAGTTCATGGTTGACTATTACTCTTGATATAAGAAAGTGGCAAGTAGTTTCTATATTGTAGTGAGTAATAAGTTGGGCATATTCGATTCTTTTGACTCCGCTGTAGAGCACAATGCTTTCTTGTAGCCATGGGAGTCCTTTCTTTCAAAAATCTTTTGAGGCCTTTTCCCAGCACAACTCCAGCATAGAGTAGAGAAGTGCTTTCTGTACCTGAAACTTTTGAGGAGTAAAAGATAGCTGTCTTTGTAGCTGCTGATGTTGGCAATGAGTGAGCACATGGTACTGACTTTCAGAAAAAAATGTGTATTAAGTTGAGAGATGCTTTCTGGTGTTATCATGGTATCATGGGAGTTTTGTATGTGGATAATATATTTTATAATTATATTAAAATGAGTTTTTTATACAGTCTCTTTTCCAGCATTTGCCTGATAATATGTGCTTGGAAACTAATCCTTATATGATGCTCTATTTGAGCTACATACTACTGGTTTAAAATCACAGTAGGTACATTGCTGAATGCCACATAGAATATCCAACTGATAGGCAAATGCCTCTCAAAACATGCTGGTATTCTTCTCTGCTTCTTTAGTCCTTACTGTTTTATAGCATGCCATAACAGTACTGTGATATACGTAGACCCAATCCAAGATGATATTAAAACTAGGATATGCTCAATTGAATTGTCTTGGCAGAACACACTCTGGCAGAGCAAGTCATGTGCTTTCTGCTTCACTGAGTGGGTTATTAGATTGATGTGGTTTATTTCTTGAATGATAGAACTGGTTTTAAAAATAAATGAAGCGAGAAGCATCAATTCAGTTAGCATTGATAATTCATTATTATTGGTTAGAAAAGCGCTACATTTGTAAACTGATCTTTAATTTATCACTTGGATTAGTATTTGCAACAGGCAGATTTGTTTTCATTTAAACCAGTTCCCCAATGTGTCCTTCATTTTGGCTTCAGGTTGGGATTTAAAATAGTTAAAAAGAGAATCAAATTCATGAAAGGAATATTTTTAAAGAATGTATAACGCTGGTCAATGACTTTATGATAAACATCAACTGTGGGCTGTCCAAGCCTATGGTAAAATTAGTCAAGCTATAGAAAATTCTATGAAGGAAGTAATAGTTAATTACTTGTATATATGGTTAGCTGTGTGCATATATGTATATGTAACATGTGTCTATTAGGAAGAGTTCCCCACCCCATGTTGTGTTGCATGTTCCAATGCTCTTGTCTTAATGTAAGAACATTGTCTTTTATTAATAAATTGTTGAGATGCTGTTGCTTTCTGTGCCCCTTTCCTGAAAAACTTGCTTGCCTTGATGTGCCTCAGCATTTATAAGAACATTTATTCATACTGATAGTTTGCTTTGGATTTTCATAATTTACAAGCAGGTAAGTATGTCTAATTATAGTAATGATGTTTAACTAAAAACATTGGTCACAGTTTGATTTCAAAATTACTGCATGCCAAAAATGGCAACTTTTTGATAAAGCAACTAAATGGTGTTTTAAACTCTAAAAATGAACTTAGGAATGTTCAGGAACAGTTATCTTCAAGTTGGCTTTATCTTCTGCTGTAATTCGGCCTATTGATGCTGGGAAGTGTTGTCTAATCCTGGCCCCTCTGTTCCTAGGTAACAGGCAAAAACAGTGCCAGCAACAGCAGCCCTGCCAGGCCAAACCCATGTGGCTCAGTGTTATTCACTCTGATCCATATGGTCAGGCTGGAGATGGTCCCTGGAGGGGTGTTAACACTCAGCAACCCAAGCACCTCCCTCCCTTCGGAGCTTTCCTGCATGGCTCCTGCTGCTTGCCCATGTGTGGTTCTTGATTAATTTTTCATTTTTAATGAAGTTTGATCATGTTTATTATTTCTCATGATTGACTGCCTCGCACTTCTCCTGTGTAATTGATAAAGCACATATTTCTTCATCTGTCTCCTCTTTCTTTAGGGTAAAGTTGCTAGATGGTGTTCTGTGATTAATGTTAGATTTATTGGTCCCATTAGATGTATAAATTATCTCTCTTTCTCTCCACAGGAAGTTCTACAGACTTTGACCAAGTTTTGTTTTCCCTTCTATGTGGACAGGTAGTGTCAGATTTTCAAACTTTATTAGTATTAAAAAAAAAAAAAAAGAATAGTATTAAACTTGCTAAAGAAAATAAAAGCCATACCATTCTTAACATTCTGTCTGTTTAACCATGATTTAAAGCACTTCTGCTCCAAGGAGAATTGCAGTATTTTCCTTTCCTGGGAATTTTATTGACACTATCAAAAAGTTTAAAGCTTAGAGCTGTGTGTTACATGGTTTGTGAGATGTATTTTATGTAGCATTCAATTTTTGATTTTGGTTATCAGACTTAAACCATGATTAAGAATGGTTGGTATTTAATTCAGTACTGTTGAATTTGTATTTAAATATTAATATGTTTTGCTTATACAAATAATATATGACCACCTGGCCTTATGGTTTGTTTTTCCTTGCTTTCAACTCCAAATTTAAATAGATAAGGACCTATCTTGTTTAGAAGCAGTTTACTACTTAAAAGAAATGTTGCTAGATAGTGTTTTACTTTGGGTTTAAGTGACTAAAGGTGTAGTGTCTTTGGGGAATGAGCATTTTCTATAGGCATGAATACAAAACACACACAAGCGTCTAAACAATCCTTAGTATTCATATCATGAGAAGTGATTTATGGGAAAGGTACAAATATAAGAACTCCAGGATAACTGAAGCTGTGAGGCTTATTTTGTTTTGTTTGTTAAATAATCCACTGCATGATGGGAGCAACTTTTCAAAAATGCAACTTTTTTAAATTGTAACTTATTACTGTTAGTAAAATGTCAAGGTGGTGATCTTCATTTTATGTTTTTAAGATCCATTTGCTATGGTCTCAATGCCAGTGAAGCATGGATCATGTGATCATTTGTTTACTTTCTTGTTGTCTCTTTTGTTTTCTTGGGAAACTGAATTGAGACTGTATATGTATTCTGTTTTTGTTTTTGTTTTAAATTCCACTTTTAGTGTTAGAGAGCTTGTGGAAAATAAGCAAATTATGACTAATGAATTTCATAACATTCCAAGAAAGCTGTGTAAAGTGTAAAACTTCTTCGGGAAGGTTCTATTGAGTATTTTTAGCATCCACAAATAGGCATGACGAAAAGGATTTGGGTGGTTTAGCATGTATATGGATAGTGTGCTACTGATTTTTTTCCTATATATTGTAATACCAGTATCCTGGTTTATTTGTCAAAAGCCAAAGAGTGTTACGGGATGAGACTTGGTAGCCAAGGAGTTTGAGTCCTAGAAGCAACTCTGAAATGCTGTCAGCCACTTAGCATCAGTGCTCTCCCTGGTTCTCACGTGTTGGTTTTAAGTCAGTCAGCTATTGTAGTGGTTTCATGCTTAGCACTTTTATGACCGGGTAGTAGGATGTTTTATTAGTAGGTTGGTACTCAGAACAGACTAGCCTTGATTTTAAGAGGGTCTATCTTTGTAATGAGAGTCCCTTCTCTCCTCCTTGTCCTATTGCCTCTAAAACATAGCAAGACGTGTAGGGTATTGTTGAGAGATGTTCAATACAAATTTTATATTTATATGAATCAGCAGTGTATGGCATTTCTAGCCACCTAAGGAACTATATTATGAAGAGACATAGTTATATAAATTAGTAAGGCTAAATACAGCTAGATATTTAACAAAATATATAAGAAGACATTTTGATAGCACTTCTTCCTAGAATGGTGATCTGTTTTGGTTAAGTGTTCTTTACGTGACCTTTTCTTTTCTTTTCTTTGTTTTTTCAAGACAAGGTTTCTCTGTGTAGCCTTGGCTATCCTGGACTCACTTTGTAGACCAGGCTGGCCTTGAACTCACAGTGATCCACCAGCCTCTGCCCCCTGAGTGCTGGGATTAAAGGTGTGCTCCACCACACCCAGCTCTAATTGACCTTTTCAACTAATATTAGAAGACACACCCCACCATAATGCAGTATGCACGCACATGTGCACACACAAGTACACACTTCTCATTTACACTGCACCCACCACCCTGCTTTCCTGTCCATTTGCATGAATCTGTCCTGAAATAAAAGAAAAGTAGAACTTCAGGGATAACTCTGAAACACCCTCTCTGTCTCTGTCTCCGTCTCCGTCTCTGTCTACCTCCACTCTCCCCCCACCCCCACCCTCACCGCTGTTACCTGTAACATTGGATGCTTTTTTTTTTTTTTTTTTTTTTTTTTTTTTGCTACTGGGAAATATTTTTCTTGTAAAACACATTTGTGCAAATCACTCATACCAGTGGTGTTCTTTATTTTTTCTTTTGCAACATTATTTAGGGATATATTTTGATATTCAGTGTATAATAGGTTGTCTTCACATAATAAATATCCCTTAAAGTAATTTCTACTGATGCCCCAAACAAGAAAAACAAAGAAGATCCCACTTTATTTGGAAGACCATACTTTCTTTTGTACCTCTTTAGGCAGACATACGTCAGTATAGAAGAGATTGTCATAATTAGACTCATTTATGAGAAATACAGAGGTTTTAATGTCACAAGCATTTTTTAATTAGTTGTAGCACTTTCAAATAGATGAGCCCAGATTTTAAGGCCCACAAGTTTGTCCAGGTCTATGCAACTGTTGACTTAGTGAGTAGACTAGCAGGGAGATGAGATGAACAGTGCCTCAGGTGATGGCACTTTCTGATCTCAGGTTTTCTTCCTTAAGGAATAGTCATGCAACTTCCTGACATTCTAGTCTGTACCAAGAGTAGGACTTCTACAGTCGTCATCAAATCACCCATCAGCACTGATGTTTTGCCATCTCTTGTACTGTTTTAAGGTTGTTCTTTCTGAAACTAGGACTTATCAAAAATAATAATCCTGGTAGCTCTGTAAAGTGAGCCCTTCTCATGTATTATCTCGTTTTATCATCCAGCTGTAAGAGAGAAGAGCAAGTACGTGCTCATCATTTCAGACTGTCTGAGTGTGGAGGAATTATGACTTGCTCAAGGTCCGTTAGGCTTATAACCTGTCCTAGGTCTTGTCTCCCACTATATCACCTTGTAGAGAAAGACTAGTCACCAAAAATAGCCCAGGGAGGGGAGGAATGGAAAGAAAAGTAGCTTTGAGTGCCTATTGACTCTAGTCAAAGTGCTACGCTGGTGGTTGCTTCCTCCCTTACTCTTCCAGCAGTGGCCAGGTGATAGATATGAAAGCAAAGGCTTATTCAGGGTAGGTGCTGTTATGTTGAGTTATATCCAGAATGTAGAAATGGTCTCAGATTTGAAGCTCTGTCCTCTGGGTATTTGCCAGTTTAGCTCAAGACATTCTGTAAAGGCATTTTAAACAGTGTCTGAAAGGATGGGGAGACAACAGAAGACTAATATGTTCAGAGAGAACTTGTTATGATGGGTGAGACTTGTGTTGAGTCTATCAGGCCAGCAAGAAGTAGGTAAGTAGAAAAGTGAGCTTGACACCCCATATGCACCATAGAGCAAAGCAGAGGGGAACCACTGAGTGAGCCTGGAGATGTTCAGCCAGAGCAGATGGAACCTGCTGGGGAGGCTGCCGTGTACTGTAAGAGATTGGGCTCTGGCCACAGGAGGCTCTGAAAATGTGCCTACGGGGTCTGAGAGTGCAGCATCTGCCCCAGACATCCCATTTTACAGAAGTCATCATAATCACAGTCACAGTGCTGGGGGAAGGAACACATTCCTGCCCAGAATTCTTTCTACCCACTACTGTCATGAAGCCCTTGGTGGCAGAAGGAGTAAAACACTTTGTTCCTGCCTTGTCTCAAGAAATGTTCACTGCCAGTGATGAAAGCACTTTCTCAGAGTACATGAGAGACATGCCTCATTCTAGACTCAGCAATGACAGGTATATAAAATGAAGTGACACCATTTCATGGTTTTGGAAGCAGCCACAAATGCTAAGGGGACTCAGATGTTACTTGGCACTTTAGCTTGTATGTGTTATCTGCTGAGCACTGTACAGTGTTCCTTTCTTATGCTGGCACATAAGCTATTTGCAGTGTTACCATGCTTGGTATTCTGCATATGGGCAGCAGAGGCCCAGGTAGGTTTAATAATGAGCTCAAGGTGTGGAGTAAGGTACCTTTAGTGTGTGGAGCGGACTGTTTTTCAAGCTCCTTATTTTGCTGCAACCTCTAATTCTACATTGTTTCTTTTTTGCTTTACCGTACTGCTGCCACTAGCTAACACAGCATAAAGTAATTATTTTGAGTAAAGATTATTTTGAATATATAGTTGCTTTAGAAAAATACAAAATTTAGATAACTGAAGAAAATGGTTCCCACAAAGATAGAGAGTTTCCTTGGTTAGTGCACCATTGTAGATTGTTCCATACTTTTGTTTCTGTACCACATATTCATTGTGATGGGTTCTGCTGTGGCTTGTGGTCATTTCCACAGCATTAGTGAGTAGCATGGCAATTGGCCCTAGTGGCAGAGTATGGAGTGGCCTGTAAAGAAATAAGTACCCTTTGGGTGTGTCCTTGACTTGCTGTGTTCTGGAGGGAGGCTCATGACTTCTGTCCTGTAAACTGGGAAGTTCTCTATGGTTCCTCTAGTTTTGACACGTTTAAATTCTGTGGTTATAGATAATTTATTTTGTCAGGCATACATAGACAAGGTCAGGACAGTTCTTCTTAGAAATGTCTGGTGGTTTTCTTGAGCAGATAAAGGCTACACTCTTTTTAACAGTCTGAAATCACTTACTGCTCTGTCCGGAACTCTTGGGAGACTGTCATTCTCAACACTTAGTTCTCTGTGGAGAGATGATAAGAAGCTTGAGGCTCAGGCAAATGCCAAGCTGTACATATGTAGGAAAGCTTTGTGGTTCACAGAATGTCAGTATGGGAAGTAGAATTTAATAAAGCTTGGCTCCTGCCTAGCAGTCCACAAACTCTCAAGGACAGGATAACTTGGCAGTAGACAGTTCTAAAGGTGATTATTAGTAGACCTCAGTAATTCGGGCCGTGAATTTTATGTACCACATAAAATGTACAACATATGTACATGTTTTATGTACAACATCATGGTCACTTTTGTTGTGTACTTACTATGTGCTAGTTACTTTATATTTTTTATTTGTAATCTTTAAAACCACTTTGCAGTTTGATGATTGATTTTACAGAAGAGATTAGAAAGGTACAGTAACTTACCTATTCTCACACAGCTTGTGAGTAGACCTAGGATTCTTATACAAAGCCCAACTCTCAGTTTTGTCTTTCCTCTCCTGTGTCATTCTCAGTAGTTTAAAACCAACTTTTGGTATTTCTTCATCCCAAAGCAATACCAGCCTCTTACTTTACTCACCCAGTTACTGTCTAGTTCTTTAGTGCTTAAAAGAGTTACCTATAGCTGCCAACTTGTTCCCCTTCAGCCTCTCTTGCTTTTCTCTTTCAGCTACAACTGTTCTTATCAAGGCCACCCAAAGCCTCCCTATCATTCACAGTGATAGGCATTGTCCCTTCTCACCTTGATGCATCAGGACAGGTGACCTTCCCTCCTGCTTGTTCTGCCTGGTGATTGTCTTTTTTCCTTTGATGGTCCCTTTTTCATCTGCTGTCGCAACTGGCATTTCTGTGGATGAGTCTTAGATACTCTTTTGCCTCTCTCAGTTCTTTTCTTAAGGTGACTTCATCATTTCTGTAGTGTTCAGAACCACTTGTGTTCAGATAACTTCTGAATGTATCGCTCCAACTGAAACATTTCCGTGGCTTTCCTAACTAGTATGTTCAACTCTGTACTTGACTTTCTTTTTGATGTTTGAGATGAATGCTTTCCTTTTGATTAGAACTATTCAGGAGCCTTTCATTACTCCAAACACCCCGCTACCCAACCCACACCTACCCAAATGAGCTAATATCTTAATATGACTTGTGTATCACTTTATGTGGTAATTCATTGTGATGCTGCTGTTTGTCCCTGTGCTTTAGGGTGCCCTTGTTATCTTTTTCATTCCTGCATGTGCCCGGCTCCTTTCAGTCCCTAGGACCTTTGCATAGCTTTTCCTTTGCTGGAAATACTCAGTTCTTATGCTGTTCCATCTCATCCTTTGTTTGAGTCAATGTTGTCATCTCCAAGAAGCTACTGGTCAATTAGGTAGTCAGCTATGTGAGTTGCAAGGTCTCTGTTTTTGTTGTTCCGTATGTGTTTCCAGTGTGTATTCTATCACCAGTGTAGATGTACTCCAGTATGCAAAATGGCTAAGCTTAAAGTGAGTCTGACTTGAAAAGTCTCATTTCTCACTGAAGGACTGGATTCAAACAGCAGATACTCTGTGCTGTTCTTGCACTGAATCTATAAGCAACTTCAAACAAAATATTAAACACCCTTTTAAACAAAACAGGGTAGGAAGGATCTTGAACAGCTCATGAGCGTTTAGAGAGTAGCATGAAGCTTACAGTCTGAGCTTAGTTCTTGCTCTGTTCCCTTGTTTTGTACATTCTTCTAAGTGTGGGAAAAGTACTGAGGGTGACCCTGCGCCTGGTCAGCTGGCCTTATTTCTGAAGGTGCTCAAATGTGCTTTCTGGAGCTTAATGAGAAGCACAGTCCATTTGCCAAGACAACTCTGCATTCTTGTCATAATTCGGTTCCTTAACCTGAGGTGAGACTTGTAGGGAAGGGCTGGCCTTGAATTAGAGCAGCACGGCAGGATGGGAAGGACATTGAACCACAAGTTGGCTTGGATTTTCACCCTAGTCCTAATTACTTTGAAAACCAAAACAAAACCCCACACCTCAGTTGCCCACCCTTAAAACAAGAAAATTGAATCACATGGTTCCTATGGCTCTTTTTGCTTTAATCATTGTGAAATCACTGATTCTTGTAGAAATTATAAATGCTGATACTAAAAGGAAACGAACTGCAGCCTTTGAGGAAGTGGACCCCCTAGTCATTTTATTTTTATTTTATTTTTTAATGAAAAAATAGAGAATACTTTCATAGACTACCTCAGCTAGTAGAGCAAGTGATACATTCCTTAGAAATTCAGAGCCCTTCCAGTGAACCTCTGTTTGACTGCCCCTGACAGACTTAGTTTTTTGGATGTTGTCCAAGGGGAGGGGGAAAAATGAATCGACTGCTTTTGTGTTTTGATGACCTGTACCTCATCCCTTGTAGGAATTAAAAAAAAGTGACTCAATTGAGAATAGTAACTGTGTCCTTCTAAACTGCAACATACCAGAAATAATTCATTTTAATGAAAACTTGAATCACTTGGTCCCCTAGAGGACTGCTCAGTTGTTAGAAAGCTGAATTGGGCAAGGAGACTCTGTAGATCATGATCTTCCTGTGAATTTGATTTTCAATCAGTTAGTGGCAATACCTTTTATTAATTATTCCTACTAAGGACTGGCCTTTTAAAACACACATTCCACTGATTCCCAAAGCATACTTTCGGTTGAATGGTAGTGTCTCATACTTATTCCATGGGAAGAAGTTGAGATACTGAAATCTGGTTTTAAGAAACTTGCTAAGTTAAGACCCAGGTAGTGGCAAATGAGCTGGGCTTTGCAGCAAGTCAATTAGCAATGAGTCTTTCTTTGAGTTTATAGTGCAGTTATGCATACTTTTTTAAAAATACATTTTTTAATGCCAGTATGAAGAGTAGGAAATTAATGGCAGTCAATTTGTAGGTCAAGTCATTTTCATACCGGGTCCTTTTCCTAGAGATCTGTTTTTGTTTTGTTCTTCATCCACTTCTATCAATAGCCTTCTTTCTAGGAGTTTTCATTTTACACATTTTAGGTATAAAATCAAACCCCAAAAGCAAAATAATGAATCATATTTGGTAGGCTCACACAGTAGCATTTCACAAAAATGTGACCTTATTTGTATCTTGGACTTATCCAAACCTGTTGCATTAAGTATTTTAATAAAAACAGGCTTCCCCCTCCCCCTGAGGCCCACTTTCCTCCCGGATCACTTTAATTATGTGAGCTAGAATCCTGTTTCTCACACATCTTCACTTCTCAACCTTGTTAAAATTAATCATATAATCCCCCTTTAAAACATAGTATTAAATCACCATAGTAACACAGTATCCAAGCTTTATAGATAAAACATAACAGCCATAAGAAGGTAGCATTTGGTGTCCCCTTGACAGCTCTATAACTTTTATGGAAATGTGTTCCTTCCCCTAGCTGTAAGGTAGGGGATAGCATTACTTACACCTGCTTTATTACCACATGGCTTTGAAACTGCCACCTTGTTTTTGTTCACCTCCCTAGTTAAGGAAGGAGAGTGGAATACTTTCTTGTCTTTCAGAGCCATTTTCCTGTGCTTGAAGTACTCTCCAAGGGATAGAATTGTTTCCTTAAATATAAGTAGGCAGGGCCCTCGACCTTTGTGCTGGGATACTCTGAAAATCTCTTTAATATTACGTTTCTTTTGTGGCTTGTATAAGGGAGTCTTAGAAAGAAAGTCTATTCTATATTTGAAATTTTAATTCCGTAGCCTACCCAAAGACAATATAGTTCTGCCTTTGGCAAAGGCTTGTTAAGAAATTATTTTTCAGCCAGGTGGTGGTGGTGCATGCCTTTAATCCCAGCACTTGGGAAGCAGAGGCAGGTGGATTGCTGTGAGTTTGAGACCAGCCTGGTCTACAGAGTGAGTCCAGGACAGTCAAGGATACACAGAGAGACCCTGTCTCGAAAAACAAAAAAACAAAACAAAACAAAACAAGAAAAAAAAAAAAAAAAAAAAAAAAGAAAGAAAGAAAGAAAGAAAGAAATGATTTTTCATTTCTACTGACAATTTGAACATTTTAACGAAGTCAGGGTCTTATCAACCTGAGTATACTTTGTGTAGTATATGATACATACAAGTTGCTGAATTCCTTGGCTTAATTCACTGTAAAATTCTAAAATATTAGTGGAAACTTAAGTACTAGAATTTGGAATGAAAATTAAGAGAGAGATGCAAGATAACCAGTAAACTGATTTTAAAAATGTATATTTGTGAAGCATTTTGACACTTAAAAGAGTTTTAGATTTTTCTGGTTGTTAATACTCTTTTAAATTATTTATTAGCTATTTTCTGCTCTATATTGCTTTAACGTATAGTTGGCTCATTTTGTACTGATAGAAGAAATTTTGGCTTCTTAATGGCTTGAAACATTGCTTTACTTTTTTAGCCCCTTGAGCAAGCTTAGCATTTTAGTACTCCTGCAGTCTAAGATAATAAATATGTTTCTCAAAATTCAGAAACTACCAATGATTCAGGAATACAGGAGAACAAGCTATAGCCCTGCCCCTTTTTCTTTCTGGTGTTTATGATGGCTCTTCCTAGCACTCAGTGAACTGGGTCAGTTCCCTAAGTAGTCTTGAGTGTCCTTTTCTGTAAAATGGGGACATGGTTGAAATTCCAAGATTATCATGAGAATAAATGATATGATACATTAGGTATTTAACACACCACCTCTGGTGGCAGTGAGCTGGTGCTTGTGGCCATTGGAGTCACAGCAAGGGTTATAAAACAGCTTTTGGCCACTCACCATGTACCGTAGGCAGTGCATGTCCCAGTTTTCTTCCACTTTAAATGAAGTGGATAGAGTACTTCTTCAGCATTGGCGGCTGATTCACCTAGCTACCAGGGCCGGAGCTCAATCAGGGGCATTGATGAGTGTTGATAATTTTGACTTCTGGTGATCATTAGAGCAGGCTCCTTTCCCCCTTATTTTCTTCCCTTTCCTTCTTTCTTCTCTCCTTTTCCTCCTTTTACCCACTTCTGTTTTTGCTTCTTCCCTCCTTCCCTCCCTTTCATTTCCCTCCTCTTTCTTGTCTGCTGTCTTGAAGTGTGTAAATTTATAGCTCATTTATAAAGTTCCACAAAAGAAATGTAATAAGTTCAATGACTTGTGGTGATTAGATACTTTATCCGGAAACTTAGCGCACACTCATTTCTCCTTTGTTCTGTCTTCTCTTCAGCCTCGCAGTTAGCCAAGTTGGCCAGAACTTCACGTTTGTGCTCACTGACATTGACAGCAAACAGAGATTCGGGTTCTGCCGCTTATCTTCAGGAGCCAAGAGCTGCTTCTGTATCTTAAGGTAAGGGAGAAGGGCTTCAGCCATTGGCTGGTTCTTCGAAACAGTTGTCTGCTTTTGCATAGTCCTTCTGTAATTAAGTTTTCCAGCTGTTGTTTTGGTGTCCTATCTGTTCCCCACAAGTCACTGTACTCGGGGAGAAGGACTTTGTGGTGTTGCTCTTGCACTCAAAGGTCCTCCAGATAATTGTATTTATTTATTTGCATCACATCCCTTGGGTGGGAAGGGCCCATTGCTCCTAAGTGGTATGCGGAAACCAGAGAGTCAGCAGGGCTCCAATCCCTCCTGCTGTTATCTGGAACTGTCAGAAGTTAGTCTGTTAGGCTTCCCTGTGGACATTTTGTGTATGTAAGATTATTAATAAAGTATGTGTCTAGCTCAGGACAGCCTGCAGACACTGATTGTGTGCTCCTTGGAGTAGCACCCTTGGCCTCTGAATAACTTTACAACCTGGCTACTACCTCTGTAGAAGTTCCAGAAAAGTGCAGAAGTGTGGGAAGACATCTTCAGGCCTTCTGAAATCCCCTTGCACACCAGAGCCACACTTGCTTAATGCTCTGTTTCCTCCTGCCAGAGGGGTAAGGCATTCTGGGGTGGGAGGATGTGTGGAAATCCGATTTTGGAGTTGCTGGTTCTGTGGGCTCCTGCTGGGCGCCTCCTGAGGGGGAGGTAAAGGCATCCTACGCACTCTCTCCTCTCCATCTGCCTCCCTTAACTAGGTGTTGCAGGGCCTGCCTCCTGTCTCTCTCTGCTGTGGAGCAGCCAGTGCAGGCAGCAGGGAGGTGCCCATGACAAAGCCTGGGCCCCATGCTTGGGCCCAGCCAGGGGTGAAAGGCCAGACCCTCTGTGGATTCCAGAAGGGGCAATTCTCTGCTGTGCACTTTGTTCATCTTCTCACTGAGTAAAGGGCCTTCCCAACATAATTCACTCTCCGAAGCCACACAGCACACAGGACAAAAGGGCCCAACTAATGAGTTTCCTTTGCTCCTATCAACCTGGACCACAGCTCTGCATTTCTCTACACAGATCTCAACATTTTCCTTCCTAGTTAGTGAGCACCAACGTTAGGATTTCTGATTTGGGCAAAGAGGCCTCCTGTACAGAGTCCTTGGGAGGGGTGGGACTGGTTGCTTTGGAGCAAGAACTGTATATCTGTCCTTGAGTAGCCAGTGCTGCACACCTACCTACCCAGGAGCTAGACTTGGATGGTAATGTTTATTTACTTCTGACTAGGCGTAACTCTTTTTATATATTTATTTTTATATTTTTATTTAGAGGACATTTTTCTCTTCCATTTCTGGCTGTTATATATGTCAGCCTTGGCCAAGATACTGTATATTTACATTGTGCATTTGGAGGACTGAGACCTTAGTCCTGGTTCTTGAGTTTGGTAGAAAGGATTCTTCTGGCATGGTCATGGTGGTGCACATCTTGATCCCCCACAGAGGCAGATGGAGCTGTGAATTTGAAGCCAGCCTGGTTTCCATAGTGAGCTCCAGGCCAGCCTAGCCTATGTAGGGAGACCTTGTATCGAAACAAAGCAAATGGAAAGATTTATTCCTTAGATTTGGGGGAATCAGTTCCTTCTCTCTCTCTCTCTCTCTCTCTCTCTCTCTCTCTCTCTCTCTCTGTGTGTGTGTGTGTGTGTGTGTTTGTGGTTGGTTGAAACATTTGTCAAAAGATAGCCTACTGAAAAGAAGTTGGAGATGCCTGATGTCCCTTGCCTTAGTGTTGATGAAGATATTTTAAGACTCAGGAAAATTGCAGTGGTAGAATGGGCACACTGTGTCAAATTTAATCCTCCATAATGGGAAGGCCCAGAAGACATACCCTTGACTAATCCTATGAGACACAAAATGGTGAGATGGGTTCCAGCACATTGAAGAATTTTGTTGTCATGCTTTTCCTTGTGCCAGACCTTAGGGTTGGAGATGTTATTGCTCTATTAGATAAATGTAATGGGTTTAATTGGTACCCAAAGTAGCAGGGGCAGGTGGCAGCACTGAATTGCCAAAGGCAAGGTGATCGTAGTTATTGCAATGGGCAGCATAGACAAAACAGTGTCCATAATAGCCTGAAACTCTGTAGTGGTCAGCACAGGCAAAATTAATTTTTTGGTGGCATGACTTGTGTGGACATTCAGCACTGGCTAATCAATCATGGCATTTCAAGGCATAAACTAGATAAGAAGCCTATCATGTTTTTGTTTGATCTATGTAAGTAGAAAAATTCACATACATATGAAAGAAAGGCTCCATTAGGTCATGATAAAAGGGAATTTCTAGACTTGAGCCAGTTTGCAGACCCAAAACTTCTGAGGGAGGACCTTGATAAAATATCCAAAAGTTTTACTGTTAGCCTTTCTACAGTCCTTACCCAGGGGGACCTAGGCCTTTATAAGGGTTACTGTACACTAGAGGAAAGGAAACAGTCAGACAGAAGAGACCTTTGGGATTTGGGAGCAAGGCTTAATCATCATCTGTAGACAACTGTTCTCTCTTTGAGACACAGCTCTTGGCTTGCTATTGGGTCTTAGTGGAAACTGGATGTTTGACTATGGGCCACCAAGTTACCATGTGACCTGAGCTGCCTACCATGGCTGAGTGTTACCTGATCCACCAAGTCATAAAGTAGGACCTCCATAGCAGTAATCCATCATCAAATGGATGTGATTGGCCAGGTTACATGAAGAAGTTGCCCAAATGCATATGGTTTCTACTCCCATTACAATGATGTCTGCTTCTAAGCAAGTACCTGTAGCCTCATGGAATGTGCCCTATGATCAGTTGACTGAGGAAGAGAAGACTAGGGCCTGGTTTACTACTGATGGTTAACCTTATGTAGGTACCACCCAGAAGTGGACAGCTGCATCATTATAATACCTTGTGGGACAAACTCAAAAGATACTGGCAAAGAGAACTTTTCACAGTGGCAGAACTTCTGGCAGTACACATGGTCATATATTTTGTTTGGAAGGAGAAGTGGTCGGATGTTCACTATTGTTGTGAAAGATTGTTCACTGATTCATGGGCTATAGCTAATAGGTTGGCTGGATGGTCAGGGACTTAGAAAAAGCATGGCTGGAAAATTGGTGAGGAAGACATCTGGGGAAGAGGTATGTGTATTGATTTCTCCAAATGTGCAAAGGATGTGAAGATACTTGTGTCCCATGTAAAATGTTCATCAAAAGCATCAACTGAATTCAGAAATCAAGTAAGTAGGATGACCCAATCTAATGATAGCCTCTTTCCCTAGCCATTCCAGTCATTGCTCAGTAGGCTCATGAAGAAAATGGCCATGGTGGCAGAGATGGGGGTTATGTATGGGCTTGACAACATGGACTGCCACTCACCAAGGCTGACCTGGATACAGCTGCTGCCGAGTGCCAGATCTGCCAACCACAGAGACCAACACTGAACATCAGATACGACACTGTTCCCTGGGGTGACCAGCCAGCAACCTGATGGCAGGTTGACTACATTGGACCACTTCCTCCCTGGAAAGGACAACAAATTGGAGTAGATACTTGTTCTTCTTATGGATTTTCCTTTCCTGCATGTAATGGTTCTGCCAAAACCACCATGCATGGACTTACAGATGCCTAATCCACTGTCATGGTATTCCACACAGAATTGCTTCTGACCAAGGAACTTACTTCACAGTCAGAAAAATGCAACAGTGGGCCCACAATAATGGACACCACTGGTCTTACCATGTTTCCTATCATCCTGAAGTAGCTGGCCTGAAAAAAGATGGAATTGCCTTTTAAAGACATAGTTACAGCACCAATTAGGTGGCAGCAGCCTGAAGGACTTGGGCAGCGATTTTCAGAAGTCTTTGAATTAGCATTCTATCATATGATATTGTTTCTCTTGTAGCCATAATCCATGAGTCCAGGTATCAGAGGATTCCACTTACTCTCATCTCTAGTACCCACTAGGAAATGTTTGCTTCCTATTGCTGTGACCTTAAGTTCTGCTGACCTAGAAGTTTTGGTTCTGGAGGAAGGCGTGCTCCTAAGAGACACAACAAACATTCTACTGAACTGAAAGCTCAGACTTCCCCCTTGGTGTCTTTGGGCTTCTGATGCCCTGAAGCCAAGAGGTTAAAAAAGGAATAACAGTGTTAGGAGGGGTGATTGGTCCAGATTACTATGGGGAAATTGGGTTGCTTCTCCACAGTGGAAGTAGGGAAGATTGTGTCTGGAGTGCAGGAGATTCTTTAGGGCTTCTCTTGGTGCTACCATGTTGTGTGATTAAAGTCAAAGGAAAACTAAAAACCTAATCCAGGCAGAATGGTAATGGGTGCATACTTTTCAGGAATGCCGTTTTGGGTCACTCCTCCAGGAAGACAGCCAGACCTGCTAAAGTGCTTGCTGAGGGTGGAGGAAATACAGAATGAATAGTAAAGGAAGGTACTTATAAGTACTAGCTAATGCCACTTGGTATTTGCAGAAAGAAGATTACAATTGACCCGAGTGTTTCTGTTGTATTTTGTTAAGACATTTTTTGTACAGATATTTGTATTTTCTTTCCATTTCCTTATTAGATAATGTAACATCAATTAAGAGAATATCAGAATTTATCATATTTAAGTTGGAGATACTAAAAGAATGTCCCTCCCTACATCTGACAAAGGTCTAATATCCAAAATATATAAAGAACTCAAGAAATTAAACACCACCAAACTGAATAACCCAATAGAGAAATGGGGCTTGGAACTAAACAGAGAATTCTCAACAGAGGAATATCAAATGGCTGAGAAACACTTAAAGAAATGCTCAACCTCCTTAGTCATCAGGGAAATGCAAATCAAAACAACTCTGCGATTCCAACTTACACCCATCAGAATGGCTAAGATCAAAAACTCAAGCGACACCACATGCTGGCGAGGATGTGGGGAGAGAGGAACACTCCTTCATTGCTGGTGGGAATGCAAACTAGTACAGCCACTTTGGAAATCTATCTGGTGCTATCTCAGAAAAATGGGAATAGGGCTTCCTCAAGACCCAGCTATTCCACTCCTTGGAATATACCCAGAAGATGCTCCAGCACACAACAAGAAAATTTGCTCAACCATGTTCATAGCAGCCTTATTCATAATAGCCAGAACATGGAAACAGCCTAAGTGTCCCTCAATAGAAGAGTGGATAAAGAAACTGTGGTACATATACACTATGGAATACTACTCAGCTATTAAAAACAAGGAATTCCCGAAATTTGTGGATAAATGGATTGAGCTAGAAATGATCATAATGAGTGAGTTAACCCAGAAGCAGAAAGAATCAAATGGTATATACTCACTTATATCTGCATACTAGCCCAAGGGGCATGTCCCACGAAAGCCTTCACTTACCAGGAAACTGGGACAGAGGAAAAGGCATCCTATTGGGACTCTAAATGAGAGACGCATGGGAGAATAGCAAAATAAAAGGATACAGAGGGTCCTAGAAATCTACAAGTAGAACAATATGATAGGCAGATTTGGGCCCAGGGGTTCCGCTCAAACTAAGGCACCAGCCAAGGACAATACAGGAGGTAAACTTTAAACCCCTTCCCAGATCTAGCCAATGGTCAGAATATTCTCCACAGTTGAGTGGAGAGTGTGATATGACTTTCTCACGTACTCTGGTGCCTCACATTTGACCATGTCCCCTGGAGGGGGAGACCTGGTGGCACTCAGAGGAAGGACAGCAGGTAGCCAAGAAGAGACTTGATACCCTATGAGCATATACAGGGGGAGGTAATCCCCCCCAGGAACAGTCATAGGGGAGGGGAATAATGGGAAAATGGGGAGGGGGAGGAATGGGAGGATACAAGGGATGGGATAAACATTGAGATGTAACAAGAATAAATTAATAAAAAAAAAAAGAATGTCCCTCAAGGGACATTGTTTATAATACATTGTGGTTGTAGGAAGGGATAGTTCTATCATGTTAGGCATAATTATGACCTTGTTAAATATATAATGAGTTTGTGATTTTATGTGGGATAGTTATATCATGTTAGGAGTAATTATGACCTGTTATTGGTTTTGGTTGGAAATTAAACATGACATAAGGAGATATGATTATGTGTCAAGTTGACAAGAGGCAGATTTTTGATGGCTATTCTTGGTTGTCAACTTGACTATATCAGGAATTAACTAAAACCCAAATGGCTGGGTATATATACCTGTGAGGGATTTTTTTTCTTAAATTATTTGAAGTGGGGCCCCACTTCTAATCCAGATCTTTTCGGGTAGGAAAATCCACCTTTAATGTGAGCCACACCATGTATTGGCAGCCTATATACAGGGCAAACAAGAAAGAAGCTCTCTTTCTTTGCCTGCTTGCTCTTCAATAGCAAAGTCTATTCCTTCAGTGGCATTACAGCCACCTTCTTCAGGTATATACTGAAGATTAGCTGAGACATCTAGCCTCATGGACTGAACAACTACTGAATTCTTGGACTCTCTTTTGGTAGACAATTATTGTTGGATTAGCTGGACCAGGGCCTGTAAGCCATTCTAATAAATCCCCTTTCTCTATATATTCATTCTGTAAATTCTCTTCCTCTATAGAACCCTGACTAATACATTAAACTAGCAGTTTTCATGCTGCTTTTGTTTAGAATGAAACTGGCAGCAATTGTTTTGTTTTCTAGTTTGTAGCCACCGAGAAAGATTTCATGGTATAACGCATTCATTTGCCAGCCTTTAACTGAATGCCTACTATTACCTGTTTCTGCTTTGAAAGGCTTCCAGACTAGCTAGAGAGATGATGACCTTAAGTAGTGTGTAATATATAATGCATGGAGTGTTCCCAAGGCCTGATGTCTTGTTTCTATTGACCTGCTAGTGCCAAAAGATCACAACAGTGGTTAAAAATGGTATTTTAAAATAGTTCTATTGTACTTATTTATTTTATGTGTGCACATATGTATATAAATGTGAATGCAGAGGTCAGAGGGCATCTTGTAGTTTTCTTATTCTACTGTGTGGGTTCTAAGAATCAAGCCCAGGTCATCAGGCTTGGCAGCAAGTGCCTTAACTTGTGGAGTTATCTTACCAGCCAGTGAAAGTCCTGGGGGAGGGGAAGTGTGGGGACGGCAAAGATGGCTTAATATTTTAAGAGTGTGTACTGCTCTTACATAGAACCCCGATTGCCTTTCTAGCAGCCATGTTGGGGTCACAAGCATCTGTAGCTCTAGCTTCAGGAAGATCTGATGTCTATTGCCTCGGAGGGCACCTGCACTCATATGCATGTACCCATAAAGAGATACATACACATAATTTAAAATAAAATTTAAAAATGAATCACTAAAAACGTGGGTGTGTTACTTATATAGTGTATGTATTTGTTTGCATGTGTACATGCAGATGGTTTGAACATGTATATACAAATGTATGTGGAAGCCAGAGGTCAATTTGAGTCTCTTCCTGGATCACTTTGTTTTGTTTGTTTTATGATAGAGCCTCTCATTGAACCTGTAGCTTATTGATTTGCTGGGCTGGCTGGACAAGATTTCTGTCCCCTAAATGCTGAAATTACAGGTTTCTGCCATGCTGGGAATCCAAATGCAGGTACTTGTGTTCATGCAGCTGGCAGTTGGTCAACTTTGCCATCTTCTCGGCCCCTAAGAATACAGAGTCTTATATGAATTTTGGAATGTATTTTGAAGGTATTCAATGAAAGTGGAAAAGAGACCATGCATAGTCTATACAAAAAGAATACATGTGTAGTACTTCCTTTATGTTGGTTTGAGAACATTGCTAAATTGAGGGTAGTGTATAAAATGGAGGGTCTGTCGTTCATACCATGTCCAGTGGGGACTGGAGAGGGTTGCCTAGAGACAGCAGTTTGGGGCTAGCTCAGATATTATTAGCCTTATCCTTCTTTGGGTAAGCTTGATATCCAGCCACTAGTTGTAGTGTGCCCAGTGCTATGACTCAAAATATGTACAAAAGCCAACTTTACTTTTAACTTCCAGTCTTCCCTGAGGGGTGCCACTCCCAGTAATGATGTCTGTGTGAGCATAGCCTCTACTGTTCGCAAATTTCACTTCTTTAGTATCACTTCCTTTTTGGCTATTCTCCCAGTCCTACATATTATACTTCTGTTTTCTATGAGCCATCATACCTCCTTGCCTTCACACATCTCCTCATCCTGTCAGAGTAGTCTTTCCTAGGCAAATGCCATTGTTCCTTCCTTTGAACACACCTTTCATTCTTTACACATTTCTTTGTCTATTTATAATCCTTGATCTCCCTTTAATTTTTTCCAGCTGTATAGTCGGCTCTTCATAGGTAAAGGCTGTGTCTTAATCAACTGTATTTCCAACCTATAGAGTAGTATTAGACTGAGATAACTGTGTATCTGTCATTCAGGAAAAAGAGAGGTACATCTAGAAAGAAAGGAGAGGGTAGTCAAGACTTGAAATAAAAAAATGGTCTAAGTATTTAAAAGAATAAAAGCTAAATATTTACTGGTACAAATGCGGTTCCTATTACTGAAGTCATTTCATACTGATTACAACTTTAAGGAGGCTAAGTGCTGCTTTGAGTCGGCCAGAGATTTAGTTTCGAGGGATTGGTATTGTGGTCATAAAGAACCAATTTATCTCTATCACAAAATTTAACTTCAATTTCACAGTCAAAGTTTCTTAGATCACCTTTAAAAAATATTCTTTATAGATTTGCTTTTAGTTTTTGTTCCTCTTATTAGAATGTATCCAGGAAGGCTGATGATTTTTGTTGTTTGAGATAGAATCTTATTATATAGCCTGTGTTTATTTAAAAAACAAAAACAAAAACAAAACCCACACTTTGAAATTTTAAGTTGACTTTGAAAGATGAGTAATTATACTGGAGTATGAACAAGCGTCATTAATACCCATGTCATTGTACCATCAAATGTATTATATCCTGCCATGATTGACTAGTTCTTAGCACAAAAGAATTTTCCTTCTCTTGAGATAATTACTTAACAAGTTGCTGGATTATAATTAATACTAAATTTCTGGGTTTTCGTTTGTTTTGTTTTGTTTTGTTTTTCTCCAAGACAAATTCTCTGTGTATTCCTAGAACACTCTATAGACCAGGCTGGCCTTGAACTCAGAGATTTGATTGCCTCTGCCTTCCCAGTCCTTGGATTAAAGGTGTGCACCACCACTGCCTGACTGTTAATACTAAATTTCAAACTCCAGCTCCGAGAACATTTACAAGTAAGTCTGTTGTTCTTCATTTTGAGGTCACAAAAGTTATTGGAACATCTTTAGATTGTGCCATTTGGATATGCTGTGTTCTACACATTGATCTCAGAAATCTTTTGAAGTTGTTAAACAGAATAACCTGGAACTGCAATTAGTCATGGCTCCCAATTTCCCAAAGTGCCGCATCCCTTATTAAGGCTAGAACCATAATGAAATGTGCTATTTCAAACCAAGTTCTGCTTTGGGATCTACAGAAAGAATACAAGAATTCTAAGTCATGCAGTTGGTTAGAGCTGAAGAGAGAGATGTCATACAATCATTGTATTTCTTTAGTCTTCATAAAAGGACCTTACAGATAGTTGTGCATACATGTGCAGATACCTACAGAGGCCATAATACAATGTCAGATCTACTGGTGTTGGAGTTGCAAGTGGTTTTGAGCCAGCAAGTGGGTGCTGAAAACTGAACTCCTATTCCTCTGCACGAACGGCAAGTGCTCTTAATCAGAGCCACTTCTTCTGCCCCAGAAATAACCCTTTAAGCATGGTATCATCTCAGAAAGCTTTAGTTTAACTCTCTAGATCTTTATTCAGTGATGTATCTGTGGGTGCACTCTTATCTGGCAAGAGCCATCCATAGCACTTGGTCTTTGTTCTTTCTTTATGTCAAACTCCTTTAGTAGACACAGAGGTCTGTCTGCAAGTTCCCATTTGAAACTCTTACCTAGCATTTTGATAAGCTGAACTTCATAATACAAAGTGAAAGCAATAAGTACTAGTTCTTGGCACAAAAGAATTTTACTACTCTTGAGATAATTATTTAACAAGTTGCTGGATGATAGTTAATACTAAATTTCTGGGGTTTTTTGTTTGTTTTGTTTTTGTTTTTTTCTCAAGACAATTTCTCTGTCCAAGAGTGTGCCTCTAAATACACTATACTGGCTGTGAAATTTGTTTCCC
The DNA here is from genome assembly GCF_903995435.1 of Acomys russatus. Taxonomy (NCBI): domain Eukaryota; kingdom Metazoa; phylum Chordata; class Mammalia; order Rodentia; family Muridae; genus Acomys; species Acomys russatus. Next base: position 45,816,822 of record NC_067160.1, read on the forward strand.
AGTTCACTTCTGCTGTTCTTTCTAACTAAAGGAAGGCATTATGTATAAACTGTAGTGGTGTCTGCGTGCATGTGCACACTCATACGTGTATGTATGTATGTATGTCTCTGTGTATTTATGTAAAGTGCTTTTGGATCACAAATTAGACAGTGCTCATTTCTTAGTATTGCTGATTGGTTAAACACAGTGAATAGACACTTGCCTGGCAGTAGATGGGGAGAAAAACTCCTTACCCATGAGAAGTGGCATGAAAGGCCCTGAAAAAATGAGTGTATCTAGATAAAAGAACAAAGCTCATCCATTTATAATTGGAATGTCTGACTGTGGAAATGCTGATGGGATATGATTAAGATTTGAGGACTGTTCCATATCCCAGATTTTAAACTTAGTTCTATGGCATACCATCAGATTGAGGGTTGAGGTGGCTATTACAGCTGTTGCTGTTTGTCCAAGGTGATCTGAATATGATGTTGCATATCACTCCAGGAAAACCATGTTGATTTCCACTGGACTTCTCACCATTGTTCCAAGTCCCCATTGTCCTTTCTGTGCATGTTGGCTTGTGGGCTTACAACCTGAATAATGCTTGGTAGAATCTTGTTCCTTTAGAAACCTTTCTAACTGAATGGTAGGAATAGTCATGGCCTCCATTCTCTTTGGTATTGGGCCCATTTTTTTTTTTTTTTTTAAACCATAAGCCCAGGAAAGCTCAGTTTACATAGAGAAAACCTCTAGAAGAAGTTTGGCTTCCATCTTCTAGCTGTTTCAGGGTTCTTTAAACAGTTCAGGAGAAAGGTGAAAGGGTCCATTTCCTCATGTGGGTGCAGTGGTAGACATTCTTTTGGGTTGTCTGAGAGATGCTTCATTTAAAATAAGTGTTTGTGGCTATGAACATGGTTGAGCATATGTCCCTGTTGTGTGGTAGGGCATTTTCTGGGTATATTCCAAGGAGTGGGATGGCTGGGTCTTGAGGAAGCCCTATTCCCATTTTTCTGAGAAAGCGCCAGATAACTCTCCAAAGTGGTTGTACTAGTTTGCATTCCCACCAGCAATGAAGGAGTGTTCCTCTCTCTCCACATCCTCGCCAACATGTGGTGTCATTTGAGTTTTTGATCTTAGCCATTCTGATGGGTGTAAGATGGAATCTCAGTGTCGTTTTGATTTGCATTTCTCTGATGACTAACGAGGATGAGCATTTCTTTAAGTGTTTCTCGGCCATTTGATATTCCTCTGTTGAGAATTCTCTGTTAAGTTCCAAGCCCCATTTCGCAATTGGGTTGTTTGGTTTTGTGGTGTTTAATTTCTTGAGTTCTTTATATATTTTGGATATTAAACCTTTGTCAGATGAAGGGTTGGTGAAGATCTTTTCCCATTCTGTAGGCTGTCGCTTTGTTCTCTTGACAGTGTCTCCTGCCTTACAGAAGCTTCTTAGCCTCATGAGGTCCCATTTATTAATTGTTGACATTAAGGCCTGGGCTGTTGGTGTACTGTTCAGGAAGTTGTTTCCTGTGCCTATGTGTCCCAGGCTCTTCCCCACTTTTTCCTCTAACTGAATTAATGTCTCTGGTTTTAAGTTGAGGTCTTTAATCCACTTGGACTTGAGTTTTGTGCATGGTGACAAGTAAGGGTCTAATTGCATTTTTCTACATGTAGACATCCAGTTAGACCAGCACCATTTGTTGAAGATGCTATCCTTTTTCCATTGAATAGATTTGGCTTCTTTGTCAAAAATCAAGTGAGCAAATGTGTGTGGATTCATCTCTGGGTCTTCAATTCGATTCCATTGATCCACCAGTCTATTGCTTTGCCAGTACCATGCTGTTTTAATTACTGTTGCTCTGTAGTACAGCTTGAGATCAGGTATGGAGATTCCTCCGGAGGATCTTTTGTTGTATAGGATTGTTTTTGCTATTCTGGGTTTTTTATTTCTCCATATGAATTTGAGAATTGATCTTTCAATATCTTCAAAATATTTTGTAGGTATTTTGATAGGAATTGCGTTGAATCTGTAAATTGCTTTTGGTAGGATGGCCATTTTTACTATGTTGATTCTCCCGATCCACGAACAAGGTAAATCCCTCCATCTTCTCATGTCATCTTCAATCTCTTTCTTCAGAGGTTTGAAGTTTTTTTTCGAATAAGTCCTTCCAGAACATGGAAACAGCCTAAGTATCCCTCAGTAGAAGAATGGACTAAGAAACTGTGGTATATTTACACGATGGAATACTACTCAGCTATTAAAAACGAGGAATTCCCGAAATTTGTGGACAAATGGATTGATCTAGAAATTATCATAATGAGTGAGTTCACCCAGAAGCAAAAAGAGACAAACAGTATACACTCACTTATAGCAAAACACTAGTCCAAGGGATACGTACCATGAAAATCTTTACTTACCAAGAAAGTGGGTCAGAGGAGAGGATATCCGATTGAGACTTTAGGCAAGAGTAGCATGGAAGAAAGGGGAAATAGTAGGACTCACAGGGTCCTGGAAACCTACAAGAAGAACTTTATGACAGGCAGATCTGGATCCTGGGGTCCTCCTCAAACTAAGGCACCAGCCAAGGAGAATATAGGCAGTAAGCTTTGAACCCCTACCAAGACCTAGCCGACGAACAGGATATTCTCCACCATGAGTGGAGAGTGAGATCTGACTCTCACACGAACTCTGGTGCCCCTTTTCTGACCATGTCCCCTGGATGGGGAGACCTGGCAGCACTCAGAGGAAGGATAGCAAGTTACCAAGAAGAGACTTGATATTCTAAGAGCATATATAGGGGGAGGAGGTCTCCCTCAGTCACAGACATAGTGGAGGGGAGAAGGAGAGAAATGGGAGGGAGGGAAGAATGGGAGGAAACAGGGGAAGGGCTAACAATCGAGATGTAATATGAATAAATTAATAAAATTAAAGAAAATAAAATAAGTGTTTGTGGTTGGGGAAGTGAGTTGTGGAGGAAAGCTCTGAGGACAGCTTCCAGATTTTTACCTTAAAAGCAGGTGCTACTGAAATATCTAGAAGCAGATGGAATCTCTTGTTTTAAGCTATTTATGGTTGTCTTGCCTGAGGGTTCCCTACTATTGTTTTAGGGCGGTTTGGGCGTCAAAGCTGGGAGAGAGCAGCTTTTCTGCCTAGTGCCTTAAAGGATATCTTAGAAACCTAGATGTTTCAATCTGTACAACAGAGGGCTTTTCTTCTGCCTTTTAGTGTTTCTGTTTCTCTCTCCAGGTGTGTGATTTCTTTTGTCATTTTTCCCCTTAAAAGTAAGATGCACACCATGCTGTTGTTCTTTTCTGGATGATCACATAGGAGAAGAGAGGCCCTGTTGGCATGCATGGCAAGTTTCTAATTTCACTGGCTGTGAGGCCTGGGACATATATTATCAGTGTGCAGTCCCTAGGATTGCCTGCAGTTGTTCTGGTTTGTAATCCAGGGCTCTTTCTCAGCCCTCAGGATTTTGAAATAATGCATGGTGATGAGTTCTCATCAGATCATCAGTTTGTTGGACGTTATGAGTTCCTTATTTTAATTAATAAGACAGTGAGGTGGTTGAGGATAGTATACATTTTCCCCCATATTGGTGCCTTATCACTTAGAATATAATCCTCTAGGGAGTCACAGCTCATTGGCAATAACAAACTATACAGTTTAAAGAAAGCCACCTTTGAAGAGAAGAAAAGAAAGTAAATAAAAAGCAGCCTTCTCTCCCCATGGTCTGCTCTTGAAGCTGAAGTCTGTACAGTGGGAATGACGGATGTGCCTTCTGCTGTGGCAGCAGCAGTAGCTGGCTTTGGCAGCCAGCCTTAGGCCATCTCTTCCTCCTGCCCCAGCCATCCCTCAGGTGACCAGAGCCCAGAGTGGTGCAGGGATTGGAATTTCCAGTCTTTTGCTAGCAAAAGTGTTCATTTCTGAGATGGAACAAGCTACAGAGAAATGAGAAACGGCTGCTTCTTTGCTCTTATTGTGCTTCCTTGGTACTGCCAAAGCTTGCAGGGCAGTGAAGTGCTGCTGAACTCCATAAGGACAACTTTATTTTCTCTGGGCCTTTGCTTTTGGTTGGGCAGGTGGTAGAAATGGCTTAACTTATGCTATATACCTAAAATTACCCTTTGTGACCAACCTGCACTCTTGAGGGCAAAGCAGATTTGCAAATACAGAGCAGGTCTGGATTTAGATTTACGCTTCAGTGATTAGTATGAGAAGCAATAGGAAGTCTAATGTCTCACCCTGGAGGATGGAAATGGCAGACCACTTCAGATGTACATAGCACCATCTGAAGTTTGAAGATCTATAATTCTAACATTCACCTATGAGCCACTTATTTTTAAAAGGCTGTTTTTAAAAATTAATAGCCACATTTATTTATTTATTTATTTTCTTATTTGTGTATACATGTATGTGTGCATGCATTTGTGTGTTCATGAGATATGCACATGTTACAGTACAACTTGATGGAGTCCGTTCTTTCCTTCCACCATGTGGGTTACCAGGAAGGAACTCAGGTGGTCAGCTTGGCAGCAGGTGCCCTTATCTACTTAGCCATCTCAATGATCCTAATATGTTATTTTTGAAAGTATGAAGGTTATACTTGTTCAGTCAAGGAATTAGAAACCCTCAGAAAAGTAAGTCATCCCACTACTCAGATAGTGACTTGGATGTTTAATTCTTTGACTTGTGCATATGCAATAGGTATAGTTTTTTTATCGCACCCCTTCAGTCACTAAATTATATGAATAATTACATCTCATTGTATGTATTTCTTGGGAATGTCTTAGACTACATAATTTAATCTTGCCCTATTGTTTTATAAGGGAAGAAGTTCCTAGTGATATGAAAATACACTAGCTAGAAAATATGATTAGTTAATCTTGACAAAGAGGAGACGTTTATAGCTTTTGGGAACAGTGCATGTAAAACTACAGAAAGTTTTAGATGAATCAAATGGGAAATAGCCAGTTTATCTTACTTTCCTGGATTTTGCTCAGTCTGCTTGTGTCATTAAAGGACTCTAAGAGTGAGTAGTGCTGTATAGGGCAGAGAGCAATGTAGCCTAAGACCAGTGTACTTGTACTCTGGTGCATATTATACTAGGAAAAGCAACATTTTAAGACCTTATGTCAAGACTCAAGGAATTTTAAAATATTGTAGAAAAATGAAATCCTATATTAAAGTTCTCAGTGGAAATTAAATAGAGTTTTTAAATTTTCTTTTTATAGGACTTGAAACTATCAACAATCTCAGGCAACATGAAGGGTGCTGTCCTTTAATTTAGTTCCTAAATGTTGGATCACCACATAGTGATGTCTAACCCCTTATCTATAATACCAAGCAATATTTATTACAAAATTAATCCAGGGAGTCATCATTTATAGTTTTTAATCCACTCTGTTTCAGATGCCTTTGACGTAAAGTGGATGGAA